>NC_000068.7:22060409-22425614 GCF_000001635.26 Mus musculus | reverse complement strand
ATTTTTAAGTGAGTAGCTGGGTAGTGCTGGGAGTCACTTGGACTCAGGCAGGGGAACCTTGAGAAGAAACTGTTGCAGACTCCGAGGTCCCCTGTTGTGGGAGTGCAGGTTGTTCTGAGTCAGAGAGCTGTAGAATGGAAGTTGCCTACTTCTTGGGACAGAGATTGGGTGAACTGTGAATTTATAAAATTGGGATTACTTGCTTTAGGATAGATTTGTAAACAGATTTTGTCCAAATCATATGGGGGAAATTCACCTGCAGTTCGGAACTAGCATAGGGAAAATTAGTCACTGGCTTCAAGTAGAGAGGACAGTGAACAGGTATTGGTTAATAATGTCTGTGGCTTCAGGCAGAGATCAGAGCAGATAGATGGTATAAAGATATATTGCTCTAATATGTCTTGTAGGATACTCAAAGTCTGTCTAACGTGGGCTACACGGGAATTCTGGTTTTAAATCCTGCTGTGACTAGCTGCCTGCTTATAAGCAGGTACAGATAGAAGTGGGAATCAATTGTTTTAAAGATGGTAAAAAGATATATTACTCTAATATGCCTCACAGGACACTCAAATTCTAACACAGGCTCTACAGGAATTCTGTGTTATTATCCTGCATGACAAAAAAGAAAAGGCCTAAGAATTGGCACATATAGTATTTTAGTTTACTTCATTTGTTTTGAATTGTTTTAATTTTTGAAATGGGTGTGATGTTAAGTTTTGTGGTTATAGTATTCCTCTGGGAGACAGGTCAAAATAAAGGTTTTTCTGGTTACTGGATCAAGGGTATGCTGATTTGGAAGAAAGATTTTGTCTTTGCATTTTATTATAAAGTGGTAATAGTTGTGCTCTATATTTGAGAGAAAGGTTTTGTTTTTATTAGAACAGAAAGGGGGAAGTGTTGTGGATAGCCCTGGGGTTGCTTGTATTTTGATGCTAATTCTGCTCTTCTGGGAGGGGCTACAAAGGAGGAATGAGTCACTTACTCAGGTGACTCCTTGTGAACCAATTCCGTAATGAACAAAGGAGCCAATCACTGGGCAAGTAGGCAGAATTTCCATGTTGGACTGCAGAAGAGAGGAAACAGGAGAGAGAGAGGGTCCTTTTGGACGGGAATAGCGTGAGGACAAGATGTAATTACCAGTGTCTCCCGGTTTCAATGGCAGATTCATCAGGATTTGACACTGGAGGATTTAGATTTAATAATGCTTACAAGAATAGGTTTCAGTTGTGTGGCTCCCAGAGATTGAGTTACCATTGTTTCTGAGCTAAGTTTGTGTGGTGTTTTTCTTCTCACAGAGACTTGACTGGGTTCCAGAGAGGTGGTAAGGTGGCAAAGCATGGGTTTGTCTGATGTGCACCACAAAGGCCATGGGGGCTCTGAAGCATGGGGCTGGCATAGCAACAACCCACCAGTGGGAACCTAGCGAGCTGTAGCAAGCTGGGTGGGGAGATTGTGGAATTCTGAGTCAGAGTCTCCACAAGATAAAAACAGGTTGGCCATTGCCCACCAGTGCATGGACAGTCATGCCTCTGGGGAAGATGCACAAGCACGGGAATGTGCCAGTTCAATTTAATATTTCCTGCAACAGGAAACAAAGGTGGAGGCAGGCAGAACCAGAAGCCTTGCTAGTCAGCCAGTATATCTACAACAGTGGGGTCAGGTTCAGTGAAAGATCCTGGTCCCCCAAATGAGGCAGAGAGTGGTAGAGAAATTCATCTGAAGTTGACCTCTGGTTTCACTCCCATATTTGCGTACACACACACACACACACACACACACACACCCCTACACCTACACACACCTATAAACACACACATATGCGCACACTTTCTCTCTCACACACACAAAAGTAAAACTTTTGTTCATGGCACTGATTTTTATCTTTCTGCTTATTATTTCTCTTAACAGTCCAGAGCTAGCTCCCTATTCTTCTCACCAACTTCTAACTTGGGGTGGAATAATTTTTATGGTTTGTAATGATTTATAATCCAAGATACAGCATTGGGATTTCTACCATAAAGGAAGCAGACATCCAATCTCCAATGTTGTTTAATTTATCACTAAGAATTTTACCCTATTATAAACACTGGTCAAGGTATCTGGCCCAAAATCACGTCTTGAAAACCAGTTACCTCAGGCTTTGTGACAGTTGTTTTCTCCCAAATAATTTAAGACAATAAAAAATTATTGCAACTTTTCTGGTTCCTCCAAAGGCCATACAGTCATTTCAGGCCTAACCCTCACCTATGAGAGTCTGGTCAGTGGCCTTGGGAAATCTGCTTTCCTCATCAAGCAGAGACAATAAGCCCATGGGCTTCTGTAGAAACATGTCCAAGAGGGGCCGGTTGTCTTCGTATTCAATAACTCTAGCATCTACATCTTCATTTAGGTATTCATTCTGTAACAGGTTCGAACAGAAAAAAAATCACTTAAAACTGTGGAAAATGTATAGGTGGATAGTAATTACCCAGGCTTCTATTTTATATATATTATAACAAATTGCTATCTGTGGCATTTCCTTAAACAGAGTGTATCATTTTGTTTCTCCCTTTGCACAACTTCTAGTTTATGAAAATCAGCACCAATCATAATCAGGAGACTAGTCAAAGGATTGCCAGTCTCTCAAAATTACAGAGGACTATGTTGTTAATGCAACATGGAATGGCCAGTGTCCCAGAATTTGCAGAGCATGACTGAAACAGATACTAGGGTTAAGCTTTTCCCATTATATCTGTCAAGAACACTCACATAATGTTCAACAGTGATTTCAGATTCTGACATTTCTAGTAGGGTAGATAGCAGTAGGTAATGGGAACAATCTATAGGTTCAGAATCAAGGACACCTTGGTCCACATCTGGGCTCAGTTACACAATTCATTAGAATTTTCTGACTTTCTAAGTGTTCCCTTCTCACCTATTTAACCAACTCACAAGATAAAAATATATGGTATACTGATAACAATTTGTTTGTGAGTATATGATAATATGTGTGAAATATAATCACATATAATCAGGAGCCATTGACAATGAGCACAGGGCATGTTGTAGTGGTTTGAATATTCTCAGTTCAACATATATGTTTAAATTAAGACAGAACTTAAGTCTTAAGAAAGGCAAAACAAAAAACCACTCGAAATAGTTTGCCCAGCATTAACTGAAAACAATTTCTTGAAGTTTTACAGCTCTTATTTGAAGGTAACCTTGGGGAAGTCTGTAAACCTGTAATTATTTTACTGGTAGATACATTACGCTGACAGCATACAATAGCTTAAATCACAGTTGCAAAGTTTAAAAGAGTTTCCTTTGCTTTATATATAAAGTGCATAATGCTATGTTCTTAACTGATACAATTGTCATTTCTATTTAATGGTGTCAAAATCCATTGCCCACTGTTGTGTCAGATCAGATAGTGCAGAAAAGAGTAAGCAGGAAGACAATGGTTTCCTTTAAGTACTTTTGTTATTATATACTCCAGATAATCCACAGAGAAAAAAATATACTATTTTAATCAGGGCTTATAAAGCATTTATAGTAAAACAAACACACATAAACCAACACACTATAGGAAAGATTATTGGAAAATGCTCAACTACTTTTAGTATATATAGACACACAAAACTCATCATCCTTACTTAGTCAATTCTTACTTCTGTCCAGCACATCAAAAACACATTTAAAGAAGATGGTGAGAGCAGTGTGAACTGAATTCAGCTGAAGTGCTGAGAATATTGACTCCCCCCACCCCACGCCCCGTACCCCTGCCTGCACTGCTCCTACTGTCTAGATTCCCTTTATAAAGTTGGGAGCTGCTCTGTAAGCTCAGGAACCATAGTGGGAGAAAGCAAAGAAAGACTGTAAAAGTCAGACATCAGGGAGGATGGGAGGGAGACAGTGTCTTCTGGACATGACAGGGTTACTGCACATAAGAATTCTGTGTTTTTCTGCATAAGACTTGCAGGAGATCAAGCCAATTAACATTTTAGCATGGGACAAGTGGGGGCTTATGAGTCTCATCCACCGACTGAAGAGATATCAACAGCTGATTGCTTCTGAGAGAAAGAGAGAGCAAGTCAGTTTTCATAAGGGAGTAGCTCCTGGTAGATCAACTAAGATCCACACTCTCCTATAAGAAGTATATGGACAGCACAAATTAGAGTTCTTTGGACACACACACATACACACCCCACAAAGTTGGGAGGAGGTAGAGATATAAGGGTGGAGGAGATAAGAGGAGGAACAGGGCTTTGAAATAAGAACAAAACATAGTATGACGTTCTCTAAGAAATAAAAATATTAAAACAGATGAATATGAAAAGTCATTTCACTACATATTAAAAGACAAGGAAAATCAGAAGGTTTGAAGGTTATTCAAGTCTGTTTCTCACTGTATTTTGAGAATTAGTGGGTGAGAAAGTCCATATGAGATGCATATGGGAAGCATGGCCCAAAGGAACCTAAAAACTTAGTGCTTAAGTCATCTTCTCCTGCCCAGGGGAGATCCAGGATAATTCCACTGAGACCTAAGATTCACACAGTAGCATGAGAGGTTGGTTCCATGTTCTGATAGAAGCATCCTCATGGCTTCTCAGTGCAAATTTAAGCATATCTTCCTTAGCATAGGT
The DNA here is from genome assembly GCF_000001635.26 of Mus musculus. Taxonomy (NCBI): domain Eukaryota; kingdom Metazoa; phylum Chordata; class Mammalia; order Rodentia; family Muridae; genus Mus; species Mus musculus. Next base: position 22,420,992 of record NC_000068.7, on the reverse strand, counting down.
TAGTAACATGGTAAAGGTTACTCATTTTCCTTTTGGTCTCACCTCTTCTGACAAAGATCTCTCAAACTAACTTAGCAAATTCCTTTCCCCAACTAGTCATTCTTTGTGCACTCTACCATACTTTATTTTTTATAGTATTTATAGTGTTGGTATTTATTACTTTCCATGTCTTTCATGTCATGAAAATTCCATGAAAAGGGAAACTTTCTATTATTTCCCTCTGTATCTAGAAGGAGCCTGACATATTACACATCACATGCATGTGCACTCCCATATGAGCTGCACTCATACGTTCAGGTATTAGCATGCAGTGTGACTACATTTAGACAAAGGATTTTAAGGAGGCACTTTGTAAATTAGGTTCCTAAGGGTGGGGCCCTAGACCAGTATGACTGCTGTACTTGTAAGCAAAGTAACAGATATCTTGAGTCACATGCACAGAAGAGACCCCTGTGAGGACACATGGGCATGATATGTATCATGACTCTGTAGAGATGCCCTGGGAGAAACCAACCCCATCAATTCTTTCACCTCATACCTTCAGCCTCTAGGGCAATGAGAAAATTGACTTCTGCTGGTTCAACAAACTTTCTCAAGGTCCATAGTATTTTATTACAGCAGCCTCAGCAAACTACCATAATGACCTTTCTGGATTCTTTCTATCTATAAGAATTGTTTTTGGAAAAAAAAAAGTTTTCCACAAGTGACAGCTCATACTGGGGAGGAGGTGGAGTAAGGGGAACACTTATTTATACATTGCTGGTAGAAGTATAAGCTCATATAACCACTATGGATATCAGTGTGGTGGTTCCTCAGGAAGATGGGAATCAACCTGCCTCAAGATCCAGCTATATAACGCTTGGGCATATACCCAAATGATGCTTCACTCTACTACAAAGATATTTAACCATATTCATTGTTGCTCTATTCATAACATCCACAAATTAGAAAAAATTTTTAGATGTTCCTCAATAGAAGAATTGATAAAGAAAATGTGATACATTTACAAAATGGAGTATATTACGTAGCCATTAAAAATGACATCATAATATTTGCAGGCAAATGGATGGAACCAGAGAAAAAAATCATATTGAATGAGGTATTCAAAACCCAGAAAAACAAATATGGTGTGTATCATGTATATGTGAATATTGCCTGTTAAGTCAATGAATGATAACCAAGCTACAATCCATAGAATCACAGATGGTAGATGGAGCATAAGGAACTAGAGAGAACAGATAGCTATCATTTGAAAAGTGAAATAGAATAGATATTTATGGATGTATGGAAGATTGGATAGGAGGATCAGGTGCACAGAGAGGATACTGGGTGGGAATATGGGGACAGACAGATAAAATTATGAACCATTGGAATGGTTGTGTGGAAACCTCCTGAAATATATGCATATATGGGGATGATTTAAATAAGATCACCAAATAATGGGGGAAACAGACACAACTGGCTATCTCTTCTCAGTAAATGAAGTGTTCAGAGTTTGGATTATATCTAATTGAGTTGTTGGCCAAAGAAGCCCCATGAAAGTCTCCAAACAGCCCAAGCTGTTGCCAAGAGTTGGTCTCCCCAAACAATCAGGAAGGTCCTATTTTTCATTTTTTATTAGATATTTTCTTCATTTACATTTCAAATGCTATCCCGAAAGTCCCCTATACCCTCCCCCACCCTGCTCCCCAACCCACCCACTCCCAGTTCCTGGCCCTGGCATTTCCCTGTACTGGGGCATATAATCTTTGCAAGACCAAGGGCCTCTCCTCCCATTGATGGCCGAGTAGGCCATCCTCTGCTACTAGAGACACAGTTCTGTGAGGTACTGGTTAGTTCATATTGTTGATCCTCTTATAGGGTTGCTGACCCCTTTAGCTCCTTGGGTACTTTCTCTAGCTCCTTCTTTAGGGGCCCCATGTTCCATCCAATAGATGACTGTGAGCATCTACTTCTGTATTTGCCAGGCATTGGCATAGCTTCACAAGAAATAGCTATATCTGGGTCCTGTCAGCAAAATCTTGCTGGCATATGCAATAGTGTCTAGGATTAATGGTTGTATATGGGATGGATCCCTGGGTGGGGCAGTCTCTGGATGGTCCTTTCTTCCCTCGCAGCTCTAAATTTTGTCTCTGTAACTCCTTCCATGGGTATTTTGTTCCCCATTCTAAGAAGGAACAGATTATCCACATTTTGGTATTCCTTCTTCTGGAGTTTCATGTGTTTTACAAATTGTATCTTGGGTATTCTAAGTTTCTGGGCTAATATCCAGTTATCAGTGAGTGAATATTATGTGCGTTCTTTTGTGATTGGGTTATCTCACTCAGGATGCTATTCTCCAGATCCATCCATTTGCCTAAGAATTTCATAAATTTATTGTTTTTAATTGCTGAGGAGTACTCAATTGTGTAAATGTCCCACGTGTTCTGTATCCATTCCTCTGTTGAGGGACATCTGGGTTCTTTCCAGCTTCTGGCTATTATAAATAATGCTGCTATGAATATAGTGGAGCATGTGTCCTTATTACAAGTTGGAACATCTTCTGGGTATATGCCCAGAAGAGGTATTGCTGGATCTTCTGGTAGTACAATGCCCAATTTTCTGAGGAACTGCCAGACTGATTTCCAGAGTGGTTCTATCAGTTTGCAATCCCACCAACAATAGAGGTGTGTTCCCCTTTCTCTACATCCTTGTCAGCATCTGCTGTCACCTGAATTTTTGATCTTAGCCACTCTGATTGGTGTGAGGTGGAATCTCAGGGTTGTTTTGATTTGCGTTTCCCTGATGACTAAGGATGTTGAACATTTTTTCAGGTGCTTCTCAGCCATTTCATATTCCTCAGTTGAGAATTCTTTGTTTAGCTCTGTACCCCATTTTTAATAGGGTTATTTGATTTTTTTGGAGTCTATCTTTTTGAGTTCTTTATATATATTGGATATTAGTCCCCTATCTGAGTTAGGATTGGTAAAGATTCTTTCCCAATCTGTTGGTGGCCTTTTTGTCTTATTGACAGTGTCTTTTGCCTTACAGAAGCTTTGCAATTTTGTGAGGTCTTATTTGTTGATTCTCGATCTTACAGCATAAGCCATTGCTGTTCTGTTCAGGAATTTTCCCCCTGTGCCTATATCTTTGAGGCTTTCCTCCACTTTCTCCTCTATAAGTTTCAGTGTCTCTGGTTTTATGTGGAGTTCCTTGATCCACTTAAACTTGAGCTTTGTACAAGGAGATAAGAATGGATCAATTGACATTCTTCTACATGATAAGAGCCAGTTGTGCCAGCACCATTTGTTGAAAATGCTCTCTTTTTTCCACTGGATGGTTTTAGCTCCTTTGTCAAAGATCAAGTGATCATAGATGTGTGGGTTCATTTCTGGGTCTTCAATTCTATTCTATTGATCTAATTGTCTGTGGCTGTATCAATACCACATAGTTTTTAATCACAATTGCTCTGTAGTGCATCTTGAGGTCAGGCATGGTGATTCCACCAGAGGTTCTTTTATTGTTGAGAATAGTTTTTGCTATCCTAGGTTTTTGTTATTCCAGATGAATTTGAAAATTGCCCTTTCTAACTCGGTGAAGAATTGAGTTGGAATTTTGATGGGCTTGCATTGAATCTGTAGATTGCTTTTGGCAAGATAGCCATTTTGACTATGTTAATCCTGCCAATCTATGAGCATGGGAGGGCTTTCCATCTTCTGAGATCTTCTTTGATTTCTTTCTTCAGAGATTTGAAGTTCTTATCATACAGATCTTTCACTTATTTAATTAGACTCACACACAGGTATTTTATATTATTTGTGATTATTGTGAAGGGTGTTGATTCCCTAATTTCTTTCTCAGCCTGTTTATCCTTTGTGTAAAGAAAGACCACTGATTTGTTTGAGTTAATATCCAGCTACTTCATATTTTTATATCCAACTACTTCACTGAAGCTGTTTATCAGGTTTAGGAGTTTCCTGGTATAAATTTTAGGGTCACTTATATATACTGTTATATCATCTGCAAATAGTGATATTTTGACTTCAGGAAGGTCCTATTTCTAAAGAAAACACCTACATTACTCCTCTAACATGGTGATGTCAAGCTGCTGTTTACATAGAACTTTCACCCTAGTTTCAGGATCTTTGTTACAGTTGCTCTTCATGCTACCAAAAGAAACATGTAAACACCAAGACAACCACAAGGCCTTTACCTACAATGGTGTACTGCCTGCAATATATACTAGGGCAAGGGTGTCACAAAGTTTGTGGGAGTAACCAACCAAAATCTGAACTGACTATAGGCCAACTTCCCAAGATAGAATCCACACTGGACACTGCTTGGGTGATCAAGAATCTGAAACTCGATAACTCAGGGACCTAAGGCAGATTCAAACAATACTAGGTTAAAAAAATATAGCAAAGTAAGGGCTAATGATATTCTGCCACACTCATAGATCAGTGCCTTGTTCACTGGAGAAGCTTCCTCACGCAGCAGATGAGAACAAATATAGAGACCCTCAACCAGACATTGCACAGAGAGTGAGAGACCTTGGAACACTCAGCCCTTTCTGGAATTTTTCTATCAAATCCTTCCCTTCTGAGCTAAGGTAACTTGTGGATGACATAGCAGCAAGAAAGGATGGAGGACACCAAGGAAACAAGGTCCTCCATATCAACATTAGCAAGGCTTGTATGAACTCACAGGGACCGACGTGACATGCACAAGGCTTGCAATGGTCTGTACCAGGTCCTCTGTGCTTGTATTATGGCTTCCAGCTTAGTGTTTATATAGGATTCCTGCGTGTGGTAATGACTGGGTCTGTGGCTCTATGTCCTCTCTTGGGCTCTATTCTTTCTGTTGATCTGTCTTGTCCAACTTCAATGTGATAGTCTTTTTCTTTATAATTTTCCTATATTTTATTTTGTAATATTTTTAAAAAATTAATGAATGAATGAGGGTAAAGGTTAACAACGGAATTGTTCATTCTTGCTGGAATAGAGAAAACCAGTGCTTTCCAATGGAATGACACTGGGGTCAATTAGTTTTAGTTTGATAGTATTTTTTTTTTTTTTTGAGGGGCGTGATTTGTATTTTATGTCTAGGTTTTATAGGTTTTGTTGTATTTGCTTTTTGTTTGGTTTTTTTGAGAAAGGACTTAAAGATGATTAGGAAGAAATTACAGCAAGTAGGCCCAGCTGGCATGCTGCCACAATGTCTTGACAAGCATTGGCTGAAGCTGCCATGAATTGCTCATAGGAGCATCCCTGAGAGGTAAAAGGGGAAGGCCTGAGATACGGATAGGATAGGAAGCAAAGCTGGATGAGGCTTGAAGGGAGAGTGGACTATAGCAAATAATGGATGGGCCAGCATGCCTGATTTATGCAGTGGTGAGTCTTGATCTCAGATCATGGCTCATGGAAGACAAACATTCTACCAGTATTCTCATGTCCTACTAGAAAACTTGCAGCTCTGATGAACTTTTAAGTAAAGTTGCAGTTTACAAACTCCATGTTTAAAAATTAATAGCTTTTCTATATAGCAACAACAAACTTGCCAAGAAAGCAATTCCCACTGACAATAGCTTCAAAGAAGTTAAAATATGTAGGAACAAACCCAAAGAAGGAGGTAGAGGATTCCTGCAATGAAATCTTTAAGACACTGGGAAAAAATAAGCAGAAGACATTAGACAAAGGAAAACTTTCAATGTTTATGGACTGGGCAAAATCAATAATTCAGAAATGACTGTATTACCAAAAGCATTTGGATAGCCAGTGAAATACTCATCAAAATTTCAGTAACATTCTTCACAGAGCAGAAAACATATTTTAAAAAAGTCATATAAAACCAGAAAAGATAGTAAAACAATTCAAGGCAGGAAAAAGAAAAATACATGTCACAATAAAACAAATAAATACAAACCAAACCAAAACAAAACAAAAACTCTGCTGGAAAAATAACATCTGACCTTAAATTATACTATGAAGCCCCATGAGCTGAAGACAACACAATACTGACTCAAAACAGATATATCTGTCAACAGAAAGTAATAATGGATCCAGAAAGAAGCATGCATAGCCATGTCCCCACAGCCCCTGAGAAAGGTTTCAAATTACACCCTAGAAATAAGGTGATTTATGCAATAGGTGGTGCTGTCCCACAGTGGATACCCATCTACAGAGAAGTGAAAGTAAATCCATATCTCCTACCCTATACAAAGATGAATTAAAAATGGATCAAAGGCTTTAATTTAAAACTTGGAATGTTGAAACTGTTAAAGGGAATCATAGGAAAAATACTTCAACATGAAGGATTTAGCAAAATTCCCTGCAAAGGATTCCAGTAGCTCAGGAAATAATTCCAAGAGTTGATAAATGAGATCACATGAAATTAAAAAGTCTTCTCCAAAATGAGCTATGTGTGAGCAAGTGAGCAGGAGCTTCCCCAGCTTTAGCTCGGAAAGGAAGGTAATATCCAGATTGTAGAAACAATGGTAAATTTCAAAAGCTCAACCTGCCAATCAGTTAGAGGGCTAACAAACCAGAATGTTTTCAAAACAAGAAACACAATTGTGCAATCAATATTTTTAGAAGTTTTTTTTTAAACACCCATAGCCATTGAAGAAATGCAAATTAAAAGCTACTTTGAGATTCCTTCTGATGCTAGTCAAAATGGCTGTCATCAGGAAAACATAAGACAACAAATGCTGCTAAGGATGTCAGAAAAGAGGAACCTATAGCCACTGTCGGTGGGACTGTAAACTGTTCTGCCTAACTTGGAAATCACTATGGAGGTTTCTGATAAAAGAAAAAGGAAATTATGACTTAGTTATAGCACTCAGTATCAGACTATAGAGATGCTTGCATACACATTTATTGTGAGCTGTTCACAATAGCTAGGGAATGAAACTAGCCTAGATGCCCATCAATGGATAATGGACAAAATTATGTTACATGCACACAGTAGACTTTTATGTAGCCATAAAAAAATGAAGTCATGAAATTTGAAGAAATTGGATAAGTTAGATATGTTAAGCAAAATAATCCTGACTCATAGATACATGTTAAGTATATGAGTTTTAATGTTTACTTTATATATATATATATTTAATTAGAACAAGAAGTATAAGAGGGAAAAAGAAGTTTTAAAGAAGGCAGGAGAGGGCTGGAGAAATGACTCAGTGGTTGAGGGCTCTCACTGCTTTTCCAAAGGTCCTGAGTTCAATTACCAGCACCCACATGGTAGCTCACAACTATTTGATACTGCCTTCTGGTGTATAGATGTAAATGTAGGAAAAGTACACATGTGCTTAAAGCACACAAATAAGTATATGTTTAAAAAAAGTCAGGAGAATAGATTAGATAATTTGACATGAAAGTGGACAGGGGACTACTTGGAGTGTAAGGTATAAGAGGAAAGAAACAGGGAAGGGGAGATAAAAGTGAGGATGGGGCATTACATGAAAACAATCAAAATTGCAGCAATTGTATGGATCTATGCTAACAATGCACTTTGTTGTAATTATCTTTATTAAGAACTTTAGAAACTTAAAAGAGATCAAATGACCAAAACAGGTACTAAAAATCCTCATATCGCATTGTCTTCTCAGCTTCATCCAGGAAGGAAAACAGATTGGGTATGTGAAAAGGATTCTGAGATGAAGGACTGTCTTCCCTAATTGCCCTGTTGAGCCTCAGATGCAGTGTGTGAGCCAGAGGGAGGCATCAACAGACTTCCATCATGAGCTGTTCAGGGACTTCAGAAAGTGATTTGGATATAAGCTTCTATATTCCCTAGGTCAAAAGCTAAATGTCTACTTGGATGAGCTGTCAAACAATTACTGAACCTTGTTGGAGTATTAAAAAACAAAAATCTATCAAAGGCTTTTAAATGTATTTGTCTGTCTTAAAATTTTAATAAAATGACTATGTGGGTGTGGTAGTGAATGCCTTTAATCCCAGCACTCAGGAGATAGAAATAGACATTCAGATCTGCATTAGAGACCATCCTGCTCTAAAAAGTGAGTTCCAGTGTTGTGCATGGGCCTGGTGCTGATCTTGTGAACCATTTCCCTAATGAATAAAGGAGCCAATCACTGGATAAATAGGAGGGACTTCCGGGTTGGACAGAAGAAGAGAGGAAGCAGGAGAGAGTTAGGTCCTTTTTTGGACAGGGATAATGTGAGGACAAGATGTAGCTATAAGTGTCTCCAAGTTTCAATGGCAGATCTGTCAGGATTTGCCATCAGAGAATTTAGATTTAATAAAGCTTGCAAGATTAGGATTTTAGTTGCTGTGCCCAACGATTGAGTTACCACTGTTTCTGAACTAGGCTTGTGTGGTGTTTTCCTTCACACGGCAGCTCATCTGGGTTCAAGCGAGAATGGTTCGGTGGCAAAGCGTGGGTTTGATTGAGGTACACCACAAAGACTGTGGGGAATTTGAAGCACAGGGTTGGCGTGGTGAGCTGGAGGGAGATGTTTCAGGAGCTCTGGGCCCACCAGCACATGGCCGGCTGGCCAGGCCACTGGGGCAGAGAGTTGCTGGCACTAGAGTGGGAATGTGCTGGGTCTTCCTCTTTTAGTATTTCCCTGCAGTATTCTGGGACAGCTGTAATACACTGAGAAACCCTGTCTCAAAAAACAACAAAATCAATCAACCAACCAGACAAACCCTAAACAAAACAAATAAACCTATAAAATCTTTTTATTAGTTAGAAAGCTAAAATGAGACAAAAGTTATTGCCAGTATGCATATAGATTATAAGGGAAGAAATAAAGGCATTAAAAAAAATGATTCTTCCACAAAACAACCTGGAGTCATTTATAAAAGGTCTGTTTTGAATTGCCTATATGTTTTTTAAACATCAGATGACTACTGATTTCTTTTATTTATAATATTAAAAATTAAAAATTATGTAGGCATTACATATTACATAACTCTTTGTAAGGGCAACAAATTATGTATCGATGGCTACATTAGAAATGTGCAGCACTCCAGGCCTTGAACAATGTGAGATAAAATTATCTACATCTCTTTCTGCATGAATGGCCAGAGCAGTCATTTTTCATTTATCGTTTCAATATGTACTTTAGTTTCCTGCCTATAAAATAACTTGACTTTTAGCTCTCACCCATAGGGGATTATTAAATGATACATTCAATGGCCTATCTCTGTATAGAAACAACAAATATGGACACATCACCTTAAAATCCAACTTTGGTCCAGTTAATTGCTAGTCAGATGTGTTACTTTAATGCGTGAAGAAGGTTTATCCAAAGTATTAAGAGGAATATATGTATACAGGGTGGGTTTTCAGTGTTCAAAACAATGTCTTGCTAGTACCATACAGCTATATAGAGTGGCCAATGGTTCTTAGGAAGAGCGGCATTTATTCCAATTCAAAGTATGATTGATGTGTTTTCTCTCAGCTCAGAATGGTAATCTGTATGGAATCTTCAAACATTGTATACGTGTTTTATACCACAATAAGCACACAACATTATAAAATTAAATCAGAGGACAAAACCTACTACAGAGCCAACATGGAGAACCTTTGAAAATGTGCATACATTTCTAATGCAGCAAATGTGATGACAAATAACTCAAACTTTCTAACACACTTGGATTCCTGTTGGGTTCTTTCTCACATGAAAGAAAACCAACACACACACACACACACACACACACACACATACCTCAAATACAACCAAAACCTATGAAATTCAGATTATGGGCTCTTAAAGGACAGTGCCTTCTCACTGAAAATAGATAACCTTTTTGCGGCCCTAGGCTCTCTCAACCAAGAGCCTTTTGGAAAATATGAAAGTCAACAGTGTATCTGTTATACAAATATAACAGGGAAGGCAAGCATGAGTTTTACATCTGTGTAACTAATACAACTGAGAAGACAATGTACTTTCAGCTACAGCTGATTAGAAGATTTCAGCAATATATTTTAAAAAGACTCTACAGCTACACTCTTTGGCTGATGGTCCTGTTTTCAGGGAGAGGATCTAGGTAACTATTGAACTGTCTCACATTGTTGTTTTTAGATAGTATTGATTTAAACGTTCTTAAAATCAATGTGTGTGTGTGTGTATGCATGTATATATATAAATTTGTTCTATAGCCAGGACTATAGCCAGGGAAGGATAAACATTAAATATCACATGAAATACTACAGGCTAAAAATTGTCCAGGACAAATTAGAAAAACAGTGTTATCATAGGATATCTAGATAAGAAAGAGATATGAGAGTCGGCCCGGCTGTCCCGAGCGCCATGTCGGGTTCTTCTAGCGTCGCCGCCATGAAGAAGGTGGTCCAGCAGCTCCGGCTGGAGGCCGGGCTCAACCTCGTGAAGGTTTCCCAGTCAGCTGCAGACTTGAAACAGTTCTGTCTGCAGAATGCTCAACATGACCCTCTGCTGACTGGAGTGTCTTCAAGTACAAATCCCTTCAGACCCCAGAAAGTCTGCTCCATTTTGTAGTCATCTATCTTGAGGTTTCTCAAACCACTTTTCATGAACCAGTGAATATTCAAGAGAACTAAATTTGAAGTCTGTACAAAAGCTTCTCTTTAACACGTGCCATAATACACTATCTTCTGCTCATCAGTCCTTAACATCTACCTCTCTGAATTCCATGGGTTTCTGTCTCACAAGGTTTAACTATTTTATATACACTGGCTGTAGCATACAATAAAGCATCATACAAAAAAAAAGAAAGAAATATGAGTTATGGATGCTTGAGATTGACTATTAAGAGATCTGAAGATACTTTATCAACAGAGGCAGGTGGATTTCTGAGTTTGAGGCCAGCCTGGTCTACAGAATGAGTTCTTGGACAGCCAGGGCTATATAGAGAAACCCTTTCTCAAAAAACCAAAAAAGAAAAAGAAAGAAAGAAAGAAAGAAAGAAAGAAAGAAAGGAAGAAAGAAAGAAAGAAAGAAAATGATACTTAATCATTGTTCATAGAAAAGCAGAAACAGGTTATGAAGAGAAAAGAGGCACAGCTGCCAGAGAATGGTATGTGTTTTGAAAGTAAGCCAAAAAGCTCATTATTTGGACATCAACTTTCCATTGTGTAATACTCTACTTGAGAAACTATTAATTTAGATACCATTATAAATTGGTCACTAAACATGTTTTATTACATTCTATGGTTTGGGAATGTCTACAAATATGTGTTCAAGCTTGACCTTCAGTTGAAAGTGCTATTTGGGAGGTGATGGGAGGTTTGGGAGGTTGGCACAAGCTGGAGACAGTGGGTCAGTAAGGGACATTTCTCTGAAGGTTACAGCAAGTCTGTGGTCCCTCCAGTTTTTTTTTCTTTTCTTTTCTTTTTCTTTCTTTCTTTTCTTTTTTTTTTTTTTTTTTTTTTTTTTTTTGTCAACCACAAGCTAAGATACTCCTCTGCTACACACCAGCTGTCTAAACACACAGGCAACCAACCAGGCATGGAACTTTGAGAAATCTTAAACAAAATGACTTTCCGTTTAAGTTGTTCTCTTGGTATTTTGGTCACAGTAATGAATTGTAACTAATACACTATAGCCTATTGATTCTGTATTTATAACAAAAGGATGTTTTACTCCTTAAATAGAGTAGTAGAAGTAAAACCCGAGAGTGAAACTCAAAGTATCTTTGTAACCAAATTTTCTAAAGTGTTCTATGAAACACTGCAACAAAATTTAAATTGAGTTAACTGATAAAAACTTCCATAGTAAACCATTGTTTAGAGTTCACAGTTATAGAATTGTCCATGTTTTTGTTTGTTTGATGATTTTTTTTTTGTTTTTGTTTTAAGTAAGACAAGTGCTTTACTTGTTTACTTGTAAAGAAACTGTTGGGCATTTTGGGGGTGGTAGTAATTTAGAGGTAATTCTTTTAAACCTCTGAAAGATATTTAAAGGTTGCTATGGGACAGTTTTCTGTAGCAAGCCCACAGATGTAAGAAAAACATTAGGATACAGTATGAAACGAATGTTTACCAGTCCACCTGCTCTGTAAACATCAACATTCTATAGGATGTAAATATCAGCAGCAGCTGATCCATTTGTACATGGGTCTAGGGCTAGCCACAATGAAAGCCAGCTTTAACTCTGCGAGCAAGCAAAGACAGTCATCTGAAAGCGCAAGTCAGTAGCGTATCCGGTGGGTGATGCATGAGCATACACCGTTCCCTTACAGTAGAGTCCATAGACAATCAAATCTACTTAATTCCAGTCTCTTGTTTGAATGAGTTCTCTATTGATGCATTAGGGCAAAATGACGCTGATTTAATTAATATGCATTAAAAACATGTGATACATCAGCCTTTGAAAGCACCAGAATAAGACTATGAGATGATCTTGATCTTGGACATAGGAGTTTGTGGTCTAGTGAAGAAGGCCATACTAATAATAAGATGGGGGCCATTTCAGTGTAGTAGGCAAGATAGAAACAGATGCTGTGTACTAAGTATATTGAGGTGGGGAAAGAAGCCAGTGCAATGAAAGGGATGTTAACCATGCTTTCTTGGAGGTTGGCTTCGAGGATGATAGAATGAAGGTCTTTGCCATAGAGACATGCAGAGTAAAGAAAAAACTGAAGGTTTCTATTTGCTCTTACTGTGAAGGTAATTTAATGATATATCTGAGCATTTGGGGATGCTAATGGAGAGAGGTGTCAAGGGAACCAGAAAAGGGTTAGGAAGAGCAAGCCACTGAATATACACTAGAACCTGCTATGAGAAGAGAGAACTGAACCAATGACTTCTCTTAAATGTGTGCCCTTTGCTTTGACTAAGGCATGTCAAGACTGACAAGTTTTCCTTTGTGGTGAGTATTTTCAAACTGCAGTTTTGAAATGAAGTCTGAGCCTTCTAAATAATAATAATAATAAAAAACTTCATGCATCTCCAATTTACATAATTTAAATTAAAACATCAGTTCTAATCAGCAGACACCAAACAATGTAACATAATTTGAAGGTGACAAATGGCATACGGACTTAGATTTAATAAAATAATTTAAATAGTCTTAATATGACAGTGTGCCAAGTGCAATTCAAGTAACTCTTTGCTTTTTCTAAAGAGAAATATTGTTGAAGCTGAACCATAAATTATACATTGTACCTGACAAAATTACTGTTTCATGGCATTTGCATCAAGCCCATTATCTTGAATTCTTTTGCAGGATACTAGGATTCGAAAGTTTAATGCACTGTAGATGAATATTGACATTTCAAATGGAATGTCAGCAGTGAATTCTAAAAAATAATAGATACTAGTAGGCACAGAAGAAATGTCTTTGTTTTTAGGGACTCACAGTGGTTAAGTTTTAAAGAGAAGTGCACTGGTTGTGAGTGAAGAACTTAGAACATCACATGTCTAGTCAAATCAAATCCACACTGTATTTTCTGTTTGCATTTTTATTACAAACATGGAGAAAAGTAAACATTTTCCTTGTCTTTGAATGGTAAGGCATGAAGTGTATGATGGATGTACTGTTTATTCTATGTAATCATGCACTAACACACACACACACACACACACCTTTAGTCCTTATTTCAACATACCTGCTCCCATGCAAACACGTGCTGATTAAAATAATACTGGATCTGTTCATTTGCAATGTTAATGCACAGCTGCTCAAAGGAATTTCTTTTGAAGTTTTCAAAGCCGAATATGTCAAGAATGCCGATGTTTAGCTCCTCATCCCCACTGGAAGAATTAAAGAAGTGTTCCTTGAGCTTTTGCTCATTTCTTTAAAAGGCAATAAGAAGCAGAGTGTCTCAGAATTCCCATCGGTGACTGAATTAATTACACGTCTTTTTCCAAAGAAAACAAAGATGACAGAGTAAACTAATGTTACTATGCACATAAAACAGCATTTTCCTTACTGTAGAACCCACTCCCATCTTTGCTTACACCTTGATAGAAGTGGGGATTCCCTGCAATGAGCTAGAAGCACAAAGCCACAAGCCTATGCCAGTCAACTATCATAGGGCCACCTGGCCAATACTCAGAGCTTTGTAAACACACAGATAATCAAAACTGTATCAGTAAAGCAAACATTCTTTTAAAATTGAAAATGTCTTTCTACAAATGTCTGAATTATTCTCAAAGAACTGTTATCTATTTGCTTATTCATATTTAAATACAGATCAAGTGATGATGTAGAGAAAGATACAAATATGTAGGGATTCATCTTCTCGTTAACTACTGTAAGCCAGCTGAGATGCACACACATGTAGTCTCAGGACTTAGAAGGCTGAAGCAGGAGACAGTCCAAGTCTGGGATGCACTGTGAGATCCTGCTTCAACAAACAAACAAACAAACAAACAAACAAACAAACCACTAACACTAACATAAGGGGGTAAAATCAAACAAACAAACTTTAAAATACAAGTAAAATATTGTCCTCCAGATGAATTATCTCATATACAAATTCTCTCAGCTATTCCATACAGCTAGCTCTGTTCACTGAAAATTAGGTACCTGCTAAAAATGTTTGTATCTTTGAGTAAGACTGAAGTAGTTTTTATGTGTTCTTTAAAACCTAACTACAAAAAAAGCTTCCCTTTGTTCCCACCTTTTGTCAGTGTAGGCCATGCTCAGTGTTGTTTGGAAGAGATGGGACTGGCAGCTGGAATCTGCAGGGACTCGCACTTTTGGAGAAACAGTTTGAACTCAGAGTGAAAACCTAAGACTTCAAAAACGTTAATCCCACTGAGTGTGAAGTCACACATCTATAATCTCAGCATGTAGACTGTGGTAGGAGAATCCAGCCTGGGGTGTACAACCAGACTGCCTCTAACAACAGCAACAGCAGCAGCAGCAACAACAACAACAACAACAACAACAACAACAATAACAAACAACAACAGCATAGCTTACAGAACTAAACTAAACTATCACAGCAAGTCTTGGTTCCGTTTTTAAAACTAACTTCAATTAAAAAAAAAACTAAGTCTTGGCTAGTACTGGTTAATGTAGGGCAAATATTATTTAGTAGACATGTAATAATGAGATTTTTAGCACATTATCCTTTCTGGTACCATCTAGTGCTAAACCTGCAGACAAGAGCTAAGGAGGTAAGGCCAGCAGCTCCAATCATCTTGTTTACATAGGGAATGTGGAAACATCCCTAGATGCTTCCATTTTTACAAGATGTTTAATGTCATAGAGATGACTACTAATGAATAAAAAGCCATTTCACTATTAAATTGTTCCAGGAAAACAGTATTATGGTCTGAGACTCAGCCTATGAGGTCTTTGGTGGGAAGTTCATGGACAATTGTGACAGCCAGGTAGTTAAGACCACAGGGCAACAATAGGGAATCTTGATAGTCTAACTATATAATATGATATAGGATCTACTTTAGTGGAAAATAATGAAGAATTGCATATGTGAAATGTGTGTAAGATGATTTTTTTTGAGCTTAGTAAGGAGATGAAAAAGAAGACAAGGTCAGAACAACAAATGCACTAAATAAAGATAGAATATTAAAAGCAGTAAGGGAGAAAGGTCAAGTAACATATAAAGGAAGGCCTATCAGAATTACACCAGACTTTTCACCAGAGACTATGAAAGCCAGAAGAGCCTGGACAGATGTTATACAGACACTAAGAGAACACAAATGCCAGCCCAGGCTAATATACCCGGCCAAACTCTCAATTACCATAGATGGAGAAACCAAAGTATTCTACGACAAAACCAAATTCACACAATATCTTTCCACGAATCCAGCCCTTCAAAGGATAATAACAGAAAAGAAGCAATACAAGGACGGAAATCACGCCCTAGAACAACCAAGAAAGTAATCATTCAACAAACCAAAAAGAAGACAGCCACAAGAACAGAATGCCAACTCTAACAACAAAAATAAAAGGGAGCAACAATTACTTTTCCTTAATATCTCTTAATATCAATGGACTCAATTCCCCAATAAAAAGACATAGACTAACAGACTGGCTACACAAACAGGACCCAACATTCTGCTGCTTACAGGAAACCCATCTCAGGGAAAAAGACAGACACTACCTCAGAGTGAAAGGCTGGAAAACAATTTTCCAAGCAAATGGACTGAAGAAACAAGCTGGAGTAGCCATTTTATTTATCGGATAAAATCGACTTCCAACCCAAAGTTATCAAAAAAGACAAGGAGGGACACTTCATCCTCATCAAAGGTAAAATCCTCCAAGAGGAACTCTCAATTCTGAATATCTACGCACCAAATGCAAGGGCAGCCACATTCATTAGAGACACTTTAGTAAAGCTCAAAGCATACATTGCACCTCACACAATAATAGTGGGAGACTTCAACACACCACTTTCTTCAAAGGACAGATCGTGGAAACAGAAACTAAACAGGGACACAGTGAAACTAACAGAAGTTATGAAACAAATGGACCTGACAGATATCTACAGAACATTTTATCCTAAAACAAAAGGATATACCTTCTTCTCAGCACCTCACGGGACCTTCTCCAAAATTGACCATATAATTGGTCACAAAACAGGCCTCAACAGATACAAAAATATTGAAATTGTCCCATGTATCCTATCAGACCACCATGGCCTAAGACTGATCTTCAATAACAACATAAATAATGGAAAGCCAACATTCACGTGGAAACTGAATAACACTCTTCTCAAAGATACCTTGGTCAAGGAAGGAATAAAGAAAGAAATTAAAGACTTTTTAGAGTTTAATGAAAATGAAGCCACAACATACCCAAACCTATGGGACACAATGAAAGCATTTCTAAGAGGAAAACTCATAGCTCTGAGTGCCTCCAAGAAGAAACGGGAGACAGCACATACTAGCAGCTTGACAACACATCTAAAAGCCCTAGAAAAAAAGGAAGCAAATTCACCCAAGAGGAGTAGACGGCAGGAAATAATCAAACTCAGGGGTGAAATCAACCAAGTGGAAACAAGAAGAACTATTCAAAGAATTAACCAATCAAGGAGTTGGTTCTTTGAGAAAATCAACAAGATAGATAAACCCTTAGCTAGACTCATTAAGGGCACAGGGACAAAATCCTAATTAACAAAATCAGAACTGAAAAGGGAGACATAACAACAGATCCTGAAGAAATCCAAAACACCATCAGATCCTTCTACAAAAGGCTATACTCAACAAAACTGGAAAACCTGGACGAAATGGACAAATTTCTGGACAGATACCAGGTACCAAAGTTGAATCAGGATCAAGTTGACCATCTAAACAGTCCCATATCACCTAAAGAAATAGAAGCAGTTATTAATAGTCTCCCAACCAAAAAAAGCCCAGGACCAGATGGGTTTAGTGCAGAGTTCTATCAGACCTTCAAAGAAGATCTAATTCCAATTCTGCACAAACTATTTCACAAAATAGAAGTAGAAGGTACTCTACCCAACTCATTTTATGACCCCACTATTACTCTGATACCTAAACCACAGAAAGATCCAACAAAGATAGAGAACTTCAGACCAATTTCTCTTATGAATATCGATGCAAAAATCCTCAATAAAATTCTCGCTAACCGAATCCAAGAACACATTAAAGCAATCATCCATCCTGACCAAGTAGGTTTTATTCCAGGGATGCAGGGATGGTTTAATATACGAAAATCCATCAATGTAATCCATTATATAAACAAACTCAAAGACAAAAACCACATGATCATCTCGTTAGATGCAGAAAAAGCATTTGACAAGATCCAACACCCATTCATGATAAAAGTTTTGGAAAGATCAGGAATTCAAGGCACATACCTAAACATGATAAAAGCAATCTACAGCAAACCAGTAGCCAACATCAAAGTAAATGGAGAGAAGCTGGAAGCAATCCCACTAAAATCAGGGACTAGACAAGGCTGCCCACTTTCTCCCTACCTTTTCAACATAGTACTTGAAGTATTAGCCAGAGCAATTCGACAACAAAAGGAGATCAAGGGGATACAAATTGGAAAGGAGGAAGTCAAAATATCACTTTTTGCAGATGATATGATAGTATATATAAGTGACCCTAAAAATTCTACCAGAGAACTCTTAAACCTGATAAACAGCTTCGGTGAAGTAGCTGGATATAAAATAAACTCAAACAAGTCAATGGCCTTTCTCTATACAAAGAATAAACAGGCTGAGAAAGAAATTAGGGAAACAACACCCTTCTCAATAGTCACAAATAATATAAAATATCTTGGCGTGACTCTAACTAAGGAAGTGAAAGATCTGTATGATAAAAACTTCAAATCTCTGAAGAAAGAAATTAAGGAAGATCTCAGAAGATGGAAAGATCTCCCTTGCTCATGGATTGGCAGGATCAACATTGTAAAAATGGCTATCTTGCCAAAAGCAATCTACAGATTCAATGCAATCCCCATCAAAATTCCAACTCAATTCTTCAACGAATTGGAAGGAGCAATTTGCAAATTTGTCTGGAATAACAAAAAACCTAGGATAGCAAAAAGTCTTCTCAAGGATAAAAGAACTTCTGGCGGAATCACCATGCCAGACCTAAAGCTTTACTACAGAACAATTGTGATAAAAACTGCATGGTACTGGTATAGAGACAGACAAGTAGACCAATGGAATAGAATTGAAGACCCAGAAATGAACCCACACACCTATGGTCACTTGATCTTCGACAAGGGAGCTAAAACCATCCAGTGGAAGAAAGACAGCATTTTCAACAATTGGTGCTGGCACAACTGGTTGTTATCGTGTAGAAGAATTTGAATCGATCCATACTTATCTCCTTGTACTAAGGTCAAATCTAAGTGGATCAAGGAACTTCACATAAAACCAGAGACACTGAAACTTATAGAGGAGAAAGTGGGGAAAAGCCTTGAAGATATGGGCACAGGGGAAAAATTCCTGAACAGAACAGCAATGGCTTGTGCTGTAAGATTGAGAATTGACAAATGGGACCTAATGAAACTCCAAAGTTTCTGCAAGGCAAAAGACACCGTCAATAAGACAAAAAGACCACCAACAGATTGGGAAAGGATCTTTACCTATCCTAAATCAGATAGGGGACTAATATCCAACATATATAAAGAACCCAAGAAGGTGGACTTCAGAAAATCAAATAACCCCATTAAAAAATGGGGCTCAGAACTGAACAAAGAATTCTCACCTGAGGAATACCGAATGGCAGAGAAGCACTTGAAAAAATGTTCAACATCCTTAATCATCAGGGAAATGCAAATCAAAACAACCCTGAGATTCCACCTCACACCAGTCAGAATGGCTAAGATCAAAAATTCAGGTGACAGCAGATGCTGGCGTGGATGTGGAGAAAGAGGAACACTCCTCCAATGTTGGTGGGAGTGCAGGCTTGTACAACCACTCTGGAAATCAGTCTGGGGGTTCCTCAGAAAACTGGACATAGTACTACCGGAGGATCCAGCAATACCTCTCCTGGGCATATATCCAGAAGATGCCCCAACAGGTAATAAGGACACATGCTCCACTATGTTCATAGCAGCCTTATTTATAATAGCCAGAAGCTGGAAAGAACCTAGATGCCCCTCAACAGAGGAATGGATACAGAAAATGTGGTACATCTACACAATGGAGTACTACTCAGCTATTAAAAAGAATGAATTTATGAAATTCCTAGCCAAATGGATGGACCTGGAGGGCATCATCCTGAGTGAGGTAACACATTCACAAAGAAACTCACACAATATGTATTCACTGATAAGTGGATATTAGCCCCAAACCTAGGATACCCAAGATATAAGATATAATTTCCTAAACACATGAAACTCAAGAAGATTGAAGACTGAAGTGTGGACACTATGCCCCTCCTTAGATTTGGGAACAAAACACCCTTGGAAGGAGTTACAGAGACAAAGTTTGGAGCTGAGATGAAAGGATGGACCATGTAGAGACTGCCATATCCAGGGATCCACCCCATAATCAGCATCCAAACGCTGACACCATTGCATACACTAGCAAGATTTTATTGAAAGGACCCAGATGTAGCTGTCTCTTGTGAGACTATGCCGGGGCCTAGCAAACACAGAAGTGGATGCTCACAGTCAGCTAATGGATGGATCATAGGGCTCCCAATGGAGGAGCTAGAGAAAGTAGCCAAGGAGCTAAAGGGATCTGCAACCCTATAGGTGGAACAACATTATGAACTAACCAGTACCCTGGAGCTCTTGACTCTAGCTGCATATATATCAAAAGATGGCCTAGTCGGCCATCACTGGAAAGAGAGGCCCATTGGACTTGCAAACTTTATATGCCCCAGTACAGGGGAACACCAGGGCCAAAAAGGGGGAGTGGGCGGGCAGGGGAGTGGGGGTGGGTGGATATGGGGGACTTTTGGTATCGCATTGGAAATGTAAATGAGTTAAATACCTAATAAAAATGGGAAAAAAAAAAAGAAAATGAAGACAAGGTCATCTTAATGTAGTTTTTTCAACATACAACATTCCTAAAATTCCTAAGACCTACAGCAGAAAAAAATTTCAGATAGAATGTAAAGACTTTCATCTCTGCAAATCTAGTTAATGGCGGCTATGATTCTCTTTCTTTCAAAAATGTGGTTCGGGGACCATGGAAATAAGGTCCAGTGTAAATGTTCATCAGCAGGTTGTAATGATTATTACCTACCATGTTTTGTGCATTTCAGAATCAAGTTTCATTAGAAGTCACAGCACCTATTCCTGCAGAGTGTAGTGAGAGTTGAAAAGAGAGTCTTGCTTTATAGTCATGGTTTCATTTAAGCCCATGAAACAGCAAAGAGCTACTGGACTGACATTTTATACAAGTGTAAAATGGTAGACCCTGCATGGTATGCAGTTTAATTAAAAGAACATTTGAATTGATAATATGATGCCACACTTTTCACCACAATTACTAACATTGCCACAGTTTTCAGTATAGCATTCAAGATATTTCATAGTTGCATGGAATGATAATGTGATGGCGCTACTAAAAGATAAACTGATTAAATTAAACCCATCAGAAACATATTCAAAGGGACTCATACAAATCCAAAACAGATACATTGCCTAACATTTGTAGAAAACAGTTGTGTAAAGCATTTACCTAGGTGATGTGTCATGCTTCAGCAAGCTGTTAATACAATTGACTATCCAGCTAAAGAGACGGCCATATAAAGTTTTGGCCATGGCATCTCGGACATCAGCAGCCTTTTCCACTGTGTTGGGTCGAATAATTGTTTCTCCTCTAGTGACCACACAGTGTGAGGTGAGAGCTTCCTGCAGCTCATCTGCTTGAATGCAAAGCAAAGAAGCGGCTGCAAAAGCAGTAGATTATTGTTAGAAGACAGTGAAAACAACTCTATTTTCAGAAAAGAGAAATATCTAAATGGAACGGCAGCATTTGACATTACATAAATATATGACTGTTTTATGGTATACAAAGAAGCCACTGTTGAGTGCCAGCTCTCTCTGCCTCTTCTTGATTGTTCTGTTCTTGCCTCCACTGAGCAAACTGTGGCTGCTATATGCTACAGCACAACACAAACCAAACTGTCTGAAAGGAAGAAACAGCTGCACAGGAGTGCCGTTGCTTAGGGGATGTCATCACCAATTTCACCAAATTATGCTAAATATTTTAAAAGCGCATGGAATAGGTTTGGAATCACTTGGATATGACTATTATGTGATTATTTCTAGACTGTAAACTGCTTAATTGTCCTTTAAATACTTGCCACTTCTGTCCTTATCAGCCAACAAAAGTCCAAGGAGATAAATGTAATTTCATGGATGCCAGGAGTTTTACATTTTTAAAGTAGCCAGTTTGATCCAGAGCCCTTTATGCTTAGAGAGAGTGATATTTTGATGCATACATTGCAAATATTTTCTCCCATTTTCATTTTCACAAAATGTTCATTGAGTTTTAAGTTTTACAGTTAAAAGCAACCTTGAAAGACCATTCCTCTTTGGTCTTCTGAATATAGTCATTTCACACCTTAGGATTTTGTGTGTTTCACTCTGTACTTTCATGAATGTTCTTGCAGTGAACTTTGTAGCATTTAGAATTCTTTAGAGGGCCAGTTAGAAAGCTTTGTGGGCAAAGGTGTTTAATGTCAAGACTGATGATCTGGGTTTAACCCTGGGACCTGGATGGGAGGAGAGAACCAAGTTGCCCTCTCACCTTTACACATGTCATATAATGCATACATAAATTAATAAATGCAAAACAAGTTTTTAAGGATCCATTTTGGTATATTATGTCTGGAGTGGATTTACATCCCCTAGCTGTCTCACTGTTATCCATTGGTTTTCTCTACAATGCTGTCTCAATTGAATTGTAATGTCATTGTAGTCATTTTAGTTCCATACATTGCTGAATGTTATCTCCTATGGACATGTATGTTTGTTTCCATTCAGATATTGTTCATTTATCTAACATATATTGAGTGTCTGCTACAATCCCAGCATTTTACTTGAGGATATATTGTTATGTATAATGCTTTGGAAACAAAGTTTCAGTCTTAATGATCTTTATTCAGAAGAAAGGGAAGCCAACCAAGAAATTTAGGTGGGAGGAAAGAAGAAAGAAGAAAGAGAAAGAGAAAGAGAGAGAGAGAGAGAGAGAGAGAGAGAGAGAGAGAGAGAGAGAGAGAGAGAGAGAGAGAAAGAGAAAGAGAAAGAGAAAGAGAAAGAGAAAGAGAAAGAGAGAAAGAGAAAGAGAAAGAGAAAGAGAAAGAGAAAGAGAAAGAGAAAGAGAAAGAGAAATGGATGGGGAAATACAGAGAAGGAGAAGAAAGAGGATAGAGGGCAATGAAAGAGGACAAGGAGGAGACTGAGAGCCTACAGATGCATTGCCTAGGTGGTTTCTGAATGAGCCAAGTAAAGATAAACTCTTGCTGTGGAGTAAGTGGTGGGATGTAACTCACTTCAAGCAAGAGGTGACTGTGTTGTGGGTCTAATGGTGACCACAAACATTACAAACAGAAATAGATGGCCTAAATTTGGAGCTAATTCTTTTAAAATCAAGTTATAAGCAATTTTAATGCAAATTAATAAACAAGGTTTTTTCTACAAGTGGCTATTCTGGGAAGTGGTTTGGATAATTTTAATTATATACATATTAATAGTACTCATTGTGAACTATTTGGTTTTCCAAATAATATAAAAATAAGTTTCAATGATCAAAATAATTCTTTAGTTTGTTTCTAAGTATATTCTCTATAGAGCCATTATGTTTTGGGTCTTAAGTGTCTCCCAATGGCCCATATGCTCAAGGCTTGTTCCAGAAAGTGGTACTTTTGAAAGGTGTTGGAACTGTCAGAATGTAGAGGTCCGGTGGGAGAAATTAGCTTATAGCGTTGTGTTCTTGAAGGGATGCTAGATTCCTGCTCTCTTCTTTCCTTATGCTTTCCTGTCACCATGAGATGAACAGTTTGCAACATCCCTGCCTTGATATTTTACTTGATATAGGCTTAAAACAACAGGCTAAGTGACTATAAATGAGAAACTCTGAAACCATGAACCAACATATATGTATTCTCTCCCTTTAAAGTGATTTATCTCAAGTGTGTGTCTAGTCAATGCAAAAATAACATAAACCAACAGTATGTTTCTCATTCTGCTGGCTACAGATAATACTTCAATTATGACTTGGGTGGTGGTGTTTACAACTGTATTTTATCAATGGCATTACATGGCTATTAATTCCTGTCCAGTTACTTAGTATCTTGTGTGTTAATCAATTATTTTACACATGGAAAATCAGAGGTGTCCACAAGGGTTCCAGGTACATGGCAATCACTATGTTAACCTTAAACATCTGCTCCCTTTATTACAAACCACCTCCAAAGCCACAAAGGATGCAAAAAATAGGGATCTTAGAGACAGGACCGGACCAATGAAATAAGTAAAATGGAAAAAAATGCCTAAAAAATAGTATTGTGATTTTCTAGGATGTAAATGAAATTCACAACAAGTAAAGAACTGTGGGAGTGTATGCCAGTATTAAAAATAAAAGAACAGGATACACTCTAAATAGGAAAAAGCTATGTCACTGGAGAAAAAAATCAGTGGGATGCCTTAAATTATTAGAAGCACTTTGTCAAACTCTATTATTGGGAGAAAATTTGCTTTGGAGCAGTAATGATGTGCTTCTTTTGTAAGGAAAATGAAAAAATAATTAACCTAGGATAAATGGAATTCACACAGTAAAAACAAAACAAAACACATGTTTTTATTACTTTTTAATTGATACAGGTTCTAAACACTAGAAGACAATTTTAATTTTTTATAGGTCAACTATATCATCAATATTTTCTGCATTTTCATATTAAAACCCAATCTATGAAATAGTTATAAAAACTTAATCTCTAGAAATACTGTCCATAGTAATCACTTCACCTGTGTAAAGATTTGTTTTTGTTAGCCTACTTTTTGTTTGTTTGCTTTTGGTTTATTAGACTGGATTTCTCTGTGTCGTCCTGCCTATCTTATATGCTACATTGGCCTAAAACTCAGAAATCTACCTGTCTCTGCTTCCCAAGAGCCGAGCCTGAGAGTGTGATCCACTACACCCCAGTTGATAGCTGATTTTTACAATTTAGTCTTATACAACTGAAGCTGAGCATGCTTTGTAGACTCTTTATGAGTGTCAGTATTTGAAGTTATCCACATGTAACCCAGCATAAGATATGAAAGAGTTCAGTTTTAAATGGGAGACAAAACAACTCACAGTTTTCCAGAGCAGTGTGATTGCAAATGTAGCTCTTGTCCATCTGGTATTCAGTTGCCACCGAGGAGAATTCAATGTTTCCAACGTTCAAGATGGCGGCGAGTACACTATATACACTTCCAAGTTGCTAAAATACATCAGAGAAATAGTAGCATCACATCTTGACTAAAACAATGAGGGGACTATGGCTGTGAACAGATGGAGGAAAAGCCTTGGGTTCCAGCCTAAGAAGGTCACTCTGAGCTCTCCAATACCAGACTAAGACCCAAGCAGGAAAGGATTTATGTAGGCACAGCCTCATTCATTGGTATAACTTTGGAGATCAGCACTTAAAAATATTTTATAAACATTTATATGAATCAAAGTAGAAATGAACACTCCTCAGAGGAAGTAGAACTATTCATTAGGTTATAGATAATCTACTAATGTGAAGCTTTAGAACTTAGTGTTGTTTTATTACATGTACATTTCCTCATCTAGAAGTAAGGCTGTGTGTGTAGACAAAGGAAAGTACAGCAATGAGGATGAAGAGATACAAGCACCCAAGTCCAAGGATACATGAAGGTTAAGACTAAGCATGAAAACTATAATCTACAGCTCAGAGTTTATAGTATTTATTACTATTTGACCTAGATATTTAATGTTCAGAAATATGCACATACCCAAGCACACATACACACATATGTTTTTCTCTGAAGACACTAGGGAAATTTGTCAAAGGGTCTCTGCAAGTTGTGGTGATATTCCAGATGCCTTCATGGTATAGGAGACTCAGATGACAGAAAACCATGATCCCAACTTGGCATGCCTTACAGTCGTACTGATGGACCTTGGAGGAGTCTAACCTCAGGTCCAGGCATGGTTGTGACTGAGAAAGAAGTTGGGTTGTTCACAACTATCTACAAAACTGTCTATCTACCTCTCCATCTCCAGGACTTCCATCAACAAAGTGCCTAAAGTAATTCGAGTTTGGTAGTCAGTGAAATGTTTCTTCTTACATATAAAGTCAAGGAAACTCTGATTGATTCTAAAGACTTTCCATGGACTTTGAATGAACCAGGAGTTGTATCTTGTCTCCCAGCTCATAGGATGTACTGTCCTTTTCCACTGAGGAAGGATAGCATCTTGGAAGAATGGAGAACATCCATAGTTCTATACACCTATGCCAATTCCAGCTCTAGTCTCTCTTTACCTGAGGGATGAACAGCATGCTGTGATATATACACAACATGAAATTCCAGAGTCACAGTTACTTTCCAGCATGCTTCAGCACTAGCCTGAAGACAATATCAAAATAAGAATAAACTCATCAGGCTTAAATTCTGACCCTTCGGGAAAAAGTTTTTTGTTTTGTTTTTAACAAAGAACAAAGAAATGAGATAAAAAGGAGAGTGTATGGATAAAGAGATTTTATGAACATTCAAAGAGTGTTAGTGGTTCATGGCTCAATGTATTTTATATCCAATTTAATTTCAACTTATTTACTTTTTTCTGATACAGTTGTTACTAATACTGTGAACATAAAATTATTGCTTGGGACTGGTGAGATGATTTAGTAGGAAAGATGTTTGCTGCCAAGCCTGACAGCCGGAGTTCAATCTCTGAACCCACATGAAGACAACCAGGTCCCAGCTCCCACAAGCAGTCTTCTGACATCCACAAGCATGCTGTGGTGTACATTCACTCACACATGTGCACACATACGTGCAAACACACACAAATCTTAAGTGTACTAACAAGCTCAATAAACCCCAAAGTGAAGAAAGCACTTTGATATTTTGTCATAAAGCGTATGGGATAGTTAAACCCAGTAAAATAGTGAAGCGATTTTATTGTACAGATGTCAAATCTTGCCCACCCAAATCTATACAGAATTGTCCATAGAAGTTCTGTTGGAAAGACTGAAGTTAGTAGGAGTAACACCTGGAAGAAGTTCAAGTTGTTTTCTTCCAAAAGGGAGTTAGCTCTTCAAAATAGCAGAGCTTCCTACATGGAGAAGCCATGATACTCATTGCTCTGACTTTTTTTTCGTGAGAATAAAAGTCCTTTGGGGTTGGTGACACTGGTCCTTTTGGTGACATTCCTTTCTTGTAACTGAAATCTACACTTGACATTTCTTGAAACCCATGCAAAGGAGTGGAAGGAAAGGAAGCCACTGCCTGCACAGTCACTAGGTCACTAGGAACATAGTAGCTCAGGAAAAGGGGATCCCCTCCCTGTGGAATGTGACATTACACACTCTAGTCCAGGGAAGAGCAAGGTGCTGATGTTCCCATTGACAAAGGACAGAGGAAACAGGTTGAGGACCTGATATTATGGAAACTCACAGTCTGTATGTTCAATCCAGGGACACTGAGTCCTTAGCAGGGAATTAGTATACTCCAGCTGCCTCCTTGGTCTCATCTGTCATTTCAAGCTATCATTGATGGCTGAATTGTACAATTCTAAAATTGTGATTTTTCTCATGATTTTTGGATGATAGCTATATCTATGCATCAAAGTATTACTTTTGTATTATTAGTAAATGACTGGGTAGAAGGGATATGCATACTCCTTCCACAATTGGCACTACTAATCTCAACAACTGAGGTACTCAGGGAAGCCTAGTGCTCTTTGTGATGCTTAAAATGGTTAATTTGTTTCATAAGTACTGTTTGACATCAACTAAAATTCTGGCTGAGAATCCAAAGAAAACATGTCAGCTTGTGACTTTAGGCAATTATAGGAAATGGTTAAAAAAAAATTAAAGGAGAAAACAAAGATCCCTCTTGTTTTAGACACAACACATGGATTTATGCAAAGAAAAACAAAAGTACCTGTTTTAACGTGGGACTAAATGGTATGGTAAAAATGTTTTGAAAATGAGTTGAGTCATCAGACCTCTTATTATTAATTGTAAAATCATAGTAGCAAAATGGTTTAGGAAATTGTATGGCTTTAACATTTTGAAGTTTTCCTTATTTTTAGAGATTGTTTAACTTTGATTTGTCTGTCATTACTTTGGTTGGTGCTGAATCACAAATGCACATGTGGGCTATAAACCTTGGGGAGATTTGAGGGACATGGACACAGGGGTGTTGTTAATACTGATGGCAGAAGAGGAGGAAGGAGAGAGAAAAGCAGAGCTATACACTTGCTTCAGAATGCTGTGAAAATGGGATGCTGTCCTCAGAGTAGGTGGGAATTGTGCTGCTGGGCCCTGTATTGAAACACTTCTTTCAGCTACTGACAAAGAACAGATCCAAGAAAGACAGAAGGAGGAGTGTAGTCAATTCGGGACTGGGATACCGCAAAAACAAACATCCACTAAGTTCATGTATAGTGACTCTGACCCAGGCAAGATGCCCTCATTTAACTCTTGGGGTCAGCCTGAGATGGAGAACTCCAGAGAGGGTCACCTTGAGCCAGAGGATCAACTTCCATAAAACGACCAGTACAGATGATGCTTTGTGAGAGAAAGAGATGTACTAGACTCTTCTAACCTAAAGTTCATATTTAGAGGTTCAATATACTCTAAATATTTTTAAGTTGGAAAAACACAGTTTGACATGCATAAACAATTCACAGATTGATCTAAGCACAAGGTTGCTTTTATTTCACTGTTACTCAACGTTGTCTGCCATCAAACGAGGTGTAAGTGAACACTGCCTCTTATGAGTACGTTTTAGATGCAAACAAACCATTTTAAACTTGCTCCTTACTTCTAAGACAGAAACCTTTAGACCTCTGAGGGACTGGTAAGAAGTTCTAGAGAGAAGTGATAAAGAAAGGGGTGGTGCCAGATTTGAACTTGAACTTTGTCAGAAGCATCGTAAGTGACTATGTCCAAAAAAAGAATTGGCAGAGGGGTGGAGTTAGGGTTACACTAGTTGTATTACAGAAGGCAGGGGCAGGGGTGGGGGTGGGGAAGAAGATCTTTGTCTTTTGAGTAAGAATAAGAGCAAACATTTCAAGCCAGTCCTGGTGATGCAGGCTGTAATCCCACCAGTCTGAGGCAGGAGAATCACAAGTTTAAGACCTGTTTGGGCTACAGAGTGACTTTAAGGAGTTCAAGGACAGTCTGAGTAGCAAGGGTCAGGCATGTATCTCAGTGGCACAGTATCTATAGTGTGAGACTAGAAATTAAATCCTAAGTATAAAGAAAATGGTGGAGGCGAGAGCCACAGAGCCTCTGAGGCGGCGCCATTTTCGGCTCCAGACAACCGTCCACCTTCCTGGTCAGAGCACTGGTGACTGCCCGGCCAGAGAGGCTTCTGCCTCAGGTTCCACAGGAGCCAGCTTGGTTCCGGGACTCCGAGGAGGGCAGTCTGCACAGGTGAGAGTGTGGAATACAGAGGCCAGCAGTTTCTGGGACAGGTGAGAGCCACAGAGCTTCTGAGGCGGTGCCATTTTCGGCTCCAAACAACTGGCCACCTTCCTGGTCAGAGCACATGTGCCCGCCCGGCCCGGAAGGCTTCTGCCTCAGGTCCTGCGGGAGCCACCTTGGTTCCGGGACTCCTCAGAAAGTAGTCTACACATGTGAGAGTGTGGACTACTGAAACAACGGCTTCTGTGACAAACCAAAGCAACACAGCTTCTGGGAAAGATCCTGTTTTGGACCTTCATCTTCGGCCAGGAGGAGGTCCAAACACCAGATAACTGTGCACCTTCCCTGAAAGAGGAGACCTTGCCTGCAGAGACTACTCTGACCACTGAAACTCAGAGGAGAGAGCTAGTCTCCCAGGTCTGCTGATAGAGGGTAACAAAATCACCAGAGGAACAATCTCTAAACAGAGACAACTATAACAACTAACTCCAGAGATTACCAGATGGCGAAAGGTAAACGTAAGAATCTTACTAACAGAAACCAGGACCACTCACCATCATCAGAACTCAGCACTCCCACTTCGCCCAGTCCAGGGCACCCCAACACACCTGAAAACCTAGACCTGGATTTAAAAGCATATCTCATGATGATGGTAGAGGACATCAAGAAGGACTTAAATAACTCACTTAAAGAAATACAGGAGAATACTGCTAAACAAGTAGAAGACATTAAAGAGGAAACACAAAAATCCCTTAAAGAATTGCAGGAAAACACAACCAAACAGGTGATGGAATTGAATAAAACCATCCAAGACCTAAAAAGGGAAGTAGACACAATAAAGAAAACCCAAAGTGAGGCAACGCTGGAGATAGAAACCCTAGGAAAGAAATCTGGAAGCATAGATGCGAGAATCAGCAACAGAATACAAGAGATGGAAGAGAGAATCTCAGGTGCAGAAGATTCCATAGAGAGCATCGGCACAACAATCAAAGAAAATGGAAAATGCAAAAAGATCCTAACTCAAAACATTCAGGACATCCAGGACACAATGAGAAGACCAAACCTACGGATAATAGGAGTGGATGAGAATGAAGATTTTCAACTCAAAGGACCAGCAAACATCTTCAACAAAATTATTGAAGCAAACTTCCCAAACCTAAAGAAAGAGATGCCCATGAACATACAAGAAGCCTACAGAACTCCAAATAGACTGGACCAGAAAAGAAATTCTTCCCGACACATAATAATCAGAACAACAAATGCACTAAATAAAGATAGAATACTAAAAGCAGTAAGGGAAAAAGGTTAAGTAACATATAAAGGCAAGCCTATCAGAATTACACCAGATTTTTACCAGAGACTATGAAAGCCAGAAGAGCCTGGACAGATGTGATACAGACACTAAGAGAACACAAATTCCAGCCCAGGCTACTATACCCAGCCAAACTCTCAATTACCATAGATGGAGAAACCAAAGTATTCCACAACAAAACCAAATTCACCCATTATCTCTCCATGAATCCAGCCCTTCAAAGGATAATAACAGAAAAAAAAAAACCAATACAAGGGCAGGAACCATGCCCTAGAAAAAAAAAAAAAGAAGGTAATCCCTCAACAAACCTAAAAGAAGACAACCACAAGAACAGAATGCCAACTTTAACAACAAAAATAACGGGAAGCAACAATTGCTTTTCCTTATTATCTCTTAATATCAATGGACTCAACTCCCCAATAAAAAGACATAGACTAACAAACTGGCTACACAAACCAGACCCAACATTTTGCTGCTTACAGGAAACTCATCTCAGAGAAAAATATAGACACTACCTCAGAATGAAAGGCTGAAAAACAAATTTCCAAGCAAATGGTATGAAGAAACAAGCTGGAGTAGCCATTCTAATATCTAACAAAATCGACTTCCAACCCAAAATAATCAAAAAAGACAAGGAGGGGCACTACATACTCATCAAAGGTAAAATCCTCCAAGAGGAACTCTCAATTCTGAATATCTATGCTCCAAATACAAGGGCAGCCACATTCATTAAAGAAACTTTACTAAAGCTCAAAGCACACATTGCACCTCACACATTAATAGTGGGAGACTTCAACACACCACTTTCACCAATGGACAGATCATGGAAACAGAAACTAAACAGGGACACAGTGAAACTAACAGAAGTGATTAAACAAATGGACTTAACAGATATCTACAGAACATTTTATCCTAAAACAAAAGGATATACCTTCTTCTCAGCACCCCATGGTACCTTCTCCAAAATTGACCACATAATTGGTCACAAAATAAGCCTCAACATATACAAAAATATTGAAATTTTCCCATGCATCCTATCAGATCACCATGGACTAAGGCTGATCTTCAATAACAAAATAACTAACAGAAAGCCAAAATTCACGTGGAAACTGAACAACACTCTTCTCAATGATAACTTGGTCAAGGAAGGAATAAAGAAAGAAATTAAAGACATTTTAGAGTTTAATGAAAATGAAGCCTCTACATACCCAAACTTTTAGGACACAATGAAAGCATTCCTAAGAGGAAAACTCTGAGTGCCTCCAAAAAGAAACTAGAGAGAGCACACATTAGCAGCTTGACAACACACCTAGAAGCTCTAGAAGAAAAGGAAGCAAATTCACCCAAGAGGAGTAGAAGGCAGGAAATAATCAAACTCAGGGTTGAAATCAACCAAGTGGAAACAAGAAAAACTATTCAAAGAATCAACCAATCAAGGAGCTGGTTCTTTGAGAAAATCAACAAGATAGATAAACCCTTAGCCAGACTCACTAGAGGGCAGAGGGAAAGCATCCTAATTAACAAAATCAGAAATGAAAAGGGAAACATAACAACAGATCCTGAAGAAATCCAAAACACCATCAGATCCTTCTACAAAAGGCTATACTCAACAAAACTGGAAAACCTGGATGAAATGGACAAGTTTCTAGACAGATACCAAGTACCAAAGCTAAATCAAGATCAGGTTAATGATCTAAACAGTCCTATATCCCCTAAAGAAATAGACGCAGTCATTAATAGTCTCCCAACCAAAAAAAAAGCCCAGGACCAGATGGGTTTAGTGCAGAGTTCTATCAGACCTTCAAAGAAGACCTAATTCTAGTTCTTCACAAACTATTCCACAAGATAGAAACAGAAGGTACTCTACCCAACTCATTCTATGAAGCCACAATTACTCTGATACCTAAACCACAAAAAGACCCAACAAAGATAGAGAACTTCAGACCAATTTCCCTTATGAATATCGATGCAAAAATCCTCAATAAAGTTCTTGCTAACCGAATCCAAGAACACATCAAAACAATCATCCATCCTGACCAAGTTGGTTTCATCCCAAGGATGCAGGGATGGTTCAATATATGGAAATCCATCAAAACAATCCAGTACATAAACAAACTCAAAGACAAAAACCACATGATCATCTCATTAGATGCTGAGAAAGCATTTGACAAAATCCAATACCCATTCATGATAAAAGTCTTGGAAAGATCAGGAATTCAAGGCCCATACCTAAACATGATAAAAACAATCTACAGCAAACCAGTAGCCAACATCAAAGTAAATGGTGAGAAGCTGGAAGCAATCCCACTAAAATCAGGGACTAGACAAGGCTGTCCACTCTCGCCCTACCTATTCAACATTGTACTTGAAGTCCTAGCCAGAGCAATTCGACAACAAAAGGAGATCAAGGTGATACAAATTGGAAAGGAAGAAGTCAAAATATCACTTTTTGCAGATGATATGATAGTATATATAAGTGACCCTAAAAATTCCACCAGAGAACTCCTAAACCTGATAAACAGCTTCGGTGAAGTAGCTGCATATAAAATTAACTCAAACAAGTCAATGGCCTTTCTCTACACAAAGGATAAACAGGCTGAGAAAGAAATTAGGGAAACAACACCCTTCTCAATAGTCACAAATAATATAAAATACCTTGGTGTGACTCTAACTAAGGAAGTGAAAGATCTATATGATAAGAACTTCAAGTCTCTGAAGAAAGAAATTAAAGATGATCTCAGAAGATGGAAAGATCTCTCATGCTCATGAATCGGCAGGATCAACATTGTAAAAATGGCTATCTTGACAAAAGCAATCCACAGATTCAATGCAATCCCCATCAAAATTCCAACTCAATTCTTCAATGAATTAGAAAGGGCAATCAGCAGATTCATCTGGAATAACAAAAAACCTAGGATAGCAAAAACTATTCTCAAGGATAAAAGAACCTCTGGTGGAATCACCATGCAGGACCTAAGCTGTACTAAAGAGCAATTGTGATAAAAACTGCATGGTATTGGTATGGTGACAGACAAGTAGACCAATGGAACAGAATTGAAGACGCAGAGATGAACGCACACACCTATGGTCACTTGATATTTGTCAAGGGAGCTAAAACCATCCAGTGGAAAAAAGACAGCATTTTCAACAAATGGTGCTGGCACAACTGTCGGTTATCATGTAGAAAAATGCGAATTGATCCATTTCTATCTCCTTGTACTAAGGTCAAATCTAAGTCGATTAAGGAACTTCACATAAAACCAGAGACACTGAAACTTATAGAGGAGAATGTAGGGAAACCCTCGAAGATATGGGTACAGGGGAAAAATTCCTGAATAGAACAGCAATGGCTTGTGCTGTAAGATTGAGAATCGATAAATGGGACCTCATAAAATTGCAAAGCTTCTGCAAAGCAAAAGACACCGTCAATAAGACAAAAAGGCCCCCAACAGATTGGGAAAGGATCTTTACCTATCCCAAATCGGATAGGGGACTAATATTCAATATATATAAAGAACTCAAGAAGGTGGACTCCAGAAAATCAAATAACCCCATTAAAAAATGGGTCTCAGAGCTGAACAAAGAATTCTCACCTGAGGAATACCGAATGGCAGAGAAGCACCTGAAAAAATGTTCAACATCCTTAATCATCAGGGAAATGCAAATCAAAACAACCCTGAGATTCCACTTCACTCCAGTCAGAATGGCTAAGATAAAAAATTCAGGTGACACCAGATGCTGGTGAGGATGTGGAGAAAGAGGAACACTCCTCCATTGTTGGTGGGATTGCAAGCTTGTACAACCACTCTGGAAATCAGTCTGGCGGTTCCTCAGAAAATTGGACATAGTACTACCGGAGGATCCCGCAATACCTCTCCTGGGCATATATCCAGAAGATGTCCCAACCGGTAAGAAGGACACATGCTCCACTATGTTCATAGCAGCCTTATTTATAATAGCCAGAAGCTGGAAAGAACCCAGATGCCCCTCAACAGAGGAATGGATACAGAAAATGAGGTACATTTACACAATGGAATACTACTCAGCTATTAAAAAGAATGAATTTATGAAATTCCTCAGTAAATGGATGGACCTGGAGGGCATCATCCTGAGTGAGGTAACCCAATCACAAAGGAACTCGCACAATATGTACTCACTGATAAGTGGCTATTAGCCCAGAAACTTAGGATACCTAAGATATAAGATACAGTTTGCTAAATGCATGAAATTCAAGAAGAACGAAGACCAAAGTGTGGACACTTTGCCCCTTCCTAGAAATGGGAACAAAACACCCATGTAAGGAGTTACAGAGACAAAATTTGGAGCTGTGACGAAAGGATGGACCATCTAGTGATTGTCATATGCAGGGATCCATCCCATAATTAGCTTCCAAACGCTGACACCATTGCATACTCTAGCAAGATTTTGCTGAAAGGACCCAGATGTAGCTGTCTCTTGTGAGACTATGCTGGGGCCTAGCAAACACAGAAGTGGATGCTCACAGTCAGCTATTGGATGGATCACTGGGCCCCCAATTGAGGAGCTAGAGAAATTACCCAAGGAGCCAAAGGGAACTGCAACCCTATAGGTGGAACAACATATGAACTAACCAGTACCCCGGAGCTCTTGTCTCTAGCTGCATATGTATCAAAAGATGGCCTAGTCAGCTATCACTGCAAAGAGAGGCCCATTGGACTTGCAAACTTTATATGCCCAGTACAGGGGAACCCCAGGGCCAAAAAGGGGAGTGGGTGGGTAGGGTATGGGGGTGGGTGGGTATGGGGGACTTTTGGGATAGCATTGAAAATGTAAACGAGGAAAATACCTAATTTAAAAAAAAAAAAAAGAAAATGGTGAAAAAGATTCAAGTGGCCATTTCCGATAATCTGGATACTATTTAAAGCATTTCTCTTCCTTGGTAATGTTGAATAACACTGAAATGACTCTCGGTTTGCATTCACTCATTTGAAACCATGCATTCCAAATTTAAACATACTTAGGATTTATTGAACATGTGACTATGAAGCTATATTTGGAAAAGAATGGAATCTCCATGAGGTATCTCTACAGCTTTTCTTCCATATCTTCATATCATCCACATACGGCTGAGCACATAAACTCAAAGGCAGAGTTTCTCTCTCAGACTGAAAGCCATTATGGACATAGTTATTCACTAGTAATAAAAATATCCATTTCCGGAGAGCTCTCAGTTACCTACAGATGTTGATGTTATAGTTTAGACCTTGTTCCTTAAAATTAAGACCAAAAGCAATGATTTCAACATAACTGGATATCTACCATTTAGACCACATGCCATCTATAGGCATAGATCCTGCCACCCTTCACATGGGGTCTGTAATGGATTTATTCATATCATAGCACATAGCATGCAAAGGGTGTTATTAGTCAAGCAAATTCAACGGTCTCCACACAACAATGCAGTCACTCTGCCCTGTCCACTGCCATCACTACTATTTCTTCTTTCTCCTCCTCCTCCTCCTCTTCCTCTTTTATTTTGAGTGCAAACAGACAAATGAGTTTCATACAGTATTATTTAAGAATCAGATGCTGTCTCACTGGAAGAAAATTCTTGATGTATATGACTCAGCTAATAGCAAAGTTCTTTCTCCTCCTCCTCTTCTTCCTCCTTTATTTTGAGTGCAAACAGACAAATGAGTTTCATACAGTAGTATTCAAGAATCAGATGCTGTCTCACTGGAAGAAAATTCTTGATGTATATGACTCAGCTAATAGCAAAGTCTGTAAGCTTCTCCAAAAGTCTCTAAAGAAATATGTGATTTTTGTTCCATTTTATAGGCTAGAGGCTATTTTGTGAATTAACAGAGAAAATGGAACTAGCAATCTCCTTTCTGTCATGGAAACCACAACATCATCAGGCTTCCAAGTAATAGATATAGCTTGCTAGTTACAGAATGGATAGTCTAAGCTGCCAAATGAAAGATCCATGTATAGTCCATTCATCAATGTGGGGGGAGAGAGAGGGGGGGGGAAGAAGAAGAAGAAGAAGAAGAAGAAGAAGAAGAAGAGGAGGAGGAGGAGGAGGAGGAGGAGGAGGAGGAGGAGGAGGAGGAGGGGAGGGGAGGGGAGGGGAGGGGAGAGGAGAGGAGAGGAGAGGAGAGGAGAGAGAGAATGTGTGTCATTAAAAAACAAGGACAGCGAAGTTGGAGAGTTTCTTTATCTAAAGCAGTTATTCAGCTTTAACTGGTGGCTGTGAGTGAAGTAATTGAATTTCGACCACAACTCTCTTGTCCTTATAATTTACTACCTTGTTGCAAAAATAGAGAACTCCTATGGGAGAAGTCATTGTAGTAATGTTACTGCTGGTTCCAGAAGGAGTTAATTCTCCTTGATTGGTTCCTGAAACAAATTTCCAGGTCTCTTCTGGCTCCTCAAATTGTCTTTCTCTTAGTATCCGTTACAATCAGTCAAAACATTTAGAAAAAATAGCTATGTATGTTCAGAACTTGGACCCCAACCTTATGTTCTAAGGCTATAAGAGTAGCCAGGTGAGTAGGAATCTCTTTACCAAAGGTAAATTCCTTCAGGCTCTGCAGAAAACCCCATTAGAACAGTCTACCTGAAAAACTGAGATGTCTCACAACAGCCGTTCATTAGGCAATGACAAATGAGATTGTAATACTTTTCATTGTGTCAGATACTGAATGATTTCTAATTAATGATATTCTATAGTAGTTTTAATTTCTGATGTCTTAAGTCAGAGTGGCTAACATCATATCACTTCCAATTCTTTTAATGATTGCACACAACCCAAAAATGTATTTTCAATTTGTCTCTCCTAAGGTAGTTCTTAATGGAAACTAAATACCACTTGAATAGTGATGTATGCTGTTTTTAACAAACAGGTTTGGGAATCTACCTGTCGCCAGTGTCACAGCAGAAGAAGTTCACATTTGGAGGTTGTTCTTAGAAGGGAGGACTTCAGTCTGCCACGCTAGACCTTATTCCCCTGAGTCAGGATCTCTGTCAACCTGGAGTTAGGTTGGTGGCCAGCAAGCCCTCGGCATCATCCTATCTTTGCCACTCACAGTGCTAGGATTACACTTGCACATGGCCACACCTAGCATTGTATGTGGGTTCTGGGGACTTGAACTCAGCTCCTCATGCTTGTACACTTAGTGCTTTTACCTCTTGAGCAATCTCCTCTGCCCTGTTTGATTTCTGAGAGAGGATCTAACTGTGTAGCCTAGGCTGGCCTCAAACTCATGATTCTCCTGCCTCTGCCTCTACCTCTTTAGTGCTAGCTAAGCAACAGTGGACAACATGAGAGATACTCTGTCTCAAACAAGTTGGAAGGGCTAGGACAAACAACATCCGAGATGTGTTCTGTGACTTCTGTGGATACACTGTGGCATGTGCACACCCACACTTATATATGCAGGTACAGCATCACATAGGCACAGACACACAAGTACACACACACACACACACACACACACACACACACACACACGCACACACCAAAACAAGACCTAAAACCATGTATAAGCAAAATTAAAGACATTTGAAAAAAAAGACAAAAGGAAACAATAATAGAACCTATACATGTGGAGAATTTAAAGGAAAATAGACTCTAAATAATGTTAGGGACCAGAAGCTGTCTCCAACAGATACAGTAAGGAAGGGTCAGAATAGGGGAAGAGGATAGATTATATCCCCACAAGAGAAAACACATTGAAAACCACAGAGAAAATGACAGGCATCAAACACCAAAAAGAAGCAAGACAAACTAGAGGGCTTCAAAAGTTCCCTGGTAGGGGACAGAGAATCAGAAGCCACATCCTACAGGAAACATAGATAAAGCAGAAGACAGTAAGAGACCAACAAGGAAGGCAATGGGTGGGGAGGGCAATCGTGAATTTGGAACAAAGAATAATGCCACATACATAAGAGAAAGACTCAAAGAAACCTTTTACTGTCTATGCTAAATTTAAAGATTAAATAAAAAGAAGCAAAAAGCCACGCAATCCTGGTGAAAAAGACACCGGCAGTTCTACATATAGGACAAACTCATAGCTGTCACAAGCCTCAAATCCAATTCTAAGTTTTGATGAGAAGGAGAACCTTGGGTCTTGACTCTCTTGTGGGGGCTCACATATCATCATCAGATATTCTGCATATCATATATTTACATACTGATTCGAAGCAGTAGAAAAATGAAGTAGTCATGAGAACAACTTATTCTTGCGCGCACCGGACTGACCAGCAGTAACGACGCTGCAACAGGATCCTTCTGCACACGTTTATTGGGAGAGCTTGATTGTAGAGGCGAAGAAACTTCGAGCCCAGAACTGGTGCTGCTTTTATAGGCCTAGGAGAGGCGTGTCTCATACCCGGATTGGTTATGCACTAAGCCTCATTTGCATGTTCCTCATCTGATTGGCTACTCTCTCTCAGTACCTCACAGAGCCTCATTATCATACCTCATTTGCATGTCTCACATCTGATTGGTTATACTCTCAGTACCTTACAGAACCTCATTATCATGCCTGGGCCAGGCAGTGTCTTTGCAAAAAATTTTACTGCATATGTACACATTGGTTGTTTGTCCAATCTTATGCATGGTGGCCAGCAGTAGTCAGTGCCACTCAGCAACGGCACATGTGGCTTCCCACACTGATTCAAAGCAGTAGAAAAATGAAGTAGTCATGAGAACAACTTATCACTGGGGGTGGGGGTGGGGTCATCCTAACATGAGGAACTGTAATAAAGTGTCTCAGAATTAGGAAGGTTAAGAGGGAACTACTGCTCCATCAGAATGTCAGCAGTAAAAGGGATTCCATGTTGTCATTCTGTAAGACTTAGAGGCCATAGGTGGTGTCCCAGGTCTGACACTGTCTCAAGAGGGAACTATTGCTTAAAATGGAGTTACCCAGGGCCTGAGAACAGAAGATAATCACCAGTCAGGAAGACTGAGTTTAACCAGCTCTGGTCACATGGCAGAGGGCAGTCCTGTGAGCTAGCTGTGGAGAGGAGGGCTGGATGATAAGTCAGAAAGCAGAAAGCAGTTTGGCTCAGGCAGCAACACACACAGAGAAAGATGCCCTTCCACTTGTGACCAGGAACACAGCTATTCTACAGAGCAACCCTGAAGCCTGATCCCTGAGTCTGGGGTCAGCTGGTGATCTCTCAGAGTCTACAGTCTCTAAAGCTCAGAGCAGAATATCTGATACCTACAGCACATCCCTCCAGCACGGTGACAAGTAAATACTTAGGGAGTATGGAAAGTTCAAAGACAGAGTATTTGCCTGTTTGGATCTCGGTGCTGAGGTTGTTCACACACTTTCAATACACTTTAGAGTTTGGGTCCGCTAAGTATCAGCCATACCAGTGGGTACAACCTGTGGAATCTCAGGCTGGTGGGAAAAACTATTCAGTCTGCAGGCTGCAATGTTGCTGTAGCCAACACAGGCATCAGGAGTACAAAAAGGAGTTCCTACAGTGCAGAAGTCATGGTGGACATCAGGTCCAATACAGGCTCAATATCAGCGTAACCACAGGGCAGGAGGCCTGACAATCCTTCTGCTGTAACTGGAGGTCTCAAACTTCTAAAGATGTAGAGAGAAGTTGCTTCGACACTTCACTGTTTCCTCTTTTTATGTTCCATTTATTTTTCTTGCCTCATCTTTGTACCATGCTCTTCTGCTATTTTTCTTTCTACTCTTCTATTAGTAGTATTTTTGATTTATTATTATCAGGTTTTGTTTTTAATTCCCCTTCATACATTCTCTATTTTTATGTTTTTACTCTTTTTGCCTTTTCATTTTTGAGATTATACTTAAATCACATATCTCCCTTTCTATTCCTCCCTCCACACTGTACCAAATTCATGCCCTCCTTTGTTTTTAAATTAATTTTTATTGCAGGCCTATATTCCTTTGTACAATTGTTTAGTACACACATACTACTCATATGCACATTTTCAGGCTATTTGGTACTGGACAAACAAATGATGTTCTTACTGGGGAAAGGCTTCTTGACCATTCCAGCTTCCCTTGGTACCCTAGTTCTTTGGAGGTCTGACACCTCATGGGCTTCTTCCTATCCAGTTTAACTCATTTATTGGTATCATGCTTGTTCAGCTCACATTTAGGAGGTCATGCTGGTGAGACTTCGTGGGCAAGGCTTCTGATATTATCAGGAGACATAATCTTATAGAAAATCTCTGGATGCTCTGTGTCTTAGAATTTTTCTTCCCCCTCTCCCACAATGTTCCCTGAGCCCTAGATGCAGGAGTGGTTTGTAGATGTATCCACAACTCTGCATTTGGTTTGGTATTCTGTAATGGTCTCCATCTGTTGCAAAGAGACATTTCCATGATGAAGGGTGATGACTACAATTAATTTTTATTATGTATTTTCCTTTATAGAGCTATCTTTTTAGTCTATCTTTTTTTCTTTTTAATTCAGTGGGTTTTATATTTTTTGTTTTTTTTAATTTATTAGGTATTTTCTTCATTTACATTTCCAATGCTATCCCAAAAGTCCCCCATACCCTCCCCCCACTCCCACTTATTGGCCCTGGAATTCCCCTGTACTGAAGCACATAAAGTTTGCAAGACCGAGGGGCCTCTCTTCCCAATGATGGCCGACTAGGCCATCTTCTGATACATATGCAGCTAGAGTCACAAGCTCTAGGGGTACTGGTTAGTTCATATTATTGTTCGACCTATAGGATTGCAGACACCTTGAGCTCCTTGGATACTTTCTCTAGCTCCTCCATTGGGGGCCCTGTGATCCATCCAATAGCTGACTGTGAGCATCCACTTAGGTGTTTGCTAGATAGGCCCCGGCATAGTCTCACAAGAGACAGCTATATCTGGGTCCTTTCAGCAAAATCTTGCTAGTGTATGCAATGGTGTCAGCGTTTGGAGGCAGATTATGGGATGGATCCTTGGGTATGGCAGTCTTTAGATGGTCCATTCTTTCATCTCAGCACCAAACTTGTCTCTGTAACTCTTTGCATGGGTGTTTTGTTCCCAATTCTAAGAATGGGCAAAGTGTCCACACTTTGGTCTTCGTTCTTCTTGAGTTAAATGTGTTTTGCAAATTTTAACTTGTAACTTGGGTATTCTAAGTTTCTGGGCTAATATCCACTTATCTGTGAGTACATATCATGTGAGGTCTTTTGTGATTAGTTTACATCACTCAGGATGATGCCCTCCAGGTCCATCCATTTGCCTAGGAATTTCAAAAATTCATTCTTTTTAATATCTGAGTAGTACTCCATTGTTTAAATGTACCACATTTTCTGTATCCATTCCTCTGTTGAGGGGCATCTGGGTTCTTTTCAGCTTCTGGTTATTATAGATAAGGCTGCTATGAACATAGTGGAGCATGTGTCCTTCTTACCAGTTGGAACATCTTCTGGATATATGCCCAGGAGAGGTATTGCAGGATCCTACGGTAGTACTATGTCCAATTTTCTGAGGAACCACCAGACTGATTTCCAGAGTGGTTGTACAAGCTTGCAATCCCACCAACAATGGAGGAGTGTTCCTCTTTCTCCACATACTGGCGAGCATCTGCTGTCACCTGAATTTTTGATCTTAGCCATTCTGACTGGTGTGAGATGGAATCTCAGGGTTGTTTTGATTTGCATTTCCCTGATGATTAAGGATGCTGAACATTTTTTCAGGTGCTTCTCAGCCATTCAGTATTCCTCAGGTGAGAATTCTTTGTTTAGCTCTGAGCCCCATTTTTTAATGGGGTTAGTTGATTTTCTGGAGTCCACCTTCTTGAGTTCTTTATATATATTGGATAATAGTCCCTATCTGATTTAGGGTAGCTAAAGAACCTTTCCCTCTCTGTTGGTGGCCTTTTTGTCTTATTGACGGTGTCTTTTGCTTTACAGAAGCTTTGCAATGTTATGAGGTCCCATTTGTCGATTCTCAATCTTACAGCACAAGCCACTGCTGTTGTATTCAGGAAATTTTCCCCTGTGCCCATATCTTCAAGGCTTTTCCCCACTTTCTCCTCTATAAGTTTCAGTGTCTCTGGTTTCATGTGGAGTTCCTTGATCCACTTAGATTTGACCTTAGTACAAGGAGATAGGAATGGATCAATTTTCATTCTTCTACATGATAACTGCCAGTTGTGCCAGCACCATTTGTTGAAAATGCTGTCTTTTTCCCACTGGATGGTTTTAGCTCCCTTGTCAAAGATCAAGTGACCATAGGTGTGTGGGTTCATTTCTGGGTCTTCAATTCTATTCCATTGGTCTACTTGTCTGTCACTATACTAGTACCATGAAGTTTTTATCACAATTGCTCTGTAGTACAGCTTTAGGTCAGGCATGGTGATCCCACCAGAGGTTTTTTTATCCTTGAGAAGAGTTTTTGCTATCCTACGTTTTTTTATTATACCAGATGAATTTGCAAATTGCCCTTTCTAATTTGTTGAAGAATTGATTTGGAATTTTGATGGGGATTGCATTGAATCTGTAGATTGCTTTTGGCAAGATAGCCATTTTTACTATATTGATCCTGCTAATCCAGGAGCAAGGGGGATCTTTCTATCTTCTGAGATCTTCTTTAATTTCTTTCTTCAGAGACTTGAAGTTCTTATCATACAGATCTTTCACTTCCTTAGTTAGAGTCACGCCAAGGTATTTTGTATTATTTGTGACTATTGAGAAGG
This sequence comes from Mus musculus, assembly GCF_000001635.26. Lineage (NCBI taxonomy): Eukaryota > Metazoa > Chordata > Mammalia > Rodentia > Muridae > Mus > Mus musculus. The sequence goes on along the minus strand of NC_000068.7, from coordinate 22,378,053 downwards.
GTGCTGTTTCCCTAATTTCTTTCTCAGCCTGCTTATCCTTTGTGTAGAGAAAGGTCATTGACTTGTTTGAGTTGATTTTATATCCAACTACTTCACTGAAGCTGTTTATCAGGTTTAGGAATTCTCTGGTGGAATTTTTACGGACACATATATGCTATCTTATCATCTGCAAAAAGTGATATTTTGACTTATTCCTTTCCAATTTGTATCCCCTTGATCTCCTTTTGGTGTCGAATGGCTCTTGCTAGGACTTCAAGTACTATGTTGAATAGGTAGGGAAAAAGTGGGGAGCCTTGTCTAGTCCCTGATTTTAGTGGGATTGCTTCCAGCTTCTCATCATTTACTTTGATGTTGGCTACTGGTTTGCTGTTTACTGTTTTTATCATGTTTAGGTATGGGCCTTGAATTCCTGATCTTTCCAAGACTTTTATCATGAATGGGTGTTGGATGTTGTCAAATGATTTCTCCGCATCTAATGAGATGATCATGTGGTTTTTGTCTTTGAGTTTGTTTATACAGTGGATTATGTTGATGGATTTCCATATATTAAACCATCCCTGCATCCCTGGAATGAAATCTATTTAGTCAGGATGGATGATTGTTTTTATGTGTTCTTTGATTAGGTTATGAGAATTTTATTGCGTATTTTCACATCGATATTCATAAGAGAAATTGGTCTGAAGTTCTCTATCTTTGTTGGGTCTTTCTGTGTTTTAGGTATCACAGTAATTGTGGCTTTACAGAATGAATTGGGTAGAGTACCTTTTGCTTCTATTTTGTGGAATAGATTGTGAAGAACTGTAATTAGGTCTTCTTTGAAGGTCTGATAGAACTCTGCACTAAACCCATCTGGTCCTGGGCTTTTTTTGGTTGGGAGACTATTAATGACTGCTTCTATTTCTTTAGGGTATATAGTACTGTTTTTATCATTAACCTGATCCTGATTTAACTTTGCTACCTGGTAGCTTTCTAGAAATTTGTCCATTTCATCCATGTTTTCCAGTTTTGTTGAGTATAGCGTTTTGTAATAGATTTGATGGTGTTTTTGATTTCTTCAGGATCTGTTGTTATGTCTCCCTTTTCATTTCTGATTTTCTTAATTAGGATGCTGTCCCTGTGCCCTCTAGTGAGTCTGGCTCAGGGTTTATCTATCTTGTTGATTTTCTCAAAGAACCAGCTCCTCCTTTGGTTGACTCTTTCAATACTTTTTCTTGTTTCCACTTGGTTGATTTCGCCCCTGAGATTGATTATTTCTGGCCGTATACTCCTCTTGGGTGAATTTGCTTCCTTTTGTTCTAGAGTTTTTAGGTGTGTTGTCAAGCTGCTTGTGTGTGCTCTCTCTAGTTTCTTCTTGGAGGCTCTCACAGCTATGACGTTTCCTCTTAGAAATGTTTTCATTGTGTTCCATAAGTTTGGCTATGTTGTGGCTTCATTTTCATTAAACTCTAAAAAGCCTTTAATTTCTTTATTTCTTCTTTGACCAAGTTATCATGGAGTAGAGTGTTGTTTAGCTTCCACATGAATGTTGGCTTTCTATTATTGATGTTGCTATTGAAGATCAGCTTTGTCTGTGGTGATGTGATAGGCTGCATGGGATAATTTCAGTATGTTTGTATCTGTTGAGGCCTGTTTTGTAACCAATTATATGGTCAATTTTGGTGAAGGTACCATGAGGTGCTGAGAAGAAGGTATATCCTTTTGTTTTAGGATAAAATGTTCTGTAGATATCTGTTAAATCCACTTGTTTTATAACTTATATCAGTTTCAATGTGTCACTATTTAGTTTCTGTTTCCATGATCTGTCCATTGAAGAAAGTGGGGTGTTGAAGTCTCCCACTATTTTGTGTGAGGTTCAATGTGTGCTTTGAGCTTTACTAAAGTTTCTTTAATGAATGTGGCTTCCCTTGCATTTGGAGCATAGATATTCATAATTGAGAATTCCTCTTGGAATATTTTACCTTTGATGAGTATGAAGTGCCCCTCCTTGTCTTTTTTGATAACTTTGGGTTGGAAGTCAATTTATTCGATATTATTATGATTACTCCAGCTTGTTTCTTCAGACCATTTGCTTGGAAAATTGTTTTCCAGCCTTTCATTCTGAGGTAGTTTCTGTCTTTTTCCATGAGGTGGGTTTCCTTTAAGCAGCAAAATGTTGAGTCTTATTTGTGTAGCCAGTCTGTTAGTCTATGTCTTTTTATTGGGGAATTGAGTCCATTGATATTAAGAGATATTAAGGAAAAGTAATTGTTGATTCCTATTACTTTTGTTGTTAGAGTTGGCATTCTGTTCTTGTGGCTGTCTTCTGTTAGGTTTGTTGAAGGATTACTTTCTTGCTTTTCTTAGGGCGTAGCTTCCGTCCTTGTATTGTATTTTTTTTTTCTTTTCTGTTATTATCCTTTGAAGGGCTGGATTCATGGAAAGATAATGTGTTCTCTTAGTGACTGTATAACAACTGTCCAGGATCTTCTGACTTTCATAGTCTGGTGAAAAGTCTTGTGTAATTCCAATAGGCCTGCCTTTATATGTTACTTGACCTTTTTCCCTTACTGCTTTTAATATTCTATCTTTATTTAGTGCATTTGTTGTTCTGATTATTATGTGTTGAAAGGAATTTCTTTTCTGGTCCAGGCTATTTGGAGTTCTGTACGCTTCTTGTATGTTCATGGGCATCTCTTTCTTTAGGTTTGGAAAGTTTTCTTCTATAATTTTGTTGAAGATACTTGCTGGCCCTTTAATTTGAAAAATCTTCATTCTCATCTACTCCTATTATATGTAGGTTTGGTCTTCTCATTGTGTCCTGGATTCGCTGGATGTTTAGAATTAGGATCTTTTTGCATTTTGCATTTTCTTTGATTGTTGTGCCAATGTTCTCTATGGAATCATCTGCACCTGAGATTCTCTCTTCCATCTCTTGTATTCTGTTGTTGATGCTCGCATCTATGGTTCCAGATTTCTTTCCTAGGGTTTCTATCTCTAGCGTTGCCTCACTTTGGGTTTTCTTTATTGTGTCTACTTCCCTTTTTAGGTCTTGTATGGTTTTGTTCAATTCCGTCATCTGTTTGGTTGTGTTTTCCTGTTTTTCTTTAAGGAATTCTACCTGTTTTCTTGTGTTTTTCTGTTTTTCTTTAAGGACTTGTAACTCTTTAGCAGTGTTCTCCTGTATTTCTTTAAGTGCTTTATTATAATCCTTCTTGATGTCCTCTACCATCATCATGAGATATGCTTTTAAATCTGGGTCTAGCTTTTTAGGTGTTTTGGGGTACCAGAACTGGCTGAGGTGGGAGTACTGGGTCTGATGATAGTGAGTGGTCTTGGTTAGTAAGATTCTTATGTTTGTCTTTCACCATCTGGTAATCTCTAGAGTTAGTTGTTTTAGGTGTCTCTGGTTATAGCTTGTTCCTCCCATGATTCTGTTAGCCTCTATCAGCAGACCTGGGGGACTAGCTCTCTCCTGAGTTTCAGTGGTCAGAGCACTCTCTGCAGGAAAGCTCTCCTCTTGCAGGGAAGGTGCACACATATCTGGGATTCAGACCTGCCTCCTGGCAGAAGATGAAGGCCCGAAACAGTGACTGTCCCAGAAGCTGTGTAGCTTCTGTAGTTGGCACTCTCACCTACACAGACTAGTCTCTGAGGGATACAGGAACCATTTTATCTTTTTTTCAAAACAAACAAACAACAATCCAACCAGACAAAGAACCAACAAAAATTACAAAGAATCACTAAACATTTCTCAACAATGATATTAAATAAATATAGCTTCAACCCAATAAGTAATATACAGATACAAATTAACTGAATGAATTCTAACAAAGGATCCACTCTGCTTTTACTGTGTCTCTCCAGGAAACACATTTCAATGGAAATTATACACAAAGACTGAGAAGGAAAGAATATAAGTCTATTTATCAAATGAGAAGAAGCTCCAAGCAGCTAGCATTACTGCTCTCATATGAAATAAGTTATATATGTATATATATCAACAGAAGAACTAAAGAAGGCTGCTATAAGCCTATAAAGGGAATGGTTTACTAAGAAGATAGAACAATTGCAAATATATATGCATCAATTAGTGAGACTCCTAAATAAAGTGAGCATTAAATGCTTAGAAACTTTTCTTAGATGCTTCTTGGCCATTCAGTATTCCTCAGTTGAGAATTCTTTGTTTATTTCTGTACCATGCTTTGTAATAGTATTATTTGATTTTCTGGAGTCTAATTTCTTGAGTTCTTTGTATATATTGTATATTAATCCTCTATTGGATCCATAATTGGTAAGGAAATGCAAGTCAAAGCAACCCTGAGATTCTAACCTCACACCAGTCAGAATGAATAAGATCAAAAACTTAGGTCACATCAGATGCTGGCAAGGATGTGGAGAAAAAGGAACACTCCTCCATTGTTGGTGGGATTGCAAGCTTGTACAACCACTCTGGAAATCAGTCTGGCAGTTCCTCAGAAAATTGGACATACAATTACCTGAGGATCCAACTATACCACTCCTGACATGTACCCAAAAGATTCTCCAACATATAACAAGGACACATGCTCCACTATGTTCATGGAAGCCTTATATATAATAGCCAGAAGCTAGGAAGAACCCTGATGTCCTTTAACAGAGGAATGGATACAGAAAACGTGGTATATTTACATAATGGAGTACTATTCAGCTATTAAAAACAATGACTTCATGAAATTCTTAGGCAAGTGGATAGAACTAGAAAATATCATCCTGAGTGAGGTAGCCCAATCACAAAATAATACAAATGGTATGCACACATTGATAAGTGGATATTAGCCCAGAAGCTTGGAATACCCAAGATATAATTCACAGATCACATGAAATTCAAGAAGAATGAAGACCAAAGTGTGGATGCATCAGTCCTTAGAATGGGGAACAAAATGTTCTTGGGAGCAAATACAAAGACAAAATATAGAGCCAAGACTGAAGGAAAGGCCATCCAGAGACTGCCCCACCTGAGGACCCATCCCATATACAGTCATCAAACCCACACAGTATTGTGGATGCCAACAAGTGCATGTTGACAGGAGCCTGATATAGCTGTTTCCTGAGAGGCCCTGCTAGAGCATAACAAATACAGAGGTGGATGCAGCCAACCATTGGACTGAGCATCGGGGTCCTCAATGGGCTCCCCAATGGATGAGTTAGAGAAAGGACTGAAGGAGCTGAAGGAGTTTGTAACCCCATAGGAAGAACAAAAATATCAACCAACCAGACCCCTCAGAGCTCTTAGTGACTAAACCACCAACTAAGGAGTACACAAGGAGGGACCCATGGCTCCAGCTGTATACATAATAGAGGATGGCCTTGTGGGGCATCAATGGGAGGAGAGACCCTTGGTCCTGTGAAGGCTTTGTGCTCCAGTGTAGGAGAATTTAAGGGCAGGAAGGCAGGAGTGGGTGGGTGGGGGGAACAACCTAATAGAAGCAAGAGAATGGGATAGGGGGCTTAGGAAGTTGGGGGTGGGAAAGGGGATAACATTTGAAATGTAAATTAAAAAAATGTCCAATAAAATATTTTAAAAATGCTTTTAATCTTCAGATCAGTCCTGAGACAGTTCTAGTAAGTGAGTTGAATGCCTCATTCATGTTTTTACATAAGTGTTTCAAATGAAAGGTCATTAAAGGAACTTTAGCACTAAGTTATACTATAGATGGAATGATTAAGAAATAAATTCAGAATACTTAATCCAACTGATAGTTTCTCCTCAGTAGTCCACTGAATTCTGTCTAAAATAGATGGGATCTTAGGTTGTAAATCAAGTCTTAACAAATAGAAAGTTATCAATTAATTCTTTATGCCTTATCACATTACAATGGAAATAAAATTAGGGATAAATAGGAAGAAAAACTATATAAAGGCATAAAAATGAACAACATATTCTTGAATGACCAGTGAATCACTAAGAATACACCAGGAAAAGAAATTTAAAAAATAGAGTTAAATAAAAATAAAAGTAAAAATTACCAGTACATGTAGGATATGGCTAAGGCAATTCTAAGAGGAAAGCTATAAAAATTAGATAGATCTCAAATAAAAAGCTTAATAGTACATATCATAGTGCTATAAAACAAGAACAAGAGAAACTCCAAAGATGTTAAGAGATAATAGTGATCAAGACAGAAATTTATCCATGGAGATTAAAATAACAATATATAGAGTCTATTGAACATATAGAAACAATCAATGAATTAATTTTTTTCGAAAAAAAAAGAAAGTAAATTTCTAGATAAATTAACCAAAAGAAAAAGATGTTCCAAAGTTAGACAATTAGAAATGAAAAGGGGCAAATTCCAATGAAATTCAGATAATCAGTAAGTAATACCTTGAAAACTTTTATTAGAAACCACTAGGAAATTCTAAAAGAAATAGAAAAAATCCTCGGCACAATGTGACATACACAAAATTAAATCAAGAAGATATATATATATATAAGAAAAACAAGCAGATCCACAGTAAGTAATGAGATTGAAGAAATATTAAAAACTCTCCAAAAAGAAAACTCTAAGAACACACTGGAAGAATTCATTGCAGAATGTAATCAAACATTTAAAGAAGAGTTAACCCCATTGCTCTTCAAACCATTCCATAACAGAAACAAAAGGAACACTGCCAAAGTCATGACATGGAAACAGCATTACATCAATGCCAAGCTGGAAATGGACATAATATAAACAAATCAAGAAGTATAATTCAGCACACAAACTTAAGAACTGAAATCACATTATATAGCAACAGATGCAAAAAGGCCCTTGACATAGTCCAACACATGGGCTCCTCCTGAAATAAACAAAACCTCAATAAAACTAAAAGTAGAAGATACATACCTGAGCATTATAAACAATATACATAATAAACCTATAACTAACAAATGAGGAAAATTGAAAGTTTTTTCCTCTAAAATCGGAAATTAAACAAAGATGTCCAATCTAGTGCTCAAAGTCATAGATAAAGTAACAAAAAGGAAAAGAGATGGAAGTGGGAAAGGAAGAAGTAAAATTACCTCTATTGACTTGATGATTGCATCCTTAAATAGCCTAAAGATCCCACAAAAAGGAAAAAAGGTTAGATCTGATAAGCATGGTCAGCAAAGTAGCAAGATATAAAACTAATACCAGAAACTACCACCGTTTCTGTATCCCAAGAACAAATCTTCCCAAAAAGGAAATCAGCAAGCCAATTTCATTTATAATGACTTCAGTAAAACCAACATAAAATACTTGAGAATAAGTGCAATAATAAAGGGCCTCTACAATGTAGACTTTAAGACACTGGAGGAATTAAGCAAGATGCTAAAAGATGAACAGTCATCCATGATCATGGATGTGCACAGTTTACTGTGAAATGGCCTATTACTAAAAACAATCTACAAATTTAACACAATTCCCATCAAAGTCTCATTGACATTCTTTACAATAATATGAAATATTAATTCTAAAATTCATGTGAAAACACAAATGGTCCCAAACAACAGACACAATAAAAGCACAAAACCCAAGATGGTAAAACCTCAAATTACAGTACAAAGCCATAGTAACATAACTTTCATGGTAATATCATAAAAAACAAGCAAGTAGGCTAATGGAGAAGATTAAGGTCTCAGAAATAGCCTAGATAGCTTCATACACTTTAAAAAAAGTTGTTAAAATGCATTTGACAAGAGATGGCTTCTTAAAATGGTACTGGGAGAACTGTATCCACACATCAATTAATAAAGCCAGACACATGTATCTTACCAGGTTATAATTGATCAAAGATGTAAGGCCTGCAATTCAGAAACAGCTAGAGGAAAATCATGTCAACTCACAGGCACAGCCAAGCCAGGCACAATGAAGCCTCTATGAAAATTCACACAGGAAAAAAACCCCATAAATTGACAGATGGGAATGTATGACATTGAAAAGTTCTGTACAGGAAAGAAAATGAGGCAGCTTACAAAATGGTAAAAAACTGCCAGCTATATGTATATTAGACTAAGATTAATATCTAAACTCCATAGAACTGTAAAACTTCAACCCCAAACATAAATTAATCAATAAATAGAGTAACAAATTGAATATACAATTTTCAAAAGAAGAAATTCATATGTTATTTGAAAAATATGGGATGGTCATTATGCTGAACAGAATAGGCTAGACTCAGAAAGATAAAACAGTACCTGGTTTCCCTCCAAAATGTTTAGATTAAAATTTATAAAAATACAAAAGGGTTATATGTGTGCTTATGTGAAACATAAATGTAAAAAGAGAGGTATAATAGGAGAGAGAAGAGATGTAAATGAAAGTAGGGGTGGACTCAAGGAGAGTAAAGGAAAAGAAGCCACAGGAAAGGAAGAGGGCAGAAGTGGAGGGACAAAGGAACCAACATGAGGCAGCAGGAACAGATCAATGAGTGGGGCAAGTAAGATGTAATAATACACATGATGGAAATGTTAAAATGAAACCCAGTAATTTGTATGACCCCTATAGACACATTAAAAAACTGAAATTAGAAAAATAAAGCTAGTAATACAGGAAAAAATTAGATAGTACAAGAACCAGTAATCAAATCTATGGCTTATATGCGAGAGTTTATTTCCTAGCAAAATTCAAGTAATTAGACTCCAGCACCAGGGTGCCTTGCTCTCAGAGTCTCCAGACACCTGCAAGAAGCCACACAGGATTCCCCACGGGATCCTATGACCTCTGGTGAGTGGAACACAGCATCTGCTCCAATCCAATTGTGTGGGACCTGAGAATGCATTAACTAGGGAAGCAGATAACCCCGCCTGAGCAGGGGCACAAGTCCCTTCTGGTCCACTCCAGCATTGGGATTCCTTGCGTGCGGAGTTTCTGAACACCCCCAAAGTCCTCACAGGACCCTCCACGGGATGTTAAGTCCTCTGGTGAGCAAAACACAACTTCTGCCTCCTAGGAGGCAGGTTCGAACATCAGATATCTGGGCAACTTCCCTGCAAGAGGAGAGCTTGCCTGCAGAGAGTACTCTGACCACTGAAACTAAGGATAGAGCTAGTCTCCCAGGTCTGCTGATAGAGGCTAACATAATCATGAGAGGAACAAGCTCTAACCAGAGACAACTATAACAAATAGCACCAGAGAATACCAGATGGTAAAAGGTAAACGTAAGAATCCTACTAACAGAAATCAAGACCATTCACCATCATCAGAACTCAGCACTCCCACCCCACCTAGTCCTGGGCACTCCAACACAACCGAAAAGCTAGACCCGGATTTAAAAGCATATCTCATGATGATGGTAGAGCACATCAAGAAGGACTTTAATAACTCACTTAAAGAAATACAGGAAAACACTGATAAAGAGTTACAAGTCCTTAAAAAAAACAGGAAAACACAACCAAACAAGTAGAAGTCCTTAAAGAAAAACAAGAAAACACATCCAAACAGGTGATGGGAATGAACAAAACCATACTAGACCTAAAAAGGGAAGTAGACACAATAAAGAAAACCCAAAGTGAGGCAACGCTGGAGATAGAAACCCTAGGAAAGAAATCTAGAACCATAGATGCCAGCATCAGCAACAGAATAAAGGAGATGGAAGAGAGAATCTCAGGTGCAGAAGACTCCATAGAGAACATTGGCACAACAATCAAAGAAAATACAAAACGCAAAAGGATCCTAATTCAAAACATTCAGGAAATACAGGACACAATGAGAAGACCAAACCTACGGATAATAGGAGTTGATGAGAATGAAGATTTTCAACTTAAAGGGCCAGCAAATATCTTCAACAAAATTATAGAAGAAAACTTTCCAAACATAAAGAAAGAGATGCCCATGAACATACAAGAAGCCTACAGAACTCCAAAGAGACTGGACCAGAAAAGAAATTCCTCCTGACACATAATAATCAGAACAACAAAGGCACTAAATAAAGATAGAATATTAAAAGCAGTAAGGGAGAAAAGGTCAAGTAACATATAAAGGAAGGCCTATCAGAATTACACCAGACTTTTCACCAGAGACTATGAAAGCCAGAAGAGCCTGGACAGATGTTATACAGACACTAAGAGAACACAAATGCCAGCCCAGGCTACTATACCCGGCCAAACTCTCAATTACCATAGATGGAGAAACCAAAGTATTCTACGACAAAACCAAATTCACAAATTATCTTTCCACAAATCCAGCCCTTCAAAGGATAATAACAGAAAAAAAACAATACAAGGACGGAAATCACACCCTAGAAAAAGCAAGAAAATAAACGCTCAACAAACCAAAAAGAAGACAGCCACAAGAACAGAATTCCAACTCTAACAACAAAAATAACAGGAAGCAAAAATTACTTTTCCTTAATATCTCAATATCAATGGACTCAATTCCCCAATAAAAAGACATAGACTAACAGACTGGCTACACAAACAGGATCCAACATTCTGCTGCTTACAGGAAACCCATCTCAGGGAAAAAGACAGACACTACCTCAGAGTAAAAGGCTGGAAAACAATTTTCCAAGCAAAGGTATGAAGAAACAAGCGGGAGTAGCCATTCTAATATCAAATAAAATCAACTTCCAACCCAAAGTTATCAAATAAGACAAGGAGGGACACTTCATACTCATCACAGGTAAAATCCTCCAAGAGGAACTCTCATTTCTGAATATCTATGCTCCAAATGCAAGAGCAGTCACATTCATTAAAGACACTATAGTAAAGCTCAAAGCACACATTGCACCTCACACAATAATAGTAGGAGACTTCAACACACCACTTTCATCAATGGACAGATTGTGGAAACAGAAACTAAACAGGGACACAGTGAACCTAACAGAAGTTATGAAACAAATGGACTTACCAGATATCTACAGAACATTTTATCCTAAAACAAAAGGATATACCTTCTTCTCAGCACCTCACTGGACCTTCTCCAAAATTGACCATACAATTGGTCACAAAACAGGCCTCAACAGATACAAAAATATTGAAATTGTCCCATGCATCCTATCAGACCACCATGGACTAAAGCTGATCTTCAATAACAACATAAATAATGGAAAGCCAACATTCACGTGGAAACTGAACAACACTCTTCTCAATGATACCTTGGTCAAGGAAGGAACAAAGAAAGGAATTAAAGACTTTTTAGAGTTTAATGAAAATGAATCCACAACATACCCAAACCTATGGGACACAATGAAAGCAATTATAAGAGGGAAACTCAAAGCTCTGAGTGCCTCCAAAAAGAAACTAGAGAGAGAGCACACACTAGCAGATTGACAACACATCTAAATGCTCTTGAAAAAACGGAAGAAAATTCACCCAAGAGGAGTAGACGGCAGGAAATAATCAAACTCAAGGGAGAAATCAACCAAGTGGAAACAAGAAGAACTATTCAAAGAATTAACCAAAGGAGGAGTTGGTTCTTTGAGAAAATCAACAAGATAGATAAACCCTTAGCTAGACTCACTAAAGGGCACAGGGACAGCATCCTAATTAACAAAATCAAAAATGAAAAGGGAAACATAACAACAGATCCTGAAGAAATCCAAAACACAATCAGATCCTTCTACAAAAGTCTATACTCAACAAAACTGGAAAACCTGGATGAAATGGACAAATTTCTAGACAGATACAAGGTACCAAAGTTAAATCAGGATCAAGTTAACGATCTAAACAGTACCATATCCCCTAAAGAAATACAAGCAGTCATTAATAGTCGCCCAGCCAAAAAAAAGCCCAGGACCAGATGGGTTTAGTGCAGAGTTCTATCAGACCTTCAAAGAAGATCTAATTCCAGTTCTGCACAAACTATTCCACAAAATAGAAGTAGAAGGTATTCTACCCAACTCATTCTATACCCACAATTACTCTGATACCTAAACCACAGAAAGATCCAACAAGATAAGAGAACTTCAGACCAATTTCCCTTATGAGTATCGATGCAAAAATACTCAATAAAATTCTCGCTAATCGAATCCAAGAACATATTAAAGCAATCATCCATCCTGACCAAGTAGATTTCATTCCAGGGATGCAGGGATGGTTTAATATACAGAAATCCATCAACGTAATCCATTATATAAACAAACTCAAAGACAAAAACCACATGAGCATCTCGTTAGATGCAGAAAAAGCATTTGACAAGATCCAACACCCATTCATGATAAAAGTTTTGGAAAGATCAGGAATTCAAGGCCCATACCTAAACATGATAAAAGTAATCTACAGCAAACCAGTAGCCAACATCCAAGTAAATGGTGAGAAGCTGGAAGCAATCCCACTAAAATCAGGGACTAGACAAGGCTGCCCACTTTCTCCCTACCTCCTCAATATAGTGCTTGAAGTCCTAGCTACAGCAATTCGACAACCAAAGGAGATCAAGGGGATACAAATTGGAAAGGAATAAGTCAAAATATCACTTTTTGCAGATGATATGATAGTATATGTAAGTGACCCTAAAAATTCCACCAGAGAACTACTAAACCTGATAAACAGCTTCAGTGAATTAGCTGGATATAAAATTTACTCAAACAAGTCAATGGCCTTTCTCTACACAAAGAATAAACAGGATGAGAAAGAAAGTTCGGAAACAACACCCTTCTCAATAGTCACAAATAATATAAAATATCTTGGCGTGACTCTAACAAAGGAAATGAAAGATCTATATGATAAGAACTTCAAGTCTCTGAAGAAAGGAATTAAAGAAGATCTCAGAAGATGGAAAGATCTCCCATGCTCATGGATTGGCAGGATCAACATTGTAAAAATGGCTATCTTGCCAAAAGCAATCTACAGATTCAATGCAATCCCCATCAAAATTCCAACTCAATTCTTCAACGAATTAGAAAGAGCAATCTGCAAATTCATCTGGAATAACAAAAAACCTAGGATAGCAAAAACTCTTCTTAAGGATAAAAGAACCTCTGGTGGAATCACCATGCCTGACCTAAAGCTCTACTACAGAGCCATTGTGATAAAAACTGGATGGTACTGGTATAGTGACAGACAAGTAGACCAATGGAATAGAATTGAAGACCCAGAAATGAACCCACACACCTATGGTCACTTGATCTTCGACAAGGGAGCTAAAACCATCCAGTGGAAGAAAGACAGCATTTTCAACAAATGGTGCTGGCACAACTGGTGGTTATCATGCAGAAGAATGAAAATCGATCCATTCCTATCTCCTTGTACTAAGGTCAAATCTAAGTGGATCAAGGAACTTCACATAAAACCAGAGACACTGAAACTTATAGAGGAGAAAGCGGGGAAAAGCCTCAAAGATATGGGCACAGGGGAAAAATTCCTGAATACAACAGCAATGGCTTGTGCTGTAAGATCGAGAATTGACAAATGGGACCTCATGAAACTGCAAAGCATCTGTAAGGCAAAAGACACCGTCAAGAAGACAAAAAGGCCACCAACAGATTGGGAAAGGATCTTTACCTATCCTAAATCAGATAGGGGACTAATATCCAATATATATAAAGAACTCAAGAAGGTGGACTCCAGAAAATCAAATAACCCCATTAAAAAATGGGGCTCAGAGCTAAACAAAGAATTCTCACCTGAGGAATACTGAATGGCTGAGAAGCACCTGAAAATATGCTCGCATCCTTAATCTTCAGAGAAATGCAAATCAAAACAACCCTGAGATTCCATCTCACACCAGTCAGAATGGCTAAGATCAAAAATTCAGGTGACAGCAGATGCTGGCGAGGATGTGGAGAAAGAGGAACACTCCTCCATTGTTGGTGGGATTGCAAGCTTGTACAACCACTCTGGAAATCAGTCTGGCGGTTTCTCAGAAAATTGGACATAGTACTACAGGAGGATCCTGCAATACCTCTCCTGGGCAAATATCCAGAAGATGTCCCATCCGGTAAGAAGGACACATGCTCCACTATGTTCATAGCAGCCGTATTTATAATAGTCAGAAGCTGGAAAGATCCCAGATGCCCCTCAACAGAGGAATGGATAAAAAAAATGTGGTACATTTACACAATGGAGTACTACTCAGCTATTAAAAAGAATGAATTTTTGAAATTCCTAGGCAAATGGATGGACCTGGAGGGTATCATCCTGAGTGAGGTAACACAATCACAAAAGACCTCAAATGATATGTACTCACTGATAAGTGGATATTAGCCCAGAAACTTAGTATACCCGCGATATAAGATACAATTTGCAAAATACATGAAACTGAAGAAGAAAGAAGACCAAAGTGTGGACACTTTGCCCCTTCTTAGAATTGGAAACAATCACCCATGGAAGGAGTTACAGAGACAAAGTTTGGAGCTGAGACAAAAGGATGGACATCTAGAGACTGTCATATCCAGGGATACATCCCATAATTAGCCTCCAAACGATGACACCATTGCATACACTAGCAAGTGTTGGCTGAAAGAACCCTGATATAGCTGTCTCTTGTGAGACTAGGCTGGGGCCTAACAAACACATAAGTAGATGCTCACAGTCAGCTATTGGATGGATCACAGTGCCCCCAATGGAGGAGCTAGAGAAAGTGTCCAAGGAGCTAAAGAGATCTGCAACCCTGTAGGTTCAACAACATTATGAACTAACCAGTACCTCAGAGCTCTTGACTCTAGCTGCATATGTATCAAAAGATGGCCAGGTCGGCCATCACTGGAAAGAGAGGCCCATTGGACACACAAACTTTATATGCCCCAGTACAGGAAAATGCCAGGGCCAAAAAAATGGGAATGGGTGGGTAGGGAAGTGGGCGGGAGGGTATGGGGGACTTTTGGGATAGCATTCTATATGTAATTGAGGAAAATACATAATAATAAAAATATTTTTAAAATTTAAGTAACTAAAAAAGGACACAAAAATATGAATAGGTACATATTAAAGAAGAATCAGAAACATGATAAAAGACTGATGCTGAGGAGATGATCCAGTTATCTGCTAGAAACATAAGAATCCCAAGTTAAGATCCCCAGAACTCAAAACCCTGGCCACAATTGGGAGTTGGAAGTAGGACTGTAGGCATGCTTTTGTGCACTGTGTAAAGAATTGTCCTTGTGTTATTTTAATGTTGATTTCTCTGCCCTCATGTCTTGTTTCAATCCAGATGCAACAATGTAATGTTTATATCTAGAATCTCCTGTCTCAAGTTTGTGTAAACAATTCTTACCATTTATTCTCTGTCTTGTCAATAAATGCTGATCACCCAGTGACTGGGCAGAACAGAGATTAGGGTGGAAACTCCCACCAAGTAGGGGGTAGTTCATGCTGTCTTGAGAAAAAGAGGATCTGAGATGACACCATGAGAAAAACCATCTGAAGCTCAAAGAGCCAGGTCCATAATAATATGTAAGTATCATGGGATGGGGATGACAGGAAGCGATATTAACATAGTGGTTACTATAGATTATTTAACTGCCCAATATTGAGGTGTGGCTTGAAATAAATCTTGGTTTCTCTGTGTGGTTATTGGGGACTAGCAAAGGTAAAGAAACACAGCAGCTGGATTAAATCACTGGTTACTACTTACATTTATATTAACATAATTTTATATAGGAGGGTCCTTGAATTTCATCTGCCAGTCAGGCTAGAAAAATTAATAAGCTTCAAGTTCAGTGAGAGACCCTGTCTCAAAGCATAGGTGGAGAGCCACCAAGTAATGACACCTGATCTTGACCCTTGGGCTCTAAATGTATATATACATATACATCATATACATAAACATATACATATACATATACATACACACACTCATATGTATGTATTTATCTCCATTCCACACATATAGAGAAACACTCACCCACACCCATAATGGGAGTTACTGCTATTTAAAACTTGAGCAAATTTCCTGACAATATTAACCAGCAAATGTGTTAGGTAATTCTCATCATTAGTGAAGACTTTTAAAAAGATATTTACAAAAGTGATTCAAATGTCTTTGGTACTTACCTCCATTGTAAAACCTATGACTTTGAAACATTGTTCAATTAATTCATACTGGGATTTATAGAAACTATTGTTCATCATGTCCTGTACTGTTCTGAGGTTGTCATTTTGTAAGTACCTGAAGAAAATATGAGAAGAAGGATAAAAATCTAAAATTACATTGAAAGAGAAACATTATCATCTCAAAACTTGGGAGGCAGAGGCAGGAAGATCTTCATGAGTTCGAGGCCAGCCTGATCTAAAGAGCAAGTTCCAGGACAGCCATGGCTACACAGAGAAACCCTGTCTGGAAAACAAAACGAAACAAAACGAAACAAAACGAAACGAAACCAAACCAAACCAAACCAAACCAAACCAAACCAAACCAAACCAAACCAAACCAAACCAAACCAAACCAAACCAAATGAAACCAAACCAAACCAAACCAACCAACCAAGTACAGCCAGGTAGCTTACCTGGGTGGCTTGTTTTCAGGCAATTTGTAAAGAGCTAGTTTCTTCTTTTCTGCTAACCCAGCATAAATGTAGTAAAAAATATGAAAATTTTTTTCTCCACTGAGGGGGAAAAAGACATTTTCAGGAAGATAGTTAATAAGAACATTTATCAACTGTTGAAGTGATTCAGTCATACTGTTATTAGATCTGTGGTTGCCCACCTGGGCTTCCTTGAGCATCAAGTTCTGGCTTTCTGTTGCTTGTGCCAGTATTTTCAACTATGAGCTCTAAACATCATGTCATTCATTAGCAACTTTCCAGGAATTTTTCTAGACACCAGAAATATAAAAGGAAAGAAATAGTCAGGAATTTTAAGTTTCTAAGACTCCATACGTCAGTGGAAATGGAAGAGAAAAAAAAAAAGAGAAGAAAAGAGAAAGGAAAGGAAAAGAGAAGAAAAAAGGAGTAAGATGTATAGAATGCCAGTTATCTCAATGGTTTTCTGCAAGTCCTTGGGGAAGGTTTGGTCTTTTCACTTTGCATATTCAGGAAACTGGAACTTAGCACATCCCATCTGAACACAGTCAGTCACAAAGCTGACTTCAGATAAGGTCTATCTGACTGCAATGGCCACATCTTCTTCATCCATCTTTTTATATTATCTTTTCCATATATGTGAGGCATCTCCTAATAATTAAAGTTCCATATCCCCTTGGTTTTAAGTATGAAGAGTATTCCCCAGGTGTTGGAGAAAATCAATTAAGGCAACAGGGATGAGTCTCTGGCTTAGAATGTTCTATAGCATACTGGGGAGAAGTTAGGGTCCTATGTCCGCCAACTTCTTCTCTCAGATTCTCCCTTTACAAGATAGAGGAGGAGGCATTTGGCTTCCTATTGTTTTCTTTCCAGTGTCTCCTTTTAGCCATGCTTTAATTTCACTCCTGATAACTGATAACTCAGGTGACCATCTGGGATTTGCCTCTCTGTGGCATTCTTGTTCCTGTTTTTCTTGCTCAGTCATCCTATTTTAGGATGTTTCTAAATCCTGATTGCACCTTTCATTATCACCAGACCCAAGGTGGAAGTCCAGGTAGGGGTGGGAATCTCTTCCAAGAGTTAAATTCATTTTAATGATACAGACCCCTGGCAAGCTACACCCATGTCTCCCTATTCTTCTTTTTTCCAGTTAGCAAAAAACCCTAACATCTCACAAAGGTCTAGGTGTTCCCACAGACTTTGAGTCATTAGATGCTACATCACTGCCTTGGAGTCTCACCTCCATGATGCCATTGGCAGTGGACTGACCTGGTTTAGGGTCCCTTTCTGTCATTGCTCCTCACACAAAAATGCCAAGTCAAATTGTCGTGCCTCTTGCTCCCTGCTCATTTCTTTCACCACTACACAGCTTGGGACAATGAAAGATTTAGAAAATGAATAATTATCAAGTTGATATTTTTACTTGAACAAGAAGTTTTTTTAAAAAAAGTTTTTCCACATGAAGTCCATGATAATGGAAAAGGCATACTTTTAAATGTATAATTCTACAGAAACTACTTTATTAAAAATATCAGAAAGGATGTCAAATCTCTTCTACTTCCTTCTCTAATTATGTAGTATACTTTTTGTTGTTGTTGTTGTTGTTGGTTTTTTTTTTTTTTTTCGAGACAGGGTTTCTCTGTGTAGCCCTGGCTGTCCTGGAACTCACTTTGTAGACCAGGCTGGCCTCGAACTCAGAAATCCACCTGTCTCTGCCTCCCAAGTGCTGGGATTAAAGGCGTGTGCCACCACTGCCCGACTATGTAGTATACTCTTAATGGAGACAGATTTTTTGGATTATATTATTATTGTTGTTATTTATTTATTTACTACTACTACTATAATTACTACTATTATTGTCATTTTGAGAAGTCTCCCTATACCACCTAATCTAGCCTTGGATTCATAAGACATCTGCCTTAGCCTTTGCAATGATTGAGATTAAAGCATGTACCACTATACCTAGCCTTTTAAATAATTTAATTTTCTATTACATAGCACAGTTCCTTAGAATAAATGTTAATTGAAATGTATCTATACAGATAAGTCAAGGTTTCAAAGGAGTTAGATTTTCCATAGGTACAGGGATTAGCTCAAATAGAGAGAGACTACTGGAAGAGCACAGTTTTGGGATGGGTTTGGTTGAATTGTATGAAATATATGTGGGTGGTCCGAATTGGAAAAGTTGAGCTTGGGAGCAAGTAAGAAGTGCTGATTTCACAGAATTACATGAAGTCTTGAAGTCAAAGAGAGTATGAATTGACTGTAGAGAGGAAAGAGAAATGCCTTAAGGATAAATCACAGTAAACATACACATTTTAGAAATAGATGAGTGAATTTATAAGAAGAAAATGTATCACACAGGAAGGAGAGAAATCTGGAAGAGTCAGGGAGGGAGATTGTCTTAGTTAGGGTTTTACTGATATGTACAGACACCATGACCAAGATAATGCTTATAAAGGACAATATTTAATTGGGGCTGGCTTACAGGTTCAGAGGTATCCATTATCATCAAGATGGGAATATGGCAGTATCCAGGCAGGAATGGTGCAGGAGAAGCTGAGAATTCTATATCTTGATTAAAGGTCTCTAGAAGACTACTCTCTTCCAAGCAGCTAAGAGGAGGGTCTCTAAGCCCACCCCTACAGTGATATACTTTCTTCAACAAGGCCATACCTACTCTAACAAGGCTATACCACCTAATAGTGCCACTCCCTGAGCCAAGCATATTCAAACCACCACAGAGATTAAAGAAGACAGGGTTTCATGGCTGGCTGATGGCCTGAGAGCAGACACATCCTTTATTTTATTTATTTATTTATTTTTATTTTTTTGTTTTTCGAGACAGGATTTCTCGAGATAGGGTTTCTCTGTATAGCCCTGGCTGTTGTGGAACTCACTTTGTAGACCAGGTTGGCCTCGAATGCAGAAATCCTCCTGCCTCTGCCTCCCCAGTGCTGGGATTAAAGGCGTGCGCCACCACGCCCGGCTCTACTTTACACTTTTAACTTAACTTAAATTTGAATAACACAGAATGGAATCTAGGGCCTCATACATGCTTGGTAAGCACTATACTGTGGAGATACAGCTAGCCTCTAGGCCCTTCCTAAAATGGTAAATGGTTGGACCTGGAGGTCATCATCCTTAGTGAGGTAACCCAATCAAAAAAGAACTTAAATGATATATACACACTGATAAGTGGATATTAGCCCAGAAATACCCAAGATATAAGATACAATTTGCGAAACACTTGAAACTCAAGAAGAATGAAGACCAAAGTGTGGACACTTTGCCCCTTCTTAGAATTGGGAACAAAACACCCATGGAAGGAGTTACAGAGACAAAGTTTGGAGCTGAGACAAAAGAATGGACCATCTAGAGACTGCCATATCCAGGGATCCATCCCATAATCAGCCTCCAAATGCTGACACCATTGCATACACTAGCAAGATTTTCTGAAAGGACCCTGATATAGCTGTCTCTTGTGAGACTATGCTGGGGCCTAGCAAACACAGAAGTGGATGCTCACAGTCAGCTATTGGATGGATCACAGGGCCCCCAATGGAGGAGCTAGAGAAAGTACCCAAGGAGCTAAAGGGATCTGCAACCCTATAGGTGGAACAACATTATGAACTAACCAGTACCCCGGAGCTCTTGATTCTAGCTGCATATGTATCAAAAGATGGCCTAGTTGGCCATCACTGGAAAGAGAGGCCCATTGGGCAGGCAAACTTTATATGCCCCAGTACAGGGGAACGCCAGGGCCAAAAAGTGGGAGTGGGTGGGTAGGGGAGTGGGGGGAGGGTATGGGGGACTTTTGGGATAGCATTGGAAGTGTAATTGAGGAAAATATGTAATAAAAAATATTAATAAAAAATGCTATGCTGATTTTCATCTTTCGTGCCACCATCTGTTGCTTGTTGCAGGTACCACTGAGACAGAAAAAGTGTATTACAGACAACATACTGTTGTGTGCATACTGCATGGTATACAGTATACAGTTTGTATACTGTAAAAGGAACCATAAAGACATGAAAGTGGCTTGGGAACCTGGTGGAAGGAGGGACACTGTAGGGATAAGAGAGGATGCAGCTTGTGCACGACCAGAACACATTATACACTGGTGTGAAATCGTCAAAGAATCAATTAATTTCTTAAAAGTTAGAATAAAACTAACAGCTTAGTTTAGTTCTCATCTATTCTGCACCACCAAATAATAAAAGCATCTCTAGCATTAGCACGGTATATAATTTATTTGCTTTGTTTTCTAGGCATCACACCGATTGCCCTGCATGTCACCTCTTAAAGCATGCCAACAATGCAATGTATAATTAGTGAAGTGACTCATAAATGTAGACACAGAAACCTAGCAGATTTCTCTACCATTATCAGTTTGCATCAACCAAGATGGTAATTTTACAAGGCCTGGAGTTACTATGGGAAATACACTGACTTTCTGTTGATAAACAGCCAGAGAGTTAAAGGGAGAGAGAGAGAGAGAGAGAGAGAGAGAGAGAGAGAGAGAGAGAGAGAGAGAGAGAGAGAGAGAGAAAGAGAGAGAGAGAGAGAGAGAGCCAAAGGATTTTCATCTCAGGTCAGCCACAAACATTGAATAGTCACTGAAAATTGAGTGCCACAGGCAGGTGTACTGTTGCTAGGTTAGTGCTCCCAGGACCAATGCAGGGTTTCAGTGAGGTACAAAACATGTTTGTCTGACAATGCTTCCACTATTTTTATAAATTCTCTGCTACTTCTTTGGAGTTCTACTCTGCCACTTGTATGAAGGCCTTTAGGATGATCTTATATGAGTTCAATGGTCTTGGGTGATGAGGATTTATTATGCAGGAAAGGTCCCCAAAACTGAGGCAAAAATCCTCAGTAATGTGGTTCAACTATTCTCTGATACCTCTGAATCTTTTCAGGAAATACCCTAAGGCAGAAAACAAAGCTTTGCATATCCAAAGTTTCACAGCATGTCCGCAGAACAGTAGTACTTTCAGTTTTATTTTGTCCACTTAGAACTTCTTCCCCATAGACACCAAGTCTCTTCCATCTTTCTCCATGTGATTTACCCTCTCATTCTCAGCAGCTGAACTCATCTCCTATTCTCCTAAGAGACTAGATTAAGTGGCCAGTGAGTTTGAGCACACAGAATTCTTAGGAAATTATGAACTAGTTTGTTGAATTAAATATTACTGAATAAATCCAGGCAGTGGGTTTGCTACCCTCCTTAATGGTTTGTATTCCTGAATGAAAGAGACACACAGTCTTTATATTTTAATATGCCTTTGTCAGCACAATAACTGGGCCAGTACCTAATCTCCATGCAGTTAATCTACCGCTGGAAATAATCTCAAGTTATTACTTACTAAACTCTATATTCTGTCTTGGCTGCTCTGGATCCAGAGGGCTGCCCAAATGGCTTATTAACATGGTGGCCATGCCTCTCTGGTACTCACTCTTCTCAGGCATGGCATCTCTCCTCTCCTCCACACTAGTGGATATAGGACTGTTTAGATCATTAACCTGATCCTGATTTAACTTTGGCACCTGGTATCTTTTTAGAAATTTGTCCATTTCATCTAGGTTTTCCAGGGTTTTTTGTTGTTGTTGTTGTTGTTGTTTTTGTTTTGTTTTTTTTTAGTATAGCCTTTAGTAGACCGATCTGATGGTGTTTTGGATTTCTTCAGGATCTGTTGTTATGTCTCCCTTTTCATTTCTGATTTTGTTAATTAGGATGCTGTCTCTGTGCCCTCTGGTTAGTTTGACTAAGGGTTTATCTTGTTCATTTTCTCAAAGAACCAGCTCCTCCTTTGGTTGATTCTTTGAATAGTTTTTCTTGTTTCCTCTTGGTTGATTTTACCCCTGAGTTTGATTATTTCCTGCAGTCTACTCCTCTTGGGTGAATATGCTTCCTTTTGTTCTAGACCTTTTAGGTGTGTTGTCAAGCTGCTAGTGTGTGCTCTCTCTAGTTTCTTCTTGGAGGCACTCAGAGCTATGAGTAGTCCTCTTAGAAATGCTTTCATTGTGTCCCATAAGTTTGGGTATGTAGAGGCTTCATTTTCATTAAACTCTAAAATGTCTTTAATTTCTTTCTTCCTTCCTTCCTTGATCATTGAGAAGAGTGTTGTTCAGTTTCCACATGAATGTTGGCTTTCTTTTATTTATGTTGTTACTAAAGATCAGCCTTAGTCCATGGTGGTCTGATAGGATACATGGGACAATTTCAATATTTTTGTATCTGTTGAGGCCTGTTTTGTGACCAATTATATGGTCAATTTTGAAGAAGGTACCATGAGGTGCTGAGAAGAAGGTATATCCTTTTGTTTTAGGATAAAATGTTCTGTAGATATCTGTTAAATCCATTTGTTTCATAACTTCTGTTAGTTTTTCTGTGTCCCTGTTTAGTTTCTGTTTCCACGATCTGTCCATTGTTGAAAGTGGTGTGTTGAAGTCTCCCAGTATCATTGTTTGAGGTGCAATGTGTGCTTTGAGTTTCACTAAAGTTTCTTTAATGAATGTGGCTGCCTTTGCACTTGGAGCATAGATATTCAGAAATGAGAGTTCCTCTTGGAGGATTTTACCTTTGATGGGAATGAAGTGTCCCTCCTTGTCTTTTTTGATAACTTTGGGTTGGAAGTTGATTTTATTCGATATTAGAATGGCTACTCCAGCTTGTTTCTTCAGACCATTTGCTTGGAAAATTGTTTTCCAGCCTTTCACTCTGAGGTAGTGTCTGTCTTTTTCCCTGAGATGGGTTTCCTGTATGCAGCAAAATGTTGGGTCCTGTTTGTGTAGCCAGTGTGTTAGTCTGTGTCTTTTTATTGGGGAATTGAGTCCATTGATATTAAGAGATATTAAGGAAAAGTAATTGTTGCTTCATATTATTTTTGTTGTTAAAGTTGGCATTCTGTTCTTGTGGCTATTTTCTTTTAGGTTTGTTGAAGGATTACTTTATTGCTTTTTCTAGGGCGTGGTTTCCATCCTTGTATTTTTTTTTTTCTGTTATTATCCTTTGAAGGGCTGGAATCCTGGAAAGATAATTTGTGAATTTGGTTTTGTCGTGGAATACTTTGGTTTCGCCATCTATGGTAATTGAAAGTTTGACTGGGTATAGTAGCCTGGGCTGGCATTTGTGTTCTCTTAGTGTCTGTATAACATCTGTCCAGGATCTTCTGACTTTTATAGTCTCTGGTGAAAAGTCTGTGTAATTCTGATAGGCCTACCTTTATATGTTACTTGACCCTTTTCCCTAACTGCTTTTAATATTCCCTCTTTATTTAGTGCATTTGCTGTTGTGATTATTATGTTTTGGGAGTAATTTCTTTTCTGGTCCATTCTATTTGGAGTTCTGTAGGCTTCTTGTATGTTCATGGGCATCTCTTTCTTTAGGTTTGGGAAGTTTTCTTCTATAATTTTGTTGAAGATATTTGCTGGCCCTTTAAGTTGAAAAATCTTCATTCTCATCTACTCATATTATATGTAGGTTTGGTCTTCTCACTGTGTCCTGGATTTCTTGGATGTTTTGAGTTAGGATCTTTTTGCATTGTGCATTTTTCTTTAATTGTTGTGCTGATGTTTTCTATGGAATCATCTGCACCTGAGATTCTCTCTTCCATCTCTTGTATTCTGTTGCTGATGCTTGCATCTATGCTTCCAGATTTCTTTCCTAGGGTTTCTATCTCCAGCGTTGCCTCACTTTGGGTTTTCTTTATTGTGTCTACTTCCCTTTTTAGTTCTAGTATTGTTTTGTTCATTTCCATCACCTGTTTAGGTGTGTTTTCCTGTTTTTCTATAAGGACTTGTAACTCTTTAGTAGTGTTCTCTTGTATTTCTTTAAGTGAGTTATTAAAGTCCTTCTTGATGTCCTCTACCATCATCATGAGATATGCTTTTAAATCTGGGTCTAGCTTTTCGGGTGTGTTGGGGTGCCCAGGACTGGGTGAGGGGGGAGTGCTGCGTTCTGATGATGGTGAGTGGTCTTGGTTTCTGTTAGTAAGATTCTTACGTTTGCCTTTTGCCATCTGATAATCCCTGGAGTTAGTTGTTACAGTTGTCTCTGGTTAGATTGTTCCTCTCGTGATTCTGTTAGCCTCAATCAGCAGACCTGGGAGACGAGCTCTCTTCTATGAGTTTCAGTGGTCAGAGCACTCTCTGCAGGCAAGTTCTCCTCTTACAGGGAAGGTGCACAGATACCTGGCGTTTGGACCTGCCTTCTGCCAGAGGATAAAGGCCCAAAACAGGACCTGTCCCAGAAGCTGTGTTGCTTTGGCCTGTCACAGAAGCTGTTAGCTTCTGTAGTCCACACTCCCACCTGCACAGAACAGTCTCAGAGGGATCCGGGAACCAAGATGGCTCCCCCCAGATCTCCGGCAAAGCCCTCCTGGGCAGAGTGGACACCTCTCCTCTGGCAGGGAAGGTGCCCTTATATCTGGAACCCTAAACGGGGTCTGTTTCAGAAGCTGTCCTCTAGGGACCTTGGGGGTGTCCGATGACTCTGTGCCCAGGTGACCAAGTGCTGGTGCTGACCGGAAGGGACTTGTGACCCTTGTCAGGCTGGATTTCCTGCTTCCCTCATGCTGTCTCAGGTCCCTCACGAATGGATTTGAACAGAAGTTGTGTTCCACTCACAGGTGGTCCTAAGATGGCGTGGAGAGTGCTGTAGGGGACCTTGGGGGTGACCGTGGACTGTGCGCCCAAGGTGACCTGGTGCAGACTGGAAGGGCACAACTTTGTTTTTAATTATAAGAAGCTGCACATCTAAGAGTTGTACTGCAGTCAGATTCCTCAGTCTGTAAGGAGGTTTGGGCCACTTTGAAGCAAGAAAAACTATGGCTAGGGAAATAGCACCAGGCATAAACTGGAAACTGGGAAAAATCCTTATACTGCTTTTTATATAAAATATGCTGAACCTTTCAATAAAGTGTGCATTGACTGACTTGGCTATGTAACTCCTGTGTCCTAGTTAAGGTGGCTCTATTCGTGGGACCCCAACGCACCAGATGTTGACAAGTAGTGCCCAAACAAGGGCCCCACTGACGCACTATACATTGATATCTGTCTTCCCAGCTATTGACTATTGGCATTTTATTTACCAATCAGAACCAACTGGGAACAGGTTTCCAGAAGCTACATGCAGACACTCTGTATAATCAGTTTTGGGGACCCAAATTAACATTAGAATACAAGTAGCATTAAGCCAAACCCACTACTCTACTTCTTCCCCCAAATCTAAGTTGGTTTTAAATCTCAGGTGTTCATCACATAGTAGAAATTCAATTAATGATTGTCAAATAGATGACTGACTGAATGAATGGATATGGGGCTTTGGAGACACAAGGTTCAAATGTCAGCTTTTTGCATTAATTGGTATGTTGTTTCATTTTGTATCCTTCTATGTGAAAGAGATAATGCAGCAAGACACAAAGACCATGGGATGCTTAGCACAGTGCCATACTGGTTCATAGCAGCAGAGAAAGTGCCTGACAGTTTTATTTTTTGTTTTTTTTTTAAATGACTCTTAGGGAGCCTTTTAAAGGGCTGAGGTGGGAGAGTAATGCAATCAATGCTTGCTGAACTCCAGTCATTGCAGGAGAAAACTAGCAGATATGGCCATAATTTATATTTATGAGAATTATCTAGCATTGTCTTCAATGTGCTCATTTTCTCTCAAGCAGCCTTATTTTATTTTTCCCCTTAAAATTCACTATAGTTAGCAAAGGGTTTCAAATACAAGCTATTAGTTCGCCATTGTGACAAAGACGCTCTAAAGATGAATGCAGTCAGACAGTGATATGTTCAGGTCAGGGCAGAAGAAAGAGAGAAGGAAAGAGTCACTTCTCTTAAAAGAAAAAGGGTGAATTTCTTGAATTAAGATATGTGTCTGCTCTGGTTCCCTTCTGCTTCTCAGATTAACTCTAAAACCTTTTTTATGACCCCCCATTCTGATTGGCTTTCCAATCTTCGGTTTTATGACCCCTATTCCCCAATGCTTAGCTCTGTAGACTGCACGGCCTGTGTCCCTTGTCCTCTGGCTTGTAGAGAGAGGAGACAAGTGAAGGATCTATTGACTCACATTCTACTTGGTAGAAGGTGCAGTTCTGTGGGGGCTACAAACCTCCAGGCAGCCTCTGTTCTCAGCTGTGGCTGTCCTTGAGCTCTCTGACGGATTTTTCCCTTAGCCCTCTTGGGGTATGCATGGTATTTTTGCCCTTGCTAATCTGGACTAAACTATTCAGCCTGGGCTAAGCACTCTTTCTTGATTCTTTGATGAACATTCTGTCTTGTAAATAGGGTTTTCAGTTAAACCCTTAGAACGTGTTCTTTCTTCTTTGTAATCATGATTGATATAATCCACTGAAATTTATAATTTAAAAACAGTACCCATGGAGATGAAAAAGCGGTTCAGTGGGTAAGAATGCTTGCTGTGTGAACATAAGAATTTAAATTTGAATTCCCAGAACCCACATATATGAATAATCTTCCCCATGTATGAATGCATGTTCATTCTTTTGCCCCTTCTTAGAATTAGAAACAATCACCCATGGAAGGAGTTACAGAGACAAAGTTTGGAGCTGAGACAAAAGGATGGACCATCTAGAGACTGCCATATCCAGGGATCCATCCCATAATTAGCCTCCAAACGCTGACACCATTGCATACACTAGCAAGATTTTGCTGAAAGGACCCTGATATAGCTGTCTCTTGTGAGACTATGCCGGGGCCTAGCAAACACAGAAGTGGATGCTCACAGTCAGCTATTGGATGGATCACAGGGCCCCCAATGGAGGAGCTAGAGAAAGTATCCAAGGAGCTAAAGAGATCTGCAACCCTGTAGGTGCAACAACATTATGAACTAACCAGTACCCCAGAGCTCTTGACTCTAGCTGCATATGTATCAAAAGATGGCCTAGTCGGCCATCACTGGAAAGAGAGGCCCATTGGACAGGCAAACTTTATATGCCCCAGTACAGGGGAACACCAGGGCCAAAAAGTAGGTGTGGGTGGGTAGGGGAGTGGGGGGGAGGGTATGGAGGACTTTTGGAATAGCATTGGAAATGTAATTGAGGAAAATACGTAATAAAAAATATATAAAAGAAGCATAATAAATCTCAGAATAAACCCCCCCCCCAAAATAATTCCAACATTTGTGGGACAGGGGCAAAGTGGTTCCTGAAAGCTACCTGACCAGGAAGCCTGGGCAAAATGGCAAACTTACAGTTGAGAGACATGTCTCAAGGTAGCAAGAGAATGATAGAGGGTGACACCTAACATATTCCAGTGGCTTCTCATGCTATGAGCTTCCACATACACACATATGCCACATATAAGGTAGAACAAAATCTAACTAGAAATAATGCTTCTTCTATCTTTTAAAGGTCACAAATTGTTTCTTTTCATATATATATATATATATATATATATATATATATATATATATATATCTCCTGACCACAATTACTTTCTCTTCACCTCCCAGTCCTCCCCCTCTGCACCCTGCCCCCATCCAGTCCCCCTCTGTTTCTCTTCAGAAAAATGGCAGGCTTCCATGGATATCGACCAAACATGTCATATCAAGTTATAGGAAGACTAGGCACATCCTCACATTAAGACTGGACAACTCAGTTGGAGGAAAAGGATCCCAAAAGCAAGCAAAGGAGAGACAGCCCTTGTTGCCACTTTTAGAAGCAGGAGCTCCTAATAAGACCAAACTACATACGGTAACATATATGTAAAGGACCTAAGTCTATCCTATAAAGGTTCCCTGGTTGTGGTTCAGTCTCTGGAGTCCCTAGGAGTCTGGATTAGTTGATTCTGTGGGTTTGTGGTCTCCTTGACCCCTCTAGCTCCTACAATTCTTCCTTACCTTCTTCAGCAGGATTCCCAAACTCCCCCTAATATTTGGCTGTGGGTCTCTGTATCTGTTTCTATCAGCAACTGAATGGAGCCTCTCTGATGACAACTGGGCTATGAGTATAGCAGAGTATAATTAGGAATTATTTCATTGACTTTCTTTTTGTTGTTGTTGTTTTTTGAAAGTTGTGTTTGGTTCTGTCCTAGGTCTCTGGGCTATCCAGCCTCTTGGTCCTGACCTTCCAGGCAGTGTCAGGGGTGGGCTCCTTCTTGTGGCATGGATTTCAAATTGGATCTGTCATTGGTTGGCCACTCCCATAATTCCTGCACCATCTTATCCCGGCACATTCTGAAAGCAGGGCAAATTGTAGGTCAAAGTTTACGTGTCTGGGTTGGTGTCCCAATCTTTACACTGGAAGTCTTGCCTGGTTACAGGAAATGGCCAGTTCAGGCTCCGTATCCCCCACTACTAGGAGTATTAGCTAGGGTGACCATTTTCAATTCCTGGGAGTTTCCATTACACAAAATTTCTACCTGGTCCCCAAGATGCCACCAGTCCCAGTTATCTTTTCCAGTACTTTCTCCTCCATCCTTCATACCTGATCGCTCCTAATCCTATCCCTGCACCCCCATAACCCCTGACTATTCTGTTTCCCCTTTCCAGGGAGATTCATGAATTGCCCCTTGAATCCTCCTTGTTCCTTAGCTTCTCTGGATCTGTGTATTTTAGTATGGTTATCCTTTATTTTACAGCTAAAATCCACTTATAAGTGAATACATATCGTTTGTCTTTCTGTATCTGGGTTATCTTGCTCAGAATGATTTTTTTCTTTTTTTGACTGAAGATTTTATGATGTTATTGTTGTGTTTATAAAAAGATAAGAAGAGGAGGAATATGTTTGGTGGATGTGTAGTCAGGTATGAGGGGAGGGGGTGCCTCCATGGGCCCATGCTGAGGCATCCTTTTCCCCTGAGGTATGAGCTACAGGACAGTATAGTATAGAATAGAGTTTATTCAGGAGGGGGGATTTGAGAGGGTAGTAGAGATACACAGAGAGAGTAGAGGAGTAGAGGAATAGACACTGGCCATGAACATGTAGAAAGAGAGGGGGGAGGGGAATGGGAAAAGAGGGGTGAAGGGGTGAGAGGACAGAGTGGGAGCAAGAAAGCAAGGGATCAAGAGAGAGAGAAGAGGGGGCAAGCAACCCCTTTTATAGTGAGTCAGGCATACCTGGCTGTTGCCAGGTAACTGGGGTGGAGCCTAGGCAGAATGCTAATAGCTATTACTTTTAACAGTTGAATAATGCTCCATTGTGTAAATGTACCACATTTTCTTCATCCATTCTTTGGTTGAGAGACAGCCAGGTTGTTTCTAGTTTTTGGCTATTATGCATAAAGCTGCTATGAACATAGTTGAGCAAGTGTCCTTGAAGGGAAAGTTTCTGGTTTCTTTGGAGATGCAGTTGTGTCACATGATGTTTTTCTGGAAACTGTCTTATGAGAGGATGCTTTGCTGAGAACATGCATGTGTTTTTCTGGAAACTGTCTAGAAAAAAAAAAGGCATGTGAAGTTTTGCTAGAGCATGTGCTTGAGAGAACATGTGATGTGTTGAAAGGGTATAAATATAACCCAGTAGATAGTGCATGGTGCAGTGTGGCATTGGTTCACCTTGCCACGCTTTGCTGGTGTTCATTGGGTTTGCTGATGCTGGTCCTCACTGCCCACACTGTAGCATTGGTTTACCTTGTATTCTTCACTGATCATCATTTGTCATGACATTGTAGAGAGAAACACACCAAAGAACTTCTTATGATAGTCCAGTGGCTTCTTGCCAGATCTACAGACTTGGGCCAGTTGTCAGAGCCTTGTGTTTTTTTCTAAGTCAAAGTGACATTGCTGATTCATGAATAGTGTTTGAAAGTAGATTGAGCTACCATTGCTGATGTGTATGAACTGAATTGCTGATAACCTGACAATGAAGGTTGGAATTGTCCAAAAGAACTATTTCTAGAAAGGTTCATATCCCTATTTGCTCTATTAACCTTTCCTTTTCACTACCTCTGGCTAGTGATGCGCTAGAAGAACGGTAAAACATTAAAGAACCGTTATTAAAGTAGGTTTTGAAAAATATAAGCCTACATGACCTTATGGTAGAATGGAGAATCCTTTTGGTATACACAAAGAAGTAGTATAGCTGGGCCTTGAAATTGATCAATATCCAATTTTCTGAGAATCTGATATAATGATTTCCAAAGTGACTGTACAAGTTCTCACTTCTCTCAGCAATGGAGGAATAGTCTCCTTGTTTCATATACTTGCCAGCATGAGCTGTCATTTGTGGTTTTGGTCTTAGCCATTCTGACAGATGTATGGTGGAATCTCTGCATTGTTTTGATTTGAATTAACCTGATGGCTAAGGATGCCGAGTATTTCTTTAAGTGCCATTTGAGATTCATCTGTTGAGAATTCTATGTTTAGATCTGTATTTCATTTTTAAAATATGACTATTTGGATTGTTTCTCTCTAGTTTCTTTAGTTCTTTATATGTTTTTAAATTAGCCCTCTGTTAAATGTGGAATTGATAAAGATATTTTCCCATTATGTAGACTGCTATCACAATACATTTTTTAGAATATAAAATGCAATTCAAATGAACTAAAATAGAAACAAATATAGGTTTTAACCAGCTTTTGATTACTGTGCATAAGGTCCTCCTATGGAGTGGGACTCTTTTTGA
This sequence comes from Mus musculus, assembly GCF_000001635.26. Taxonomy (NCBI): domain Eukaryota; kingdom Metazoa; phylum Chordata; class Mammalia; order Rodentia; family Muridae; genus Mus; species Mus musculus. The sequence goes on along the minus strand of NC_000068.7, from coordinate 22,347,085 downwards.
GGTACTCCTGTAGTGCAGGCCTAGAGTTCAATCAGAGAACACTTGGATGGCTCCAGTGGTGCAGTTGGTTTCTGCAGGTACTTAGACAGGAAGCAGTTGGTTACCCCCTTAACAGTCATTCCACTAAGTGCATCTCATTGGGAAAGTTGGTATTGTAGCTCGAAGTTTTGACTGCTGGGCAAAGCTGTTGATGGGTTTTCCTTACTAGAGACTTGCTAGAACCTTTTGGCACAATGAAAGGTAGCCACTGGGGAGGAAGCTAACAGCTCAGTTTCAGCTTGATTTCAAATAAAGTGTATAGTGTATGGAGCAGTATAATCTTATCATTAGTTTTGGTAGACAATTAAGTGGATTGGCAATAGTCTGTATTATTCTGGGGCTTCTGGGGCATTAAGAGTTTTTTTTAATAACACATCACTTCTGGGAACACTTATGCAATCATATAGGTTGTCTCTTTTCAAATTCTATTTCTTAACTTATATCTTTTAAATCAGCTTACAAAGTATTAGTTTTTGATGTAGTTTTTTCATACACAGTTCATTTGGGTTTAGCCTCTCTTCAATAATATACCCCTTCTTTCTCCCCGACTTCCATGGAAACCTTTCCATCTCCAGTAGTCCTTTTCTCTACTATGTATATTCCCTGCCTTACTACAGTTTTCTCTTCTAAATGGTGCCAGCCTAACTTCCTGGCCTCAGTACGTATTCCCATTTAAATACATAAACTAAGAATTCTAAGCTAGGATTGACACATGAGAAAGAAGATCTAAGGTTTGTCCCTTGGGGTGTGGGTACCTCACTTAGTATATTTCCCATTTCTGCCATTTACCTATACATTCGTAATTCTTTTAAATAATTTTATTTTTAGCTGAGTAAAATTCCAGTGTATTTGTCCAAAGATGCTAAGAGGGCTGTAGACCCTGGAGGAAGAGCACTTACTACTGTTATGTTGCCCTGTAAACACTTGTTTATACCTATGGACCGCTCTCACCCTTGATCAGATAAGCTTGCTTCTATTTGCAGTGACGGATTGTTAGTCCAGAGTTTTGCAACTGGTGAATGTGCTTAGAACAAATGACTGTTGGATTCTCATACTGCCCATGCTCAGGCAACATACAGAAGCAAAGACACAGTGAATGTAAAGATGGGAAGGAATGCTATAAAATGTTTTTGTTCTGGCCATGACCTGACTCCTGTATCTATAAACTCACAGCAGCAGTGGCTACCTGCACAAGATCTTTCCATCAACATCCCATCATGGATAAGAAAGGGGCTCATAAGGCTATAAACAGAGTATGCAGGGGAGGGGCAGTCATACCACTAATTGGTATAGACACTAGCACATTGCCCCCACTTAAGCAAATTGCTCTCATCCATGCTTATACATACAACTCTAGACACAGTAGTTATTACACATATACACATAAGATGTGAGAATGGGAAGGAGATTGGATAGAAGAAAGACATTAGTGAGAAGAAAAGGGATAAGAGGACAATGGGAGGCTTTGATCAAAGAATATACATGTATAAAATTGTAAGCAAATTCTTACAAGAGTAAAAGTGACAAATAGAACCATAAAAGTATATATAAAACTGAAAAAAAACATTTTATAGAAATTACAAAGTAATTGGTGTCTAATTTTATCTGAGCTGTAGTTCAACTCAGTGGCAAATTGGGGCCTTAGAGTTTTTTTTTTTTTCTTTTCCTTCTAAATAATATAGTGAAACTAAAACAGTTTCTTAGAATATTTATAAGACAAAAAAAGCTTACTTAACACACTACATGCCTCAAATATATTATCCTAATCATACTGTTTTTTGAACATGTTATAATATTTGAATAATTATTAAGGGATTTTTTTATGACTACAAATTCGGGACTTCATTTTGTTACTCCAGAAGGTATTGCTCTCATGGTATTCATTATGAGTGATGTTCTGGCCCATCATTCCATATAAGATGCTGGAAATATGTGCCTTGACATTGTGTAACATGGTGTCCCACATTGAAATATCAACAGGTTTCTCTCACATAGTTCTTCACCTAGCTGATAGAAAGGCTAAAACCATTATGAGTACAGAATAAAGAGTTTCAGGATGTGGTTGTTTCTATACATGAACAAGACTATAGGTTCCTCTGTGGGTAGGTGGCAAACATATGGTGTGCCTAGATAATTCTGGGACTTGGGGCACTCATCAATAATGTGATATGATATTCATTAAGTATCTTCAATTCACTAGATGCCATTTCTAATCTCTGCAACCACCATAGCCATTACAACTATTATTGGTGTTCAGGCATGCTCAACCTCTTGACATTGTGACACAGAATCTCATTTACAAAGCTCATGTCACAAATCAAGTTATAAAATGAAAACTGTAAATCATTTCATAATGTGTTAAATGTATTTATAATTCAGTGATGGGTGACACAGCTGTCCTTGGCTGCACTGTCAACATTCTTATTATGTGTGATTCATTATTTGAAATATTCTTCTACAGGAATTATCTTAATGGAGAGGGATGAACTAATGTTTTTTCATGTTAATGATGAAAAGATGCAGAGAGGTTAAGTAAACTGCTTTGAATCACATACACAGTATATTACAGAGTCAAGATCTTATGAGGCTCTTAAGATTTAAATATTATACTCTGGGTAGACTAACCCATTCCTAGCCCACCCTTTAAAACCACATTTATCAGGTTTTTGTTAACAAAATCACCTAGAATATATATGGGATCCTTAGCATTGTAAAAGATGTACCAACAAGAGCTTGTGTTCCTACAAAATTAGCTGACATATTACTGTAATGAATAAGTATATTTAACATGAAATCAACATGAGAGAGTCTAACTTTATATTCTCTGTAAAAATAATACCCCTTATCATAGGGGGGGGGGGAGAAGAGATGTGGAATGGGCTGCATTTGGGATATAAAATGAATGAATAATAAAAATGATGAAAATAAGGAGGAAACACAAATAAAAAATATCAGTAATGTATAATCCAATCCTCAGACAATCATCTTGCTACATGCCAAAAAAGCCTTTGACAAAATCCAACACCCCTTCATGGTAAAAAGTCTTGGAGAGATCAGGGATACAAGGTACACACCTAACCATGATAAACACTATATACAGCAAACCTATAGGCAACATCAAATTAAATTGAGAGAAACTTAAAGTAATTCCATGAAAATCAGGGACACAGCAAAAACTGTCCACTCTTTCTGTATCTCTTCAATATGGTACTTAAAATAATAGGAAGAGCAATTAAACAACTAAAGGAGATCTAGGGGATTCAAATTAGAAAAAAAAAGTCAAAGTATCATTATTAGCAGATGATATGATAGTATATGTAAGTGACCCCAAAAATTCTACCAGAGAATGCCTACAGCTGATAAATGCCTTCAACAAAGTGGCTGGATACAAAGTTAACTCAAAGAAATCAGTGCTCTCCTGTATACACATGATAAACAGGCTGAGCAAGAAATCAGGGAAACAACACCCTTCACAACAGCCACAAATAATATAAAATATCTTCGTGTAATTCTAAGCAAGCAAGTTAAAGACCTGTATGTCAAGAAATTCAAGTCTTTAAAGAAAGAAATTGAAGAAGGTATCCAAAGATGGAAAGATCGCCCATGCTCATGGATTAGTAGAATTGACTAATGGCTATAAAATAAAATGGCCATGCAGTCTACATATGCAATACAATTACCATCAAGCTTTCAACTCATTTTTTTTTTTATTTTACAGATCTTGAGAAAACAATTCTCAACTTCAAATTGAAGTAACAACCAGAAAAGAAAAACCCCAGGCTATCTAAAACAATCCTGTACAATAACCATGTGAACTGGAGGTATCACCATAACTGATTTCAAGTTGTACTAGAAAGCAATAGTATAAAAACAACATGGTATATACATAAAAAACAGAGAGATTCATCAATGGAATCAAATTGAAGACCCAGAAATAAATGCACACAACTATGGTCACTTGATTTGTGATAAAGAAGCCAAAACCATACAATGGAAAAAAGAAAGCATCTTCAATGAATGATGCTAGTCTAACTGGATGCCTGCATATAGAAAAATGCAAATAGATCCATATTTATCACTGAATAAAACTCAAGTCCAACAGGATCAAAGATCTCAACATAAAATTAACCACACTAAATCTAACAGAAGAGAGAGTGGGGAACTCCCTTGAACATATTGGCATATGAGACAACTTCCTGAAGAGACCACCAATGACTCCGGCACTAAGATCAACAATTAATAAACATGACCTCATGAAACTGAGAAGTTTCTGTAGGCAAAGAGCACTGTCAATAGGACATGTTGGCAAGGATGTATAGAATGGGAAACACTCCTTCATTTCTGGTGGAAGTATAAATAATTAAAAACTCTGGAAATCAATTTGACGGTTTCTTAGGATTTGGGAATAGTTCTACCCCAAGACCCAGCTATGCCACTCCTAGACAAATACCCACTATACCACAGGGACACTTTCTCAACTATGTTCATAAACGCTTTATTCATAATAGCCAGGAACTAGAAACAACCTAGATGTCCCTCAACTGAAAAATAGGTAAAGAAAATGTGGTCCATTTATACAATGGAATACTATTTAGGTATTTAAAAAAATCATGAAATTTTTAGGTGAATTGATGGAATGAGAAAATATCATCCTAAGTGAGGCAACCCAGACCCAGAAAGACAAGCATGGAAGGTTGTCATAAGTGGATGTTAGCCATAAAGTACAGGTTAACCATGCTATAATCCACAGACCCAAAGAAATTAAGTAATAAGGAGGGCCCAAGTAAGGATTCTTGGATTGCACTCAGAAGGGGAAATAAAATAGACATCAGAGGTGGATGGAGGGAGGGAAGAGGGGGTGAGGAGGGGAATAGGGTTGGGGATCAGGTGTGGGATGTGGGGAGGGCAGGAGAGGGCTGGAATGAGACCTGGGAGTCCTGGGAGACTGGAGAGTGGGGGTGGGGGGCTCCTAGGAGTCTATGGGGGTGACCCTATCTGAGTCTCCTAGCAGCTGGGGTGTGGAGACTGAAGTGACCACCTCCTGTAGTCAAGTGGTACTTCCACTGGAGGGAGGGGGATGTCAACCACAAAACCTTTGACCTAAAATTTGTCCTGTCTACCAGATGTGTAGGGATAAGCATAGAGGGAATGGCAAACCAATGACTGGCCCAACTTGAAACCCATTCCATAGGCAAGAGTCAGACCCTGACATGATTAATGATACTCTCTTATGCTTGTATACAGGAGCCTAGCATAACAGTCCTCTGAGAGCCTTTATTCAGTAACTGATAGAAACAAATGCAGAGACCCACAGCCAAACATTAAGCAGAGCACAGGAGCCCAAGGAGTCAAACAGTACAAGAAAGCAAACAGAGTTAACTAACCTGGGCCCATGGCAGCTCGCAGGGACTGAACTACCAACCAAAGAACCTACATTGGCTAGACCTAGAACCCCTACATATTGAGCAGATATGCAGCTGCATCTTCATGTGGAGTCCCTAACAATTGGAGCAGGGACTGTCTCTGACTCTGTTGTCCTCCTTTGGATTCCCTTCCCTTAATTGGCCTCCCTGGTTGGGCCTCAGTGGGAGAGGAGGTGTTTAGTTCTCCTGAGACTTGATGTGCCAGGGTAGGGTGGTACCCTTGGGGGTCTTCCCCTTCTCTAATGAGACGGGGGGGGGGGAGTTGGGGGAAGGATTTGTGAGGGAGAGAGTGGGAGAAGAGGAGGGAGGAGACTACAATTGGGATGTAAAGTAATTAATTAATTAATTAATAAAAAATGTAATTAGAATTGAAAAGCAACAACAACAAGCAAATATGAGTGGTATTGATGATCTAAAATCTACTAGTAATAAAAATAGTCACACAGCAGAACATTCCTGAATATTTTATTAAGTCTGTTGTGTATAAATACAGGAAGAAGAAAATAAAAATATCTATGTTTACTCAGAAAAAGAATAATAGCTATATTTAAAGAAGAAGTGGAGTCTACTGTTTTTTAATTAAATTCCTCATCGATTTTTGCCTGGAGAAATGAGGTTTTACTACTTGCTCTTCCCCACTCTGTTTGTATCGCCTATGTCATAGCATAATTATTATGGCATTTATTAATTTCTCCCTCAAATGCTAATATATGTGAGGATAAAGCACAGGTGAGGGAGTCTCTTTACTTCCAAAAATAAGTAACTTACACATAGTGGGCTATCAATAGAATGAGTAGTTTGGGAGAGCTTTTAACTCTATAAGCCTTGCTCTTATATAAATTACTCAAGATTAGCAAGATTTTGCTGAAAGGACCCAGATATAGCTCTCTCTTGTGAGACTATGCTGGGGCCTAGCAAACACAGAAGTGGATGATCACAGTCAGCTATTGGATGGGTCACAGGGCCCCTAATGGAGGAGCTAGAGAAATTACCCAAGGAGCTAAAGGGAACTACAACTCTATAGGTGGAACAACATTATGAACTAACCAGTACCTGGGAACTCTTGTCTTTAGCTGCATATGTATCAAAAGATGGCCTAGTCGGCCATCACTGCAAAGAGGCCCATTGGACTTGCAAACTTTATATGCCCCAGTACAGGGGAACACCAGGGCCAAAAAGGGGCAGTGGGTGGGTAGGGGATTGGGGGGGTGGGTATGGGGGACCTTTGGGATAGCATTGAAAATGTAAACGAGGAAAATACTTAATAAAAAAAAAAAGAAACTAAGGTATATCTGACACGCACTTACATGGCTTGGTGAATGACACGGGATTTTTCCAGAAGGTATTCAGAAATCTGTGCCCCAACTACAGCTCCAGAAGAAGTAAATTTCATTTCTAAGTATTTTCCAAATCTGCTGGAGTTGTCATTTATAATAGTGCAGGCATTGCCAAAGGCTTCAACCAAATTGTTCATTTGTAAAATCTTCTCTTGCAGGGTTCTGTTATTAGCCTACATAAAGATGTCAAGATACAAAAAGCAGAATAAAATCAATTAGTTGCTAATAAAATGTCTTTTTTTATAGGCACTTTATTTTTTAAACAAAATCCACATTTTATTTAGATGGAAATAAACTGTACCCAATTGATTTTATTCACCAAAAATAACAGCAACCTTTTCTGTATTATTTTTAGATAAACCACAAAACATTTATTTCTGTAGGTTTTGCTTATAAATCCAGCCAAGGCAGTAGACATAGTCATGTAAGAAGGAGAAGACAACAGACATGTCAGCTACCTATAGGGACGGATGGCCTCTGGGTCTGTCTTCTCCAAGAAGCAGAAGTGAGTAGTAAACAAGCCTATGAAAATGTGGGCTCAGCAAAGGAATGCAAACAGCAACAATCAAAGGAGGAGCAACAGGGCCTGGCTATGCCATTTTTACTTTAAGTTGTTCCTTTGAGGTTCTTTGGCCCCGATCTACACAGAAGGCTGCTCATTGCTTCCTGTGACTGCCCATAATGAGCTAATCTGTTGTTTTTGCTTTTGCAGTAGTGAGGCAAGAGCCTAGGGCTTGCACATGCTAGGCAAGAGCGCCACACTAAGCTCCACCCCGGTCCTCACTTGTTCTTTGAAACAGGCTCTCACTATGTGGTCCAGGCTGGCCTAAGGCTTGTCATCCTTATACCTTTGCTTTCCCAGTGCTGCTACCACAGATCTGAAACACCTATAACTCCAAGTCAAAAGTCAAAGGTGTATTTCATCATGACACATTATAAAATGTATTTCTCTCACAAAATGCATTTTCCAAAGACCTGATAACTTAATAACTGACAACTGGATCTACAGTGATAATGTCATATCTAAAATGACTTTTTAAAAAAAAGATTTGTTTATTTATTTTACGTATATGAGTACACTGTTGCTCTTTTCAGACACACCAGAAGAGGGCATCGGATCTGATCAGAGATGGTTGTGAGCCATGGTTGCTGAGAATTGAACTCAGGATCTCTGGAAGAGCAGTCAGTGCTCTTAACCACTGAGCCATCTCTCCAGCCCCTAAAATGGCTTTTAACTAAACATTTCCAGAGTGCCACCAGCAGAGAGACATTTTGGGACTCCCAATGCCAACGTCTGGAAGAACAGACAGGTATTGAAAGCACAGGAGTTCAAACAGAGGCCATTTAAATACATGGATTACCAATAGCTAATGGTATGTGAAACTGGAGGTCTATCAGCAAGTCATTAACTGGCCAGGTCAGACTGGCTGCTCTTCATGCAGTTGGGGACAGCCCAGAAGTTAGGCAAGGCCTTCTAGCCACCATCTGGTCCAGCTCTTCCCTCCCAGCCTCGTCAGGGCAGCGTGGCCGTCCCGCAGGGCCCCGGAGGGGAGCTGGGCGGGCCCGCCGGCTCCGCAAGGCCGGGCGGAGGAGGGGCTGGCGCGCGAAGCCCCGGGGCGGGGGTCAGGAGTGGCCCTTGGGCAGAGCCTGGGCTGGGGGGGGGGCACGGCTCCACAGTGCTGTGTGCGTCCCCCCCCCCCCCCCCCGAGGATTTAAAGCCGCCGCCCCTGCTGTTGCACCTCCAGCCCGCCCGGGATGCTGCAGCCTCCTTTCCACATTGCACCCACCCTCTTGCTGAAGGGTGACCTCTCTTCCCTCAGCTCTCCGCCCCCGCCCTCTTCGCAGGCGACCTTTCCCGCAGGCGGGCATGCGCCTAATAAGTACTTTATATGCAAACAAAATCACAGGAGCACAAATTTTGGTTCACTGCCAGAGGCTACAGTGGGGTCCATATGCCCCTCCCGAACACGTTTCACACACTTTCTCAGGAATACAGGAAGAGGCATTTTTCTCTTTTCTTATTCACATACAATTCTGTGTTTGACATGGCTTGAAAACATAATTAATCTACAGGCAGTCTGCACAGAGTGCACCTTCTCACTTTAAACCTAAATATTGACCTGGGACTACATCTGAATCTTTCTTAAAGTCTATTCGACTTTCCTTATGTTTACAGAAATTTCTAAGCATCAAAGTAAGAGGATAAAGATATTTTGTGAATGCAGATTTGGAGAGAAAAAAAAAATCGCAGTCAGAGCAGCTCATCAGAGTGTACAGAAAGAATGGAATCCTAGCCAGGACACAACCTCCCCGGCTGCCTATCTACTATGTCGCACCATCTCTTGGGGACACATGTTCACATCCTGTCCTCTTCGAGCAGTGATTCTCAACCTTCCTTATGCTGCAACCCTTTAATACAGTTCCTCATGTTGTGGTGACCATCCCCCAAATAAAACTGTTTTTGTTGCTACTTCATAACTACAATCTTGCTACTATTACACATCATAATGTAAATATCTTATATACAGAGTATAGATGATATGCAACCCCCTGCCCCCCACCCCAAAGGGTTTGTAATTCACTGGTTGAGAACTGGTGTTTTTGTGGGTTAGGGGTACAACTCACTTGCATGTTGTTGGAAATTAGCTTAAGGAGATTATCTTTAGTGTTAATCTTAGAACCTTGCTGAGACCAGGTTTAAGGGAGTAGAAGTTTTCAAGATGATGGAAAACACTAATACTTAGAATGAACTTTTAAACTGCTCCTCATGTTGTGGTGACCACAAATAAAAAAAAAACCCTATTTTTGTTGCTACTTCATAACTGTAATCTTGCCACTGTTATGAATCATTATGTAAATATCTGATATGCAGAATATCTGATATGCAACCCCCAAAGGGGCCACACAACTGATGCTGTATTTGTCTTGATGAATGAAAGAAGCTATCACAGTGAGGCTTAGAAGCTGCCCAGAGATTTTCAAGTATAAAGAAACAATATGGATCCTGCTGGGACAAACTTGGCTCTGTGAAACATTTTTTGAGCGACCTCTACCTATGACAGAGCAAGAGAGCATCTTTACTACTCATTAAATAGTCCTAACCTGCTAAGTGAAGACCGAAGGATTGCAAAGGAAAATTCCATCCATCAGACAATCGATTTTGCATGTGTTAAATCTTTAGCAAGGACAAAAGTAAAAAAAAAAAACAAAAACAAAACAAGACCAGACAAGGGCAGAATTGACTCTGGACACACACACACATACACACACACACACACACACACACACACACACACACCATCAGATCACATGTCAAGATCTAGAACAAGGTAAAGATTAGATTAAGCAATTTGCTCCCATCTACAGAGCAGCATCTACAGAGTTTCAATCCATTATTGAAAACCTCTATCAGCTTAGAAATCAAGACAGACTAGCAAGACCTTTGTAGACAACACTGTGTCACCTGATTCCCATTTTATACCTTAGGAGCCTGCATCTCACGGCTCCCCTGTTATATTTCATTTCAATGTCCTCCAAGACCTTTAAAATGTTCTTTACTGTAGCAGGAAGTTAATAGGCATGGGGACAGCAAAAGACGACATCAGACCCTTGTGACAGCACAACTCTGAAGGTCCACATGAAGGCAGAGGTCAGAAGAAAGAATACTTATATTCTATACCAGCACATATGGAAGGATGTTCACTTAATGTAACAGGAACAGAATTCTTTCTATGCATAATTTTGAAAATAAGTTGGGCTCAGGTGAGCAGCTGTTTTTGGCTATGCAGCTTCAGTCTATTATAGTAGGTTGTTAGCTATGTACCAAACAACAAGTTTTTAGCTTTCTTATGTTACCAGGAATAGAATCCAGAGTTTAAAATATGGCAGGGAAGTACTTTACCACTGACAGGCAGCCATAGCCCTATAACTTATGTACCTTTTTGAGTTTATTAATAAAGTCACTGTAAATACCTGTATGTACATGGGTTTTTATTTTCTTGCCCTAGCAAGGTAGGTAGCAGCAAGATTCCTGAGTTGCATGGAAAGTACATCTTCACTGTTGAAGAAGCCAGTAAGCCACTTTTCAAAGTGACTGTGCTGTCTTACCACTGTTGATCTCAGCCACCACTAATTGCTATTATCACTAATAACAGATGAGAGTCCAGCTGTTTCAGATCCTTGTCAACACTTCCTCTTCTCAAAACCTTAGTAAACAATTTCTAGCCACTTTAGTAGGCATATGAAGGGATCTAATTAAAGTCCTAATATGCATTTTCCAGTGATGAATGGTGCAGAGCAGCTTTAGGAATGATGATAGACATCTACACAGCCTTTTTTGGAATTGTCCATTCAGTTATTTCCCATTTCTTGTCATTTAATTTCTTAATATAGGGTTTAAGACATTTTCATATTTCTATATTTTTATTAGTTATGTAATTTGTTAACATTTTCTCTTGAACAAGGCTTACATAGGTGTTTGTTTTAACTCTTAACAATACCAAAAGAATAGACACAAAGTCTTCCTTTTCTGAGTTGTGCATTTTGTGTTGTATCTAAGGCATCTTTCATCAGTGTAATACCACCATAGCTTTACCTGCTTTGGTTTATAGTTTGTGGTTTTCTACTGATACTTAATATTGATTTTGTGTTAGCTTTCTATAATGTGAGATCTAGACTGAGGTTCCCTTGTTTGTGAGGGAACACAAAATTCTTCAACACTATATTTTGAAAATTCATTATATTAATTGACTAACCCTCTTTGACAAAAAAAGTTATGTGCAGACTCTAATCTGTTCCATGAGTCTGTCAGTCACCATTCCTTAAAGATATACTTCACTGCTGGATCCTTGTAGTAAGTCATAAAGAACACAGTCCTCTGAATTTGTACTTTAAAAAACTGTTTGCTAGTGTCTTAGTCAGGGTTTCTATTCCTGCACAAACATCTTGACCAAGAAGCAAGTTGGGGAAGAAAGGGTTTATTTGGCTTACACTTCCATACTGCTGTTCATCACCAAAGGAAGTCAGGACTGGAACTCAAGCAGGTCAGGAAGCAAGAGGTGATTCAGAGGCCATGGAGGGATGTTCTTTATTGGCTTGCCTCACCTGGCTTGCTCAGCTTGCTCTCTTATAGAACCCAAGACTACCAGCCCAGAGATGGTCCCACCCACAAGAGGCCTGTCCCCTTGATCACTAATTGAGAAAATGCCTTACAGTTGAATCTCATGGAGGCATTTCCTCAACTGAAGCTCCTTTCTCTGTGATAACTCCAGCTGTGTCAAGTTGACACAAAGCTAGCCAGTACAGCTAGTATAGTTCTTTTTCCCTTTTCATGCAGCTTCCCCCTTTCCCATAACTCAGCACACTAATGTCCATTTAACACTGCTCCTGGAGAAGCAGGGGATGGGGGATGGCAGGATACAAATGATCTCATAGGGAAGATGGAAAGGAGGGCCTTTTTTTAGAGAGGGGGAAGGCAATAAACACAGAAGACAGAGGGAGGCTAAGACAACATCAAGAAAGCCTGAAAAAGCCACAAGGAATCAAACTATTGACTACTTGCTTTTAAAAATTATAATACATATAACTATACAAATATAGTTTAAATGAGTTTTACTTTAATAAGTAAGTTATACTTTTCACTTCTGGGATGATGGTGCTTCTTCCAAGATCAAAAACCAATGACCAAAAACTCCAGTGCAAGACAGGGGAAGCTCTTTTTTGAGTTGTTCACCAGGGCTGTCCAGGAGATCCCCAAAGCATCCAGCCTCTGGCTGTTACCCTGTTTTCCCCCCAGAGATGGATGGTCTCTATTGCTGAAGACATCATGCCTTGAGAAACAGAGCCCTGAGGCCTCTTAACTGAAACTGATTTAAGCACACCTTCTCTGAGGACTAGCTTTCATGGTATGAGAGGGAACTATGTGAGCTTCCAAAGGAAGGAAACAGCCAACAGTCCTACACAGCCATGATACCTGTGAATCACAACAATGATCAGCACAGAATGATAGCTGAAGGGTCCAGTAGTGGCATGCATACCTTTAGGCAACCAAAGCCTTCTAATTGGACTTTAGACCCACTCAACAGAAGAGAGAACTATGCCTGCTACTGGAAACCTACTTGGTGCTACTCAGTGCCAATGAAGATGTTGTAATCGGAAGAGAATCTATAATCGCTAAGTTACTAAACCAGCATAATCTCTAAAATATTATGAAAACTTTTGTCCTTGTACCCACAGATAAGTGTGGTACTCAGGTACTCACCTCTCACCAAGCAAACCCCTCTTTGCACTAGACGGAGATCATGAAAGAAAACCACAATCAATCAAAACACAGAGCTGTAGAACACAGTCCTAGCGGATAGCTCTACAAAACACTCCCACACTGGAGGCGTAGGGGTTATGCTCTTAACCACTGAGATCATTCCCACTGCTCTTTGATATACTTTAAAACTCAAATGGTAACAGTTATGTTTAATCATTTGCATGTACTATAAAGTATGGGAATTGGTGAATACTAATTGAATAGTTATTTGAAACACACAAATATTTCAATTATGACAGGAAAAAAATAATTCTACCTTTCCAAGCACAGTGAGCTGTTGAACCAGAAGATGAGCGCTCTCTGTCTTGCCAGCACCACTTTCTCCAGAAATAACGATGCACTGCATGGGAGGGAAAGGAAGCCATGAGAAGACTGCATCTCTAGGAAACTCAGTGGCTCTCAATGAAGTAAGGGATGTGAGAAAGCCTGTCTTACCTGGTCTGCATTATATGTGACCATAGACTGGTATCCCAAATCAGCCATTGCAAAAATGTGAGGTGGGTTGGCAGTTCTCTTTGCTCCAATATACAACCTAGAAAGCTGCAGTTAAAGTGGATAAATCTTATAGAGTTTTTTTTGACTTGTATATTATTTCCAATGTAGAGCTTAAGGCTTCAAAATGTGATTATTTGTTTACATGAAAAAAAACTTTACAAATAAGAAATCAGAAATTATTTTTGACTACTTCTTGAATATGATAATGTCTGACATGTGACATCTTTCCCCTATCTCTTGATTTAATTTACATAATCTCACTTGATTTGTATGAAGTCGTACCATTAATTGATAGCAGAATTTTACTAAGCCCAACCTTTTTTTATAGGCCAGGCCAATTCTTGTAAGCATATTATTTTCCTGTACATTTTAGACTGGCATTTAAATGAGCTATTAGGCATAATATTAAATAATGTTTTAATATTAAAATCAATAGGTAGCTAAAAGACAATGGGCCTAATTAAAAATAAAAAACAGTCTTATTTAATTCTATATTTAAAGCTTTAGTGGCTGAGTAATTGCTAATTAAATACTTTTACTCATAAAGCATACATTGTATGACAGCAATGAACCCAATTAACATGTTAAGAGAAATTTAAGATATCACAATGACAAATTTTACAGCCGTTATGTATCCACTATACAGATGGTGTAGCTATATTTTGACTCTCCAATGCTCAGTTCAGAGACAGACATTAAGTATACTCGTTTTTAGGCATCATTTAGGAATAGGATGTTACTAAGAAAATTGCATGTAATTCATAATATTACATGTATTTTTTTTGGAAAAAGACCACAAATACTATTCACATTGATTTTATATATTTTTCCTACATATCTGTTTGAATGACTTACATGTTTGAATGACCAATTTGTAAGAGTTTTCTCCAAGGGCTGGTATATATTTTTTTGCTGTCATTCATTTAAATTAAGAGTCTGACTACTAGACTTATTTGTACAAAGGGAATGCAAGCTACACACATACCTTTGTGGAATAAATACCCAGACTCTGAAAAGGGTTCAGTGCAATGAGAATATCTCCCACATAAATATAGATCTGATCTCTGGAATAACATTTCTCAAGATGTTCAGACACTGTGTTCTGCAGCAAGATAAAAACAATTTCCTTCTCTTAAACAGCATTCATAACTCAAGTATGGCGGCAAAGGCCTGCAGTTCTAGCATATAGGATGGTGAGACAAGAGGCTCCCTGGAAAGGGAGAGAAGAAACAAAATCATCTGTGTCCAACTACACTGAAGAGAAATTAATATAAACACCTGGAATATTGACTGAAATTTAGAAAGAGATACTAATAGCAAACAAAATACCATCATGCTTTTAAACCAGTTAATTCATGGGGTGGGGTTACATGATTTTGAATGATAAAGTAGAATATAATTTTTAAATTAATTTTTTTTTGAGATAGGGTCTCACAGTGCAGTCCTGGTTGGCTTGGAATTTATGATACAAAAAGGTCAGCTTGGAACTCACAGAAGTCCTACAACCTCTGGCTCTGGAATGCTAGAATTAAGGATGTGTTACTGCCATGCCCAATGGAAATGCTGATCTTAAGTGTATATTTTGCCCATTATATGTTGTGTATTATATCTACATACAGTATGTTAAATTAAGTGTTATATAACCTTCAAGGAAATAGGTCAGTGTAGTAAATGAGATAAAGAGAAATGTAGAAAGGAAAGAGTGTGCATGATTTATTCCAATTCAAGGTGATTTAATGGCAGTGTGTCTTCTGCTTAGACAGATGGGTATGTGAAATAAAAATTCAGAAAGTAATCTTTCTGGTTGATCACATGACAATATGAATTGATTTTAATAGTGTTGCAATCAGCATAGGAAGTCCACAACACAAAATAAAATCAAAAGATATTAAGCAATAAAAGAACAAAAATAGATCCTTTCCAGCACCTGGTCACCTTGGGTGTGGAGTTGGCGGACACCCCCAAGGTCCCTAAAGGAATCTGCACACGATCTTAGGACCACTGGTGAGTGGAACACAACTTCTGTTCCATTCCAATCACTTGGGACCTGAGACAGCATTAGGGAAGCAGAAAACCAGGCCTGACCAGAGTCACAAGACCCTTCTGGTCAGCACCAGCACCTGGTCACCTTGGGTGTGGAGTCAGCAGACACCCCCAAGGACAGCTTCTGAGGCAGACCCTGTTTTGGGCTTCAGATATCTGAGCACCTTCCTGCCAGAGGAGAGGTGTCTGCCCCGCCCAGAAGGGCTTTGCTGGAGCACCTGAGGGAGCCATCTTGGTTCCTGGATCCCTCTGAGACTAGTCTGCTCAGGTGAGAGTGTGGACTACAGAAGCTAACAGCTTCTGGGACAGGCAGAAGCGACAAAGCTTCTGGGACAGGCCCTGTTTCGGGCCTTCATCTCTGCCAGGAGGCAGGTCTGAACACCAGATATCTGTACACCTTCCCTGCAAGAAGAGAGCTTGCTTTCAGAGAGTGCTCTGATTGCTGAAACTCAGGAGAGAGCAAGTCTCCCAGGTCTGCTGATAGAGGCTAACAGAATCATGAGAGGAACAAACTCTAACCAGAGACAACTATAACAACTAACTCCAGAGATTACCAGATGGTGAAAGGCAAACATAAGAATCATACTAACAGACACAAAACCACTCACCATCACCAGAATGCAGCACTCCCACCTCACTCAGTCCTGGGCACCCCAACACACCCGAAAAGCTAGACCCGGATTTAAAAGCATATCTCATGATGATGGTAGAGGACATCAGGAAGGACTTTAATAACTCACTTAAAGCAATACAGGAGAACACTGCTAAAGAGTTACAAGTCCTTAAAGAAAAATAAGAAAACACAATCAAACAGGTAGAAGTCCTTAAAGAAAAAGAGGAAAACACACCCAAACAGGTGATGGAAATGAACAAAACCATACTAGACCTAAAAAGGGAAGTAGACAAAATAAGGAAAACCCAAAGTGAGGCAATGGTGGAGATAGAAACCCTAGGAAAGAAATCTGGAACCATAGATGCAAGCATCAGCAACAGAATACAGGAGATGGAAGAGAGAATCTCAGGTGCAGAAGATTCTATAGAGAACATCAGCACAACAATCAAAGAAAATGAAAAATGCAAAAAGATCCTGAGTCAAAACATCCAGGAAATCCAGGACACAATGAGAAGACCAAACCTAAGGATAATAGGAGTACATAAGATTGAAGATTTTCAACTTAAAGGGCCAGCAAATATCTTCAACCAAATTATAGAAGAAAACTTCCCAAACCTAAAGAAAGAGATGCCCATGAACATACAAGAAGCCTACAGAACTTCAAATAGACTGGATAAAAAAAGAAATTCCTCCTGACACATAATAATCAGAACAACAAGTGCACTAAATAAAGATAGAATATTAAAAGCAGTAAGGGAAAAAGGTCAAGGAACATATAAAGACAGGTCTACCAGAATTACACCAGACTTTTCATCAGAGACTATGAAAGCCAGAAGATCCTGAACAGATGTTACAGACACTAAGAGTACACAAATGCCACCCAGGCTACTATACCCAGCCAAACTCTCAATTACCATAGATGGAGAAACCAAAGTATTCCACGACAAAACCAAATTCACACATTATCTTTCCATGAATCACACCCTTCAAAGGATAATAACAGAAAGAAAGCAATGCAAGGAAGCAAACCACCCCCTAGAAAAAGCAAGAAAGTAATCTTTCAACAAACCTAAAAGAAGACAGCCACAAGAACAGAATGCCAACTCTAACAACAAAAATAATAGGAAGCAACAATTATTTTTCCTTAATATCTATTAATAACAATGGACTCAATTCCCAAATAAAAAGACATAGACTAACAAACTGGCTACACAAACAGGACCCAACATTTTGCTGCATACAGGAAACCCATTTCAGGGAAAAAGACAGATACTACCTCAGAATGAAAGGCTGGAAAACAATTTTCCAAGCAAATGGTCTGAAGAAACAAGATGGAGTAGCCATTCTAATATCTTATAAAATCGACTTCCAACCCAAAGTTATCAAAAAAGACAAGGAGGGTCACTTCATACTCATCAAAGGTAAAATCTTCCAAGAGGAACTCTCAATTCTGAATATGTATGCTCAAAACACAAGGGCAGCCACATTCATTAAAGAAAGTTTAATAAAGCTTAAAGCATACATTGCACCTCACACAATAATAGTGGGAGACTTCAACACACCACTTTCATCAATAGACAGATCGTGGAAACAGAAATTAAACAGGGACACAGTAAAACTAATGGAGGTTAGGAAACAAATGGATTTAACAGATATCTACAGAACATTTTATCCTAAAACAAAAGGATATACCTTCTTCTCAGCACCTCATGGAACTTCTTCAAAATTAACCATATAATTGATCATAAAAGAGGCTTCAACAGATACAAAAATATTGAAATTGTCCCATGCATCCTATCAGATCACCATGGACTAAAGCTGATCTTCAATAACAACATAAATAATAGAAAGCCAACATTCATGTGGAAACTGAACAACACTCTTCTCAATGATACCTTGGTCAAGGAAGGAATAAAGAAAGAAATTAGAGACATTTTAGAGTTTAATGAAAATGAAGCCTCTACATACCCAAACTTTTGGGACACAATGAAAGCATTTCTAAGAGGAAAACACATAACTCTGAGTGCCTCCAAGAAGAAACTAGAGAGAGCACACACTAGCAGCTTGACAACACACCTAAAAGCTCTAGAACAAAAGGAAGCGCATTCACCCAAGAGAAGTAGACTGCAGGAAATAATCAAACTCAGGGGTAAAATCAACCAAGCGGAAACAAGAAA
The DNA here is from genome assembly GCF_000001635.26 of Mus musculus. Lineage (NCBI taxonomy): Eukaryota > Metazoa > Chordata > Mammalia > Rodentia > Muridae > Mus > Mus musculus. The sequence continues at coordinate 22,328,639 of NC_000068.7, read as the reverse complement.
AACTATTCAAAGAATCAACCAAAGGAGGAGCTGGTTCTTTGAGAAAATCAACAAGATAGATAAACCCTTCGCCAGACTCACTAGCGGGTACAGGGACAGCATCCCAATTAACAAAATCAGAAATGAAAAGGGAGACATAACAACAGATCCTGAAGAAATCCAAAACATCATCAGATCCTTCTACAAAAGGCTATACTCAAAAAACAAACAAACAAGCTAAAAAAAACAACAACAACAAGAAAAAAAACCCTGGAAAACCTAATGAAATGGACAAATTTCTAGACAGATAGCAGGTACCAAGGTTAAATCAGGTTAATGATCTAAACAGTCCTATATCCAATAAAGAAATAGAAGCAGTCATTAATAGTCTCTCAACCAAAAAGACCCCCGGACCAGACAGGTTTAGTGCAGAGTTCTATCAGACTTTCAAAGATCTAATTCCAGTTCTTCACAAACTATTCCACAAAATAGAAGCGGGAAGGTACTCTACCCAATTCATTCTATGAAGTCACAATTACTCTGATACCTAAACCACAGACAGACCCAACAAAGATAAAGAACTTCAGATCAATTTCCCTTATGAATATCGATGCAAAAATATTCAATAAAATTCTCGCTAACAGAATCCAAGAACACATCAAAACAATCATCCATCCTGACCAAGGAGGTTTCATTCCAGGGATGTAGGGATCGTTTAATATACAGAAATCCATCAACATAATCCACTATATAAACAAACTCAAAGACAAAAACCACATGATCAACTCGTTAGATGCAGAGAAAGTGTTTGACAAAATCCAACATCCATTCATGATAAAAGTGTTTGAAAGATCAAAAATTCTCGGCTCATACCTAAACATGATAAAAGCAATCTATACCACACCAGTATCCAACACCACAGTAAATGGTGAGAAGCTGGAAGCAATCCCACTAAAATCAGGGACTAGACAAGGCTGCCCACTTTTTCCTACCTATTGAACATAGTACTTGAAGTCCTATCCAGGACAATTCAACCACAAAAGGAGATCAAGGGGATACAAATTGGGAAGGAAGAAGTCAAAATATCAGTTTTTATAGATGATATAATAGTATATATAAGTGTCCCTAAAAATTCCACCAGAGAATTCCTAAACCTGATAAACAGTGTCAGTGCAGTAGCTAGATATAAAATTAACTCAAACAAGTCAATGACCTTTCTCTACACAAAGGATAAACAGGCTGAGAAAGAAATAGGGAAACAACACCATTCTCAATAGTCACAAATAATATAAAATACCTTGACGTGACTCTAACTAAGGAAGTGAAAGTCTGTATGATAAGAACTTCAAGTCTCTGAAGAAAGAAATTAAAGAAGATCTCAGAAGATGGAAAGATCTCCCATGCTCATGGATCGGCAGGATCAATATAGTAAAAATGGCTATCTTGCCAAAAGCAATCTACAGATTCAATGCAATCCCCATCAAAATTCCAAATCAATTCTTCAATGAATTAGAAAGGGTAATTTGCAAATTCATCTGGAAAATGAAAAAACCTAGGATAGCAAAAACTCTTCTCAATGATAAAAAAAAACCTCTGGTGGAATCACCATGTCTGACCTAAATCTGTAGTACAGAGCAATTGTGATAAAAACTGCATGGTACTGGTATAGTGACAGACAAGTAGACCAATAGAATAGAATTGAAGTCCCAGAAATGAACTCACACACCAATGGTCACTTGATCTTTGACAAGGGAGCTAAAACTATCTAGTGGAAAAAAGAAAGGATTTTCAACAAATCATGCTGGCACAGCTGGCAGTTATCATGTAGAAGAATGAGAATTAATTCATTCCTATCTCCTTGTATTAAGGTCAAATCTAAGTGGCTCAAGGAACTCCACATAAAACCAGAGACAGTAAAACTTGTAGAGGAGAAAGTGGGATTAAGCCTTGAAGATGAAGATATGGGCACATGGGAAAAATTCCTGAATAAAATAGCAATGGCTTGTCCTTTAAGATCAAGAATCGACAAATGGGACCTCATAAAATTGCAAAGCTTCTGTAAGGCAAAAGACACTTTCAATAAGACAAAAAGGCCACCAACAGATTGGGAAAGGATCTTTACCTACCCTAAATCAGGTAGGGGACCAATATCCAATATATATAAAGACTCAAGAAGGTAGACTCCAGAAAATCAAATAACCCCATTAAAAAATGGGCTCAGAGCTAAACAAAGAATTCTTACCTGAGGAATTCTGAATGGCTGAGAAGCACCTGAAAAAAATATTCAGCATCCTTAATCATCAGGGAAATTCAAATCAAAGGAACCCTGAGATTTCACCTCACACCTGTCAGAATGTCTAAGATCAAAAATTCAGGTGACAGCAGATGCTGGAGAGGATGTGGAGAAAGAGGAACACTCCTCCATTGTTGGTGGGATTGCAAGCTTTTACAACCAGTTTGGAAATCAGTCTGGCTGTTCCTCAGAAAATTTGACATAGTATTACAGAAGGATCCCGCAATACCTCTCCTGGGCATAAATCCAGAAGATGTCCCAACTGGTAAGAAGGACACATGCTCTCACATGTTCATAGCAGCCTTGTTTATAATAGCCCAAAGCTGGAAAGAACCCAGATGCCCCTCAACAGAGGAATAGATACAGAAAATATTGTACATTTACACAATGGAGTACCACTCATCTATTAAAAAGAATGAATTTATGAAATTCCTAGGCAGATGGAAGGACCTGGAGGGCATCATCCTCAGTGAGGTAACCCAATCACAAAAGAACTCACATGATATGTACTCACTGATAAGTGGATATTAGCCCAGAAACTTAGAATACCCAAGATACAAGATACAGTTTGCAAAACACATGAAACTCAAGAAGAATGAAGACCAAAGTGTGGACACTTTGCCCCTTCTTAGAATTGGGAACAAAACACCCATGGAAGGAGTTACAGAGATAGTTTAGAGCTGAGATGAAAGGATGGACCGTCTAGAGACTGCCGCACCCTGGGATCCATCCCATAATCAGCCTCCAAACGCTGACACCATTGCATACACTAGCAAGATTTTGCTGAAAGGACCCTGACATAGCTGTCTCTTGTAAGGCTATGCCGGGGTCTAGCAAACACAGAAGTGGATGGTCACAGTCAGCTATTGGATGGATCACAGGGTTCCCAAATGGAGGAGTTAGAGTAAGTACCCAAGGAGCTAAAGGGGTCTGCAACCCTATAGGTAGAATAGCAATATGAACTAACCAGTACCCCCCAGTGCTCGTGTCTCTAGCTGCATATATATCAGCCGATGGCCTATTTGGCCATCATTGGAAAGAGAGGCCCATTGGTCTTGCAAACTTCATATGCCTCAGTACAGGGGAACGCCAGGGCCAAGAAGTGGGAGTGGGTCGTTAGGGGAGTGTGGTTGGGTATGGGGGACTTTTGGGATAGCATTGGAAATGTAAATGAAGAAAATAACTAATTAAAAAAATAAAAATAAAATAAAAAAAAAAAACAAAAATATAAAACCCAGACAACAGATGTGCCATATTAATATGCAAGCGGGGGGAATATTTTGAGGAAGCTGTTTTTATACCCTGAATTTACCTGAATGACTGTGTTAGTCATCTTTGCACAAATGCTTGAGATAAATCAACTTATAAAGAAAAATGGATTGTTTTCTAGGCTTAAAATGGTATTTGTTCCCTTGCTTTTGGTCCTGGATGGAGCTGTACATCACAGTGGGTACATGTGTCCCATATCACAGAGAGAAATGGAGGTTGGGGTCAGGGACCTACCTACATTCTCTTTTAAGGACATGACTCAGATTGGACTAAGACTTCCCACCAGGTTCCATCTCTTAATGCTTCCACTCTCGCCCAACAGTGGCACAGGTTGGACCTCAAAGGGACAGTCCAGATGCAAAGGAAACAGATTGCTTCTGTTCAGAATGTCTTGGGCTTTGTGAAATTTTTGAGTAAAATATTCAGGCATTAATCAGAAGGATTAACAACTAAATGACTGTTGACCAGACCAGACAGAGATCTCATCCTTTACTCAGCGGACACATTTATTTCTCTAATGACCAGATTAATCTGGAATACAGAAGGAGGAGAAGAGAGCCTGTGGTTTACTGGTTTTGACCTGTATCATCTGAGGCAACAACAATGAGAAGTTTCAAGCACAATGAAATGTCCTCGGAGTGTGAGCAGGAGCTTTGTGATTTGTGAGGAGAACCATGGATAACAGCCTCATTATGGCATCTCAGAAGCTTCTGTGTCCTGCCACCAAGAGCCAGCAGAGAAAGCAGACAGAGGATACATGTCAGATGTAAGAAATAGACTGTCTAACATGTAAGCCATACCTTTGAGACTCCCAGAAATTACTGAGAAGAAACATTCGTGACCTAACAACTCAAATTTTAGAGGTCTCACTTCTTTGTCATTTGAGTATTAAAAAATGATAGCAAGCCAGAAAGATGTGGAAATGTGATATTTTAAAGATAGGAGAGATAAGAAGAGATGAATTATGAACTGAACTGACCAAGGTAATCCTATTTTGCTTTAGTTGACTACATTTGTGTCCTTCACCGAACCTCCCCCAGACCATATTCATGCATGCACACATACACATATACACAGATATCATGTATGACATTATAGATGATACTTAAAAAACCCTTTGTATGTATCATTTCTTTAAATAAAAAGAATGCAGAGATGGAATGGAGAGATGGCTCAGAGTTTAGAGCAATTGTTTCTCTTTCAGTGGACCCAGGTTCCATTGCCAGTACCCACATGGCAACTCACAACTATCTATAACTCCAGTTCTAGCGTATCTTATGCCTTCTTCTCTCCTCCGTGGGCACCAGCCATGCACATGGTGCACAGACATAAAGCAGACAAAATACTCACACATATAAAATAAAATAAACAATTATAAATCTCAAAATATTTCAATGTTTACATTTAATTAAACTCAAATCTTACCTCATCCAGAACATCTAGGGTTGCCAAATCGTCTACATCCTTCAGACTGGAAATGAGAGATCTATTTAAATTACCTTTCTTGGTATGAATTCGTTCATGCCTGTGAAGAAAATCCATTTTTGACTTAGAAACTTATTGCTGATCTGTGTGGAAGGTTTAGGTCTTAGGGGACTGGAAAGCTCTTCTGTGCTGTTTATAGTGAATGAAAGCTTGCTAGAAAATAATCATCACATATTTGGATCTTTAGTTTTCTCTTCAGTGTTAGGAAAACACCACATAGTAAACTTACAGTGACTCACAAATGATCAAAGGGTCATCATTTCTATATGAACCCTCCTTGAGTAATTTGAAATGGAAAAGGAAGGATTATCACCAAACTCATTAAAAATATGAAGTATCATTGTCAGTTCTATATGTGGTTGAAACTATTACAGGATATTGAATTTGGAACTCTGAATTCACTTGGGATCTGATTTTTTCCCCCTGAGGTAATGTTAGGCCACTGGTAGTAGAAATACAGTCATTTTCAAATTTTTGCCAAAATACACATTACAAACTTTTAGAGTACATAGAAAACTGATTTCAGTTTTGGTTCCAAGTCTCCCACCCCCTAACGAAGAAGCTATCTGAATCTGTTATCTGCTAGCAAAGAAAAAAATTGTTTTCTCCAATGGAATCTCACAGGATACATTAACCACACATAGGGGTAGGTTCTGTGGTCAGCCATAGATGACCAACACCAAACAAACTCTGGTATTTTTATAGATTCACAAGGTTCTATGCAAGTTGCTAGAGGAAGAAAGGAATCAATAGCTCTACTCATTGGTAATTTCCATAGTCCACAACAATGGCAGCAGGTCAAGGTGTCCCCTTAATTGTACAACAGTCACTTATATTTCTGTGATAACCAACAGTTATCTAATTGGATATAAGGAGAAAAAAATGTGCATAGTTTTTCTACACATTTTCTGTATTAAGCAGGCATCATCTTTTTATATTCTGTTACACATGAAGAGATTAATTTGTTTTGATATATTTTAAAAAATAGAAAAAGAAATCCAATTATCCATTCAACTGAGGAGAGTCTCTAGATTTGTCATCTCTTGCCCCAAGTCCATTAACATAAAAACTTGCTGAAGGATGACAAGGAGCAGCTGATAAAGAGCAGAAAGTTGATATTTAGCTGGCTGAGGCCCAGTCTGCTTTTCTGTGAAGTCATCCTCTGTGATGGTTTTGGTTCTGGCTGTCAAAAACCTAGACAAAATGTGGTTATATGATGCTTAATAATCCCAGATGGTACCTCATTTTCTCTAGAAAAAACTTAACATTTTTTCTAGCACGAAACTCATGGTCTTCACAATACTCTAGCACTTTTAGTATCATTGTGCCTATCTCTGGGCACAACATCTTCCAACAGGCCAGGTATTTTAAAGAATCTGTACTAGTCCCTCTTTGGTTTCCTGCTTGGAGCTGTTTCCCATTTATGTGAGGAAATTTCCACTTATCCTTCACACATAAGTGTAGATACACCCACTCCAGGAGTCATTAGAAAACTGGACAGAACACACTAGTCAAGTTCTCCAGTTGGTTAAGTGAATATATGCTCATAGTTTCTACCAGAGACTGAAAACACAGGTTTATTCATATTCCTATCTGTGGATACAAAGATGTGGAAGATAACAGCTTACATGAATTTTATCATTTCCTTTAAAATGATAGTATGCCTGCTGAAATAAACTGAATATTCTTGTGTTTCAGTAGACAAAAATCCTCTAAATAATAAGGTGTAATATTGAGCATTTTCAAAAGTAAATACCTAGTTTTTCATAAGACAGTCCAAATGTCTCAATTTTCCCACACTATTGAGTATCTCCTCAATCAGAACTATTTGTAGTTCTGGTCAGCTTCTGTCTCTAGTGTCAAGTCATTTTAAATATATATACATCGATCTTTCAGATTTTGCTACATGCCAAGAGCAATATACCAGAACTGTGTGAAAAATAAATTATGTATTTTCTAAATGTACATGAGAAAAGTGAGCTACAGATTTTGTAACATCACTTTCTTTTGAACTTCCTCCTATCTGTGCTGTTGAACACAAACCCAAGCGTGTAGTTCAAGCTAGTCTACATTTATTGATACCTTGTTATGTTGAAGGCACTTCTTCTAAATCCAGGAAAATGAGAATTGTGCGCACTGTCATTACTCTTATTTAATATGGTGCTCAAAGCCTTAACTAAAACACTAAGACAAAAGTAAGAAAAGCAAGAATAAAAAAGAGATACATACAAATAAAAGTTGCACTAGACAAAATCAACACATGAAAATCAGTAGCTGTTCTCCATATGAGTAGTAAACTTGGCAAGACAGAAATCAGGAATAAATTCTCGTTCATGATAATTCAAAATAGAAAACAACTCATTTTTAAAAAATTCATTTTTTAGAAACAATTGAAATGCCCAAAGAGAGTTCTAAATGCATATTTCAGATGGCTTTAGATTTTAATATCTTTTTTCCTGGTCTTTATTTCATAGAACTGGTTGACATTTTTGTTACTTTGTTGAATGTTTGCTTACTTTAAGTCTCAGCGGAAGCAAAGTCAAATTCGTTCTATAAGACTTCATCCTCTTGTGAAAAGTCCAGCTTGTGAACCAGACCGTATCTCCTATTTACTCAGCAATACAGGAGAGACATAACTTCACACTATAAATAATTTCTTTGTGTTATCAAAGGTCACCAATACCCTTGGGGCTAGTTATTATAGCTTCGTGTGTATTTCAGTTTTATACACTGAAGAAAGAAATAACCCCTGCTGCCCTGAAGTTAAAATTTCATCTTTACTATTTAGTTGTATGCCTGTAAACGAACAGCATTGTTTGCTTTGCTTTAGTTAAAATACTTTTGTAAATAGCAACCCCTATCATCTAAGGTGATCCAGAAGCTGCTGGGATTGAAGAGCAATCCTTGTCAAACAGAAATCTCATCAATGCTTTTGTGTTGGTTTCCTATCCATCTTTACATTTCAGTAACAAAGACACCTGTTCGGACCAATGGGGATTCAGACTTTCCCTGCTGTGCACTGGAAAGCTAGTGTTTATTTCCTTGCTTCTTAGCTCCTTTGCCTTAAGTGTGCCATCTAGAACTGATGGTGGAAAAGAAGGCAGCACCAGCCCAGACAGCTCTCTGGACCATCCTGTCTGCTACAGTAATTGATGCTGCAATTGCCTGGTCACTACTCAAGTTTGAACTGCCCTTTCCATTCACAGAGACCCAATACTTCCTTAAAGATGTATTTTCATCTGGCATGAAGAGATGCGTATATGTTCATTAAACTTGTGGCTATGCCAGAAGGGAGGTGAGGTTGGAAAGCTACATAAAAAAGTCTGAAAACTGGAACCTTAAGCTGATACTTAAAGCTCATACTTCATTGAACAATCACAAACAAGTAGAAATAATTTCATCTTTTTGGTCCAGTTACTGTTTACCTCTTTGCTTCTAATGGAGGAACTTCCTGGACATTGAGCAAAAAGGTCAAGTCTTTTGCTACGTTTGCTTTCTCAGTTCATTGCTGTGACCATCTCCTCTCCTGTGGCATCCATCAGCATCCAGTAATTTAGGACCTCTCATTTGCAAACACTCTCTTCTTAATCCCTCTCCACTTAACCCCTCTTCTCATCCCCTCAGAGCTATACCTCTAAGCAAGTTTACAGTCTCTTCATTTTGCTATTTTCCTTCATTTCTCTCCATTCTGCTAAGGTGACACTTGCCAAAATCATCAGAGAACTTGATGTTTATTTGTCATTCTATGGTACAGGCAACTCTTCTCTTCTTGATACACCTATTTACATGGCTTGTGAGAGACCACATTCCCCTTTGTTTCTCCTCTGAGAGCCACATTTCCCCACTTTCTACCTCTGGTTCATCTGTCTGTCTCTAAGCATGAGCTTCTTCACGAATACCATGGACAGCCTTCACCTTTTATTGTTGGCACCCACTCAGTAAGCTCACTGCATGCCATGTCATTGAACACTTCAACAAACAAATGACTCTAAAGCTGTGTCCAACATGAATCTCTCCTGCAGACTCTTATACCAGACTATCTACTCAATGAACACTACCTTGATAGTTATCCAGCCTGCTAAATTCAGCATGATTACAGCAGAATATATCACTAATTTCACCTTGTATGAATAAATACAAGGGATATACTGTCACCCATGTTCTGAGATCACAAACACTAAAGTTTGGGGTGCCTAGATGGATATAGGGAAAATATATAAACATTACAAATATAATTTTTTGATATATAATACAATCATGTATATGTAATTCTCACATTCAGATGGCTCTCTATTGACACAGGTTTTGAATTAATGGATTCAATCAATGTAGATAGAAAATATTTGGAAAAAATTCTTCCTTCACATATCTTGTATGAATGTTTTTCATGTCATCATTTTTTAAAGAATACATTATAATCTAAAGGTCACTTAAAGCATACAGGAGATTATACTTAAATTATTTACATAAGGGATTTGAGTGTCTGAGGATTTTGTCACCTGTGGGAGCCCTGTAAATATCCCTTGTGAATATCATGTGATACCACATGCATGTGTGCAAATACAGACTTGTGCAAGCATAAACACAAATATACACACTTTGTATATATACACATACATATACATGCACACACATATATTACATGGTTTTAACAGATCATGATACTGTCAAATTTATATAAGAATCAACTACAAGTAATGATAACACATTCAAATTTGTTTCTATTACCAGAATTGCCATAGTTAGATATGTATGGATTTCCTTTTCTTTCTTTTTGGTAAGATATTATGAATTTGACTTCAGAGTTTTCACTCAAAAACAAAGCCCACCAGAGTGTATATGAGTGAGTGTGTGTGTGTATGATCTCTGACTTCAAAATGAGTCAGATTTTACCAAACTTGCTAAGTGTAGCACTTTTATTTCCCCTTTTCTTCTATTATTTATTTTCCTCCAACTCCTCTTTCTCCTGTCCTCCTCTGTGTCCTCCCCCTGCTCTTCCATCTCCTCTTCCCTCTTCCTCTCTTCTTCTGCCATTTTGCAGGAATTATGAAAATAAACTAGGAAGCAAATGAGATCAGGACAGATGAACAGCCAGCAATACAGTTTTACCTTGCTGGCAGAGAGGAAGGAGGGAAACATCATGTTGAATTCTACTCACAATATTCTGCTTTAAACTTGACTACTGTCCCTAAGAAACATTCCTATCTATGGCTGGTGAGATGGCTCAGAGGATAGAGCCCTTGCTGCACAAGTGTCTCAGGTTTCTTTTGCTCTCAGCCATAGAGATTGCAACACACCTGGTACTGCCCTGGAGTAGGACACCTTAATCTTCAAGGTTAAGGATCAGGAACCAGAACTTGGATAGGACAGAGATGTGGGATAGAACCAAACAGGACCAGCAAAAAATAAACATCAGTGAAATGATTCCTAATGATATTACTCTACAATACTCATAGACCAGAGCCCAGCATAATCATCATCAGAGAGGCTTCATCCAGCAACTGATATGGGAGCAGATGCAGAAACCCACAACCAAACTTTTGTTTGAGCTAATTAGGGGAGTCCCGAGGAAGAGGGGGAGGAAGGATTGAAGGAGCCAGAGAGGTAAAAGGACATCACAAGAATATGGCCCACAGAATCAACTAACCAAGCCTCATAGGGACTTACAGAGACTAAACAGACAACCATGTATGCATCTGACATAGGTTCTCTGCATATATGCTATGGTTGTGTAGCTTGGTATTCTTGTGGGACTCCTTACAGTGGGAGTTGCACTATCTCTGACTCTTTCTTGATGTTGGGACTCCTTTTTTCCTACTGGGTTGGCTTGTCCAGTCTTAATAGGAAGGGAGGCACCTAATCTTACTGCAACTTGATATGCCATGTTTGGTTGATATCCTTGGGAGGTCTGTCCTTTTCTGAATGGAAAAGGAGGAGGAAGAGATCTGGAGAAGAGAGGAGGTGGTGGTGGGAGACTGGAGGAGAAGGAGTGGGGGAAACTGCAGTCAGGATGTAATATATCAGAGAAGAATTAAAAAAGCAAAACTTTTTAAAAGAGAAAGTATAAACCTTATGAAGAGATTATACAGAGAAAGAAACAAAATTGAACTAGTTGCAGTCTAAAAAGAAATGGAGAAAATCAACTCATGGCAGAGAAGCACTGAAACACTGCATCAAATGTGATTGAGTCTGCACAGAGATAAGGAGACAACAAACAAACAAACAAACAAACAAACAAACAAATGTTCAATCAGTTCCAGGAGGCAGAGGAAGACAGATGCGGAGGCCATACCAGATAGCAAGTAAGACTGGTGAGGTAGAATCCACATTGATGAGCTTGATAAAGCTCCTTCATATCTCAAGAATTACTTATAGAATGATAGTTTGGAAACCAGGGGACTCACCATCTCCAGAATGGTGCACGCCATCACAGAGTAGGAGAGAAACAGTTGTAATATCCAAGGAAGAGAAATAGTCCCTTGGGAATCTTTCAACTAACTAAACTGAGCTTCATGTTCAAACATTCCGGCCATTTAAAAAGTAAATACAACAGGACACATATAGCTACCCAAGAGAAGGAATAAGGAATTCAGAAAAGGTGAGGGTATATATTTCAAAACAAACAAAACAAGCAACAAAGTGTGGTGACCACTGAATTGATTTAAACACAAGAAGGACTATAAACCACTAGGAATTATGGTTACCAAAGAATGCTAAACAGACACAATGTCCAAGGACAGTGTAATGATACAGAGATGGGGATGAATCAGCATAACTGGGCTAACTCGTCCTTTGTAGATAATGAAGAAAAGAATAAATATAACCTAGAGTTGAACCAAATTATTTCATCCACTTAAACTTTGGTAAAACAAAACAAAACAAAAGGAAAAGGACAGACACATATAGATTCAAGTCATTACAGTTCTGACCTTATCACAGAAGTAAAAAATAATTACCATGTTATCAATTAACACCTGGGTTGGCATGTTATTCAAATTAACTTTCTAAACAATGACATCTCAATTGGTTCAACTACACTGTGAATAGGTTGCCCACTTTAACTTTAGCTGTCACCACAGTGTTTGTATTTAATAAAATTCTTTCAAACGTCATAGGAAATGCATGAACATAGATTATTTGATCAGTTACTACCTTACTAAGCAATATAAAACCCAATTAAAGTATATCAAAGACAGATTAAAGTTAAGATTACTTTCCAATTCTGAATAAATAATGCAAGGCAGGCCAAAGAAGCTAAAAACCAAATAAAAATATTATACACACCATGTCATGATTGGCAAGCTCTGCAATGATAAAGAGTACAGAAACTCATAAAAAAAAAAATCACTCTGAGAGGTCAGACCTAAAGGATGACTTGAGCAAGATTCAGTTTCTCTACTTTCCGAAAGAAGGAGCCACTTGCAAAGCTCATTTCCAGAAATAACAATCTAGGCTTGTATTCTATTCTTTGGCAATTCAAAAGGTATGGTAGACTCAGACAGAGATCTTAAGGCCACGTAGAATCGGGATCCAGCACCTCTGCTTTGTAGTGTTGTGTGACCCCCTGCCCCCTGTAGTCTCAGTTCCCTCCAGCAGTGATTCAACACTTCCCTCTGTTTGGAGGCATCAACCTAAGTTACTCTTGGAATTACAGTGTTAAAAGGTTTTTAGGTTAATACTGATATTTTCTCGCCTTGCCTATTCCAAATTCCTTTATAAAGCGTTGCTTAGAAGTAGAGATACTCATAGGACATCCCCAAGAGCTTACTCATCTAGCTGCTTAACTCCAAACAACTTAAGAGAACCCACAATCATACCATATGTTTATATACAAATTGAGAGATTTATAATCCCCAAGCACACAAACACTAGCTGTTAACTCTTCATCTCAGCTTAGTAACTGTCTGCCAGATCCAAAGGCAATCATCCTTTCAACACTGAAAAATGTCATATGGTTAACAAGAAAGATGGAAATTACAGCACTGTATGTCTTGGGATAGGCATTATTCACTTTTAGAACCAAAGAACTACTTTCGCCTGGCAGGACACACGATTTGTAAGCTAGAACAGGCCACCACTGCCTTCTGCTGCAAAGGACGTAGGTTCAGCCTTTCTGGCCTTCAGTGCTGTCTTCTCTCCAAAGCTCTCAAATCCTATTCCTGAGTTTAAAAGCATACGCATATGACTTCCTTTGAGCATATCTTACCCTCATGATTTTGCACAATCCATATAACATTTATTTTGTGGCAACTCCATTTCATAAGACCAAGCCAGTTTATTTCTTCTATTTTATAGATTTCCTATTCCTTCTAGTAAGGGAAAATTCTGCTTCTTTTGAGCTCCCATAAGACCTAGTTTGTATCTCTTTTATGGAGCTGAAACTTTCCATAATGGTTATTTACATGAATGTCCTATGTTATCTATCTACTAGAGAATACTAACCCCTTCCCCCAAGCAGACTATAAAAAGGTTTATTCAGTCATATCTTCTCATAAAATCTTTCACCACTTCAATAAATACAGAGACCACGGGATGCCATCACCACCTGTGACTTAAAGAGTACCAAAGGTAATAAATAATGAGTTTGTCTTTTGTTTGAGTGGCAGCCCCTGCCCCCCTAAATTCAGTCTTGCTTTTGACTGAAAATGTAAACCAGAAGAAAATAACAAGAGTAACCAAGATAATTCCTGGATTTTCGGTTGTTACAATAGACGTGGAAATGTGACATTGTGAAGAAAAGAGACAAGAAAGTAATCTGGGACAGGGTACAAAGAATCAAGTTTGGAGATCTTGGGCGCAAACTCAGCTGAAGATCCCATATTCCCCAGAGGACTCTCCACGACACAGGTACCCTAGTACACCCAGGATCTTAGGATCACTGGTGAGTAGAACACAACATCTGTTCCAAAACAACAAGGAGGGGCCTGTGACAGCAAGAACACAGGAAACCCACCCGACCAGTGACTAGGGTTCATTCCAGTCCGTGCCAGCCCCAGGCCACCTTGGGCATGAACTTAATGGATAGTCCCTCAGTACCCAGAGGCCTCTCCACACTGCAGGCACCCTAGCAAACCCAGGATCATAGAAACATTGAGGAGAGTCAGCCTCCAGAGAGGGCTCTGACCCCAAGACACAGGTGAGAGTGCTATCTTGTATCCTGGGTCTCTCAGTGACCATCCAAGCAGGAGAGCCCTTGGGACACAGAAGCTACAGAGCTTCTTCAACAGGGTCTCTTCCAGCCTTCATCTTCAGCCAGGAGGCAGAGCTGAGTGCAAGACCTCTGGGCCCCTTCCCTGCAAGAGGAGAGCTTGCCTGCAGAGAGTGCTCTGACCACTGGGACTCAGGAGAGAGTTAGACTCCCAGGAGTGCTGATAGAGGCTAACAGAATCACAGGAGGAACAAGCTCCAGCCAAAGACAGCTAGAACATCTAACACCAGAGATTACAGAATGGCAAAAGGCAAAGGTAAGAATCTTACTAACAGAAACCAAGACCACTTGGCATTATCAGAACACAGTACTCCCACCACAGCAAGTCCTGGATACCCCAACACACCTAAAAAGCAAGATTTAGATTTAAAATCATATCTCATGATGCTGGTAGAGGATTTTAAGAAGGGCATTAAAACTCACTTTTAAAAATGGAAGAACACTGCTAAACACATTGAAGTTTTTAAAGAGGAAGCACAAAAATCACTTAAAGAATTACAGGAAAACACAACCAAACAGGTGATGGAATTGAACAAAACCATCTAAGAACTAAAAATGGAAGTAGAAACAATGAAATAAACAAAAAAGGGAGACAACTCTGGAGATAGAATCCTGGGAAAGAAACCAGGAACAATAGATGCGAGCATCAGCAACAGAATACAAAAGATGGAAGAGAGAATCTCAGGTGCAGAAGATTCCATAGAAAACATGGACAAAACAATCAAAGAAAATGCAATAAGATCCTAACTCAAAACATACAGGAAATCCAGGACACAATGAGAAGACCAAACCTACGGATAATAGGTAAAGATGAGAATGAACATTTTCAACTTAAAGGGCCAGCAAATATCTTCAAACAAATTATAGAAGAAAACTTCCCTAACCAAAAGAAAGAGATTCCCATGAACATAGAAGAAGCCTACAGAACTTCAAATAGACTGGACCAGAAAAGAAATTCCTCCTACACATAATAATCATAACAACAAAGGCCCTAAATAAAGATAGAATATTAAAAGCAGTAAGGCAAAAGGACCAAGTAACATAAAGGCAGACCTATTAGAATTATACCAGACTTCGTACCAGGGACTATGAAAGCCAGAAGATTCTGGACAGATGTTATACAGACCCTAAGAGAACACAAATGCCAGCACAGGCTACTATACCCAGCAAAAATCACAATTACCATAGATGGAAAAAACAAAGTACTCCATGAAAAAACAAAATCTTTCCATGCATTCAGCCCTTCAAAGGAAAATAAAGAGAAAACTCAAACCCAAGGAGGGAAATTATGCCACAGAAAAAGCAAGAAAGTAATCCTTCAACAAACCTAAAAGAAAATAGCCACAAGAACAGAATCCTAACTCTAACAACAAAAATAGTAGGAAGCAACAATTACTTTTCCTTAAAATCGCTTAATATCAATAGACTCAATTCCCCAATTAAAAGACATAGACTAAGAGACTGGCTACATAGACAGGTTCCAACATTTTGCTGCATACAGGAAACCCACCACAGTTACAAAGACAAACACTACCTCAGAGTAAAAGGATTGAAAACAATTTCCATGTGAGCTCCACATAAAACCAGAGACAGTGAAACTTATAGAGGAGAAAGTGGGGAAAAGCCTTGAAGATATGGGCACAGGGGAAAAATTCCTGAATAGAACAGCAATGGCTTGTCCTGTAAGATCGAGAATTGACAAATGGGACCTCATAAAATTGCAAAGGTTCTGCAGGGCAAAGGACACTGTCAATAAGACAAAAAGGCCACCAACAGACTGGGAAAGGACCTTTACCTATCCTAAATCAGATAGGGGACTAATATCTAATATATATTAAGAACTGAAGAAGGTGGACTCCAGAAAATCAAATAACCCCATTAAAAATGGGGCTCAGAGGTAAACAAAGAATTCTCACCTGAGGAATACCAAATGGCTGAGAAGCACATGAAAAAAAGTTCAGCATCCTTAATCATCAGGGAAATGCAAATCAAAACAACCCTGAGATTCCATCTCACACCAGTCAGAATGGGTAAGATAAAAAATTCAGGTGACAGCAGATGCTGGAGAGGATATGGAGAAAGAGAAACACTCCTCTATTGTTGGTGGATTTGCAAGCTTGTACAACCACTCTGGAAATCAGTCTGGTGGTTCTTCAGAAAATTGGACATAGTACTACCAGAGGATCCCACAATACCACTCCTGGGCATATATCTAGAAGATGTTCCAACTGGTAAGAAAGACACATGCTCCACTATATTCATAGCAACCTTATTTATAATAGCCAGAAGCTGGAAAGAACCCAGATGCTCCTCAACAGAGGAATGGATACAGAAAATGAGGTACATTTACACAATGGAGTACTACTCAGCTATTAAAAAGAATGAATTTATGAAATTTCTAGGCAAATGGATAGACCTGGAGGGCATCATCCTGAGTGAGGTAACCCAATCACAAAAGAACTCACATGATATGTACTCACTGATAAGTGGATATTAGCCCAGAAACCTAGCATACCCAAGATACAAGATACAAACATATGAAACTCAAGAAGAATGAAGACCAAAGTGTGGATCCTTTGCCCCTTCTTAGAATTGGGAACAAAACACCCATGGAAGAAGTTACAGAGACAAAGTTTGGCGCTGAGACAAAAGGATGGACCATCTAGAGACTACAATATCTGGTGATCCATCCCATAATCAGCTGCCAAACACAGACACCATTGCGTACACTAGCAAGCGTTTGCTGAAAGGACCCTGATATAGCTGTCTCTTGTGAGACTAGGCTGGGGCATAGCAAACACATAAGTGGATGCTCACAGTCAGCTGTTGGATGGATCACAGGGTCCCGAATGGAGGAGCTAGAGAAAGTATCCAAGGAGTTAACGGGATCTGCAATCCTATAGGTGGAACAACAATATGAACTAACCAGTACCCCCTGGAGCTTGTGTCTCTAGCTACATATGTATCAGAAGATGGCCAAGCCAGCCATCAGTGGAAAGAGAGGCCCATTAGTTGTGCAAACTTTATATGCCTCAGTAATGGGGAATGCCAGGGCCAAGAAGTGGGAGTGGGTGGGTAGGGGAGTGGGGGGGGATATGGGAGACTTTTGGGATAGCATTGGAAATGTAAATGAGGAAAATGCCCAATAAAAAAGTTAAAAAAAAAAAGAAAAGAAAACAATTTCCAAGCAAATGGTCTGAAGAAACTAGTTGGAGTAGCCATTCTAATATCAAATAAAATCAAATTACAACCCAAAGTTATCAAAAAAGACAAGGGGCACTTCATATTCATCGAAGGTAAAAATCTTACAAGATGAACTCTCAATTCTGAATATCTATGCTCCAAATGGAAGGGCATCTACATTCGTTAAGGAAACTATAGTAAAACTCAAAGCACACATTGTACCTCACACAATAATAGTAGGAGACTTAAACACCCAACTACCATCAATGGACATATCCTGGAAACAGAAACTAAACAGGGACACAGTGAAACTAATGGATTTAACAGATATTACAGAACATTTTATCCTAAAAAAAAAAAAAAAAAAAAGGATATACCTTCTTCTCAGAACCTCATGGTACCTTCTCCAAAATTGACCATATAATTGATCACAAAAAAGGCCTCAACAGATACAAAAACACTGAAATTATCCCATGCATCCTATCAGATAACCAAGGACTAAGGCTAATCTTCGATAACAACATAAATAATAGAAAGTCAACATTCATGTGGAAGCTGAACAACACTCTACTGCATGATAACTTGGTCAAGGAAGAAATAAAGAAAGAAATTAAAGACTTTTTAGACTTTAATGAAAATGAAGCCCCAACATACCCAAACTTACGGGATACAATGAAAGCATTCCTAAGAGAAAAACTCAAATCTCTGAGTGCCCCCAATAAGAAACTTGAGAGAGCATACACTGACAGCCTGACAGCACAACTAAAAGCTCTAGAACAAAAGGAAGCAAATTCACCCAAGAGGAGTAGAGGGCAGGAAATAATCAAACTCAGGGCTGCAATTAATCAAGTGGAAACAAAAAGAATGATACAAAAAAAATGGACCAAACCAGGAACTGTATTTTTGAGAAAATCAACAAGATAGATAAACCCTTAACCAGACTAACTAGAGGGCACAGGGACAGTATCCTAATTAACGAAATGGGAAATGAAATGGATACATAACAGAATCTGAGGAAATCCAAAACATCATCAGATCCTACTACAAAAGCTATAGTCAACAAAACTGGAAAACCTGGATGAAATGGACAATTTTCTAGACAGATACAGGTATCAAAGTTAAATCAGGATCAGATTAATGATCAACACAGTCCCATATCTCCTAAAGAAATAGAAGCAGTCATTAATAGTCTCCCAACTATTGCAAGCTTGTACAACCACTCTGGAAATCAGTCTGGCAGTTTCTCAGAAAATTAGACATGGTACTACCGGAGGATCCCGCAATACCTCTCCTGGGCATATATCCAGAAGATGTTCCAACTAGTAAGAAAGAAACATTCTCCATTAATTTCATAGCAGCCTTATTTATAATAGCCAGAAGCTGGAAAGAACCCAGATGCCCCTCAACAGAGGAATGGATACAAAAAATATGGTATATTTACACAATGGAGTACTACTCAGCTATTAAAAAGAATGAATTTATGAAATTCCTAGGCAAATGGTTGGACCTGGAGGGCATTACCCTGAGTGAGGTAACCCAATCACAAAAGAACTCAAATGATATGTACTCACTGATAAGTGGATATTAGCCCAGAAACCCAGAATACCCAAGATATAAGTTACAATTTGCCAAACACATGAAACTCAAGAAGGAAGACCCAAGTTTTGGACTCTTTGCCCCTTCTTAGAATTGGGAACAAAACACCCATGGAAGGAATTACAGAGACAAAGTTTGGAGCTGAGACAAAAGGATGGACCTTCTAGAGACTGCCATATCCGGAGATCCATCCCATACTCAGCTTCCAAACGCTGACACCATTGCATACACTAGCAAGATTTTGCTGATAGGACCCTGAGTGAGACTACGCCGGGGCCTAGCAAACACATAAGTGGATGCTCATAGTCAGTTAATGGATGGATCACAGGGCCCCCAATGGAGAAGCTAGAGAAAATACCCAAGGAGCTAAAGGGATCTGCAACCCTATAGGTGGAACAACATTATGAACTAACCAGTACCCCGGAGCTCTTGATTCTAGCTGCATATGCATGAAAAGATGGCTTAGTCTGCCATCACTGGAAAGAGAGGCCCATTGGACTTGCAAACTTTATATGCCCCAGTACAGGGGAACGCCAGGGCCAAAAAGTGGAAATGGGTGGGTAGGGCAGTGGGGAGGAGGGTATGGGGGACTTTTGGGATAGCATGGGAAATGTAAATGAGGAAAATACCTAATAAAAAAGAAAAAGGAAAAAAAAGGAAAAAAAATAGTCTCCCAACTAAAAATATCCCATGACCAGATGGGTTCAGCACAGAGTTCTATCAGACCTCCAAAGAAGACCTAATTCCAGTTCTGCACAAACTATTCCACAAAATAGAAGCAGAAGGTACTCTACCCAATTCATTCTATGAAGCCACATTTACTCTGATACCTAAACCACACAAAGACCCAACAAAGAAATAGAAATTCAGACCAATATCCCTTATGAATATTGATGCAAAAATACTCAATAAGATTCTCGAACACCAAATCCAAGAACACATCAAAATCATCATCAGTCATGATCAAGCTGGCTTTATTGCAGGGATGCAGGAATGGATGGCTTAATATACAGAAATCCATCAAAGTTATCCACAATATATTATCAAACTGAAAGACAAAAACCAAGTGATTATCTCATCAGATGCTGAGAAAGCATTTGACAAAATCCAACACCCATTCATGATAAAAGTCTTGGAAAGATCAGGAATTCAGGCCCATACCTAAATATAATAAAAGCAATATACAGCAAACCAGTAGCCAACATCAAACTAAATGGAGAGAAACTTGAAGCAATCCCACTAAAATCAGGGACTAGACAAGGCTGCCCACTTTCTCCCTACCTATTTAATATAGTTCTTGAAGTCCTAGCCAGAGCAATTCAACAACATAAGGAGATCAAGGGGATACAAATTGGAAAGGAAGAAGTCAAAATATCACTATTTGCAGATCATATGATAGTATATACAAGTGACCCCAAAATTTTACCAGAGAACTCCTAAACCTGATAAACAGCTTCAGTGTAGTAGCTGGATATGAAATTAACTCAAACAAATCATTGACCTTTCTCTGCACAAACGATAAACAGGCTGAGAAAGAAATTAGGGAAACTACACCCTTCACAATAAGTAACAAATAATGTAAAATACCTGTGTGTGACTCTAACTAAGGAAGTGAATGATCTGTATGATAAGAACTTCAAGTCTCTGAAGAAAGAAATTGAAGAAGATCTTAGAGGAGAGAAAGATCTCCGATGATCATATATTGGCAGTATTAATATAGTAAAAAATGAGTATCTTCCTGAAAGCAATCTACAGATTCATTGTAATCCCCATCAAAATTCCAACTCAATTCTTCACCGAGTTAGAAAGGGCAATTTGCAGATTCATCTGGAAGAACAAAAAATGTAGGATAGCAAAAACTATTCTTCCAATAAAAGAACCTGTGGTGGAATCACCAAGCCTCACCTCAAACTGTACAACAGAGCAATTGTGATAAAAACTACATGGTACAGCCACAGACAGGTATATCAGTGGAATAGAATTTAAGACCCAGAAATGAACCCATACATCTATGGTCACTTGATCTTTGACAAAGGAGCTAAAATCATCCAGTGGAAAAAAGACAGCATTTTCAACAATTGGTGCTCGCTCAACCGTTGGTCAGCATGTAGAAGAATTCCAATTCATCCATTCTTATCTCCTTGTACAAAGCTCAAGTCTAAGGGGATCAAGGACTTCCGTGTAAAACCAGAGACACTGAAACCCATAGAGGAGAAAGTGGGGAAAAACCTCTAAGATATGGGCACAGGGCAAAAATTCCTGAACAGAATAGCAATGGCTTGTGCTGTAAGATGGAGAATCGACAAAATGGGACCTCATAAATTTGCAAAACTTCTGTAAGGCAAAAGACACTGTCAATAAGACAAAAGGGCCACAAACAGATTGGTAAAGGATCTTTACCAATCCTAAATCAGATAGGGGACTAATATCCAATGTATACAAAGAACTCAAGAATTGGACTCTAGAAAAATCAAATAACCCCATTAAAAATGGGGTACAGAGCTAAACGAAGAATTCTCAACTGAGGAATACTAAATGGCTGAGAAGTACTTGAAAAAATGTTCAACATCCTTAATCATCAGGGAAATGCAAGTCAAAACAACCTGAGATTCCACCTCACACCAGTCACAATGGCTAAAATAAAAAACTCAGGTCACAGCAAAAACTCAGGTGACAGGCGAGGATGTGGAGAAAGTGGAACACTCTTCCACTGCTGGTGGGATTGCAAGCTGGTACAACCAGTCTGGAAATCAATCTTGCAGTTCCTTCAGAAAATTGGACACAGTACTACTGAAAGATCCAGCAATACCTCTCCTGGGCATATACCCAGAAGATGTTTCAACTTATAAGAAGGACACATGCTCCACTATGTTCATAGCAGCCTTGTTTATAATAGCCAGAAGCTGGAAAGAACGCAGATGTCCCTCAACAGAGGAATGAATACAGAAAATGTGGTACATTTACACAATGGAGTACTACTCAGCAATTAAAAACAATGAATTTATGAAGTTCTTAGGCAAATGGATGTATCTGAAGGATATCATCCTAACTGAGGTAATCCAATCACAAAAGAATACACATGATATGCACTTACTGATAAGTGGATATTAGCACAGATAGTTAGAATACCCAAAATACATTTTGCAAAACACATGAAACTCAAGAAGAAGGAAGACCAAAGTGTGGATACTTTGTTCCTTCTTAGAGTGGAACAAAATACCCATGGAAGGAGTTACAGAGACTAAGTTTGGAGCTGAGAAGGAAGGAAGGACCATGCAGAGATTTCCCCACCTGGGGATTCATCCCATAAACTGCCACCAAACCCAGAAACTATTGCATATGCCAGCAAGATTTTGCTGACAAGACCCTTATATAGCTATCTTTTGTGAGGCTCTGCCAGTGCCTTGCAAATACATAAGTGGATGTTCACAGTCATCTATTGGATGGAACACAGAACCCCCAATGAAGGAGCTAGATAATGTACCCAAGGAGCTAAAGGGGTCTGCAACCCTATAGGAGGAACAACAACATTAACTAACCAGTACCCCCAGAGCTCGTGTTTCTAGTTGCATATGTAGCAGAGGATGGCCTATGGGTCAATGGGAGGATAGGCTCTTGGTCTTGTGAAGATTATATGCCCCAGTACAGGGGAATGCCTGGGCCAGGAAGTGGGAGTGGGCAGGTTGGGGAGCAGGGTGTGGGTAATGTAAAGGGGACTTTCGGGATAGCATTTGAAATGTAAATGAAGAAATTATCTAAAAAAAAATAAGAATCAAGTTTGGAGATGTTGAGTTTGATGTTTCTTTGAGACATGCACATGGAGACGGGAGCTGAATACTCTTGTAAGAACTACCAGAACAGCATTGTAAAGTTTTGTCTGGTAAGGAAGACAGCAAATGTCACCAAAAGGTGACTAGTCACTACTGTGACCAGCAAAGTCTCTAAGGAAGAATTATTGTGCCTTGAAAATAGAAAGTAAATTGGAGTCATCTTTTTTGTCTCCTTAAAGAAGCACTTTATTACTTTCTAGTGATTTTCCTGCTTTCTTAGCTCACTGTTGTGTTTTGTAAAATTACAATCCCATTTGTGTTACTTTTTACTCCTTAAAGCCCCAGACCTAATAAAGAGTTGAAAGTTCACACCAGGCACCATAGCACTAAACTGTAGAACAAGATTTCAGTTCATCCTTCATTTGTCAATCCTCTGCCTTCAACTGCATCTATGTGTCAAGAGCGACAATTAACATAGTGCCACAAAGACAGGTAGTATTTGTGGACTAAACAACTTTAAGTAACTAAACCTTGTACATATTCTTGTTTGCTTCTGTGAAATTTTATATAGAATAATAATTTATACACATCAACATAAATCATCATGAGAATATGGAGGCTACCAAGTAAAATACTGAATTAATTTTGATTATTATATAAATATGAAAAGATATGACTCGAGCCCCGGGCTACCTTGCCAGCAGAGTCTTGCCCAACACCCGCAAGGGCCCACACAGGACTCTCCACGGGATCCTAAGAACTCTGGTGAGTGGAACACAGCGCCTGCCCCAATCCAATCGCGCAGAACCTGAGACTGCGGTACATAGGGAAGCAGGCTACCCGGGCCTGATCTGGGGCACAAGGCCCTTCCGCTCCACTCGAGCCCCGGGCTACCTTGCCAGTGGAGTCGCCTGACACCCGCAAGGGCCCACACAGGATTCCACACGGGATCCTAAGACCTCTAGTGAGTGGAACACAACTTCTGCCAGGAGTCTGGTTCGAACACCAGATATCTGGGTACCTTCCCTGCAAGAAGAGAGCTTGCCTGCAGAGAATACTCTGCCCACTGAAACTAAGGAGAGTGCTACCCTCCAGGTCTGCTTATAGAGGCTAACAGAGTCACCTGAAGAACAAGCACTTAACAGTGACAACTAAAACAGCTAGCTTAAGAGATTACCAGATGGCGAAAGGCAAACGTAAGAATCCTACTAACAGAAATCAAGACCACTCACCATCATCAGAACGCAGCACTCCCACCCCACCTAGTCCTGGGCACCCCAACACAACCGAAAATCTAGACACAGATTTAAAAACATTTCTCATGATGATGATAGAGGACATCAAGAAGGACTTTCATAAGTCACTTAAAGAATTACAGGAGAGCACTGCTAAAGAGTTACAGGCCCTTAAAGAAAAGCAGGAAAACACAGCCAAACAGGTAGAAATCATTAAAGAAAAACAGGAAAACACAACCAAACAGGTAATGGAAATGAACAAAACCATACTAGAACTAAAAAAGGGAAGTAGACACAATAAAGAAAACCCAAAGCGAGGCAACGCTGGAGATAGAAACCCTAGGAAAGAGATCTGGAACCATAGATGCGAGCATCAGGAACAGAATACAAGAAATGGAAGAGAGAATCTCAGGTGCAGAAGATTCCATAGAGAACATCGACACAACAGTCAAAGAAAATACAAAATGCAAAAGGATCCTAACTCAAAACATCCAGGTAATCCAGGACACAATGAGAAGACCAAACCTACGGATAATAGGAAT
Source organism: Mus musculus (assembly GCF_000001635.26). Taxonomy (NCBI): domain Eukaryota; kingdom Metazoa; phylum Chordata; class Mammalia; order Rodentia; family Muridae; genus Mus; species Mus musculus. The sequence continues at coordinate 22,304,079 of NC_000068.7, read as the reverse complement.
TGATGAAAATGAAGATTTTTAACTTAAAGGGCCAGCTAATATCTTCAACAAAATAATAGAAGAAAACTTCCCAAACATAAAGAAAGAGATGCCCATGATCATACAAGAAGCCTACAGAACTCCAAATAGACTGGACCAGAAAAGAAATTCCTCCCAACACATAATAATCAGAACAACAAATGCACTAAATAAAGATAGAATATTAAAAGCAGTAAGGGAGAAAGGTCAAGTAACATATAAAGGAAGGCCTATCAGAATTACACCAGACTTTTCACCAGAGACTATGAAAGCTAGAAGAGCCTGGACAGATGTTATACAGACACTAAGAGAACACAAATGCCAGCCCAGGCTACTATACCCGGCCAAACTCTCAATTACCATAGATGGAGAAACCAAAGTATTCCACGACAAAACCAAATTCACACAATATCTTTCCACGAATCCAGCCCTTCAAAGGATAACAACAGAAAAGAAGCAATACAAGGACGGAAATCACGCCCTAGAAGAAGCAAGAAAGTAATCACTCAACAAACCAAAAAGAAGACAGCCACAAGAACAGAATGCCAACTCTAACAACAAAAATAAAAGGAAGCAACAATTACTTTTCCTTAATATCTCTTAATATCAATGGACTCAATTCCCCAACAAAAAGACATAGACTAACAGACTGGCTACACAAACAGGACCCAACATTCTGCTGCTTACAGGAAACCCATCTCAGGGAAAAAGACAGACACTACCTCAGAGTGAAAGGCTGGAAAACAATTTTCCAAGCAAATGGTATGAAGAAACAAGCTGGAGTAGCCATTTTAATATCGGATAAAATCGACTTCAACCCAAAGTTATCAAAAAAGACAAGGAGGGACACTGCATACTCATCAAAGGTAAAATCCTCCAAGAGGAACTCTCAATTCTGAATATCTAAGCTCCAAATGCAAGGGCAGCCACATTCATTAAAGACACTTTAGTAAAGCTCAAAGCACACGTTGCACCTCACACAATAATAGTGGGAGACTTCAACACACCACTTTCTTCAAAGGACAGATCGTGGAAACAGAAACTAAACAGGGACACATTGAAACTAACAGAAGTTATGAAACAAATGGACCTGACAGATATCTACAGAACATTTTATCCTAAAACAAAAGGATATACCTTCTTCTCAGCACCTCACGGGAACTTCTCCAAAATTGACCATATAATTGGTCACAAAACAGGCCTCAACAGATACAAAAATATTGAAATTGTCCCATGTATCCTATCAGACCACCATGGCCTAAGACTGATCTTCAATAACAACATAAATAATGGAAAGCCAACATTCACGTGGAAACTGAATAACACTCTTCTCAATGATACCTTGGTCAAGGAAGGAATAAAGAAAGAAATTAAAGACTTTCTAGAGTTTAATGAAAATGAAGCCACAACGTACCCAAACCTATGGGACACAATGAAAGCATTTCTAAGAGGGAAACTCATAGCTTTGAGTGCCTCCAAGAAGAAACGGGAGAGAGCACATACTAGCAGCTTGACAACACATCTAAAAGCCCTAGAAAAAAAGGAATTAAATTCACCCAAGAGGAGTAGACGGCAGGAAATAATCAAACTCAGGGGTGAAATCAACCAAGTGGAAACAAGAAGAACTATTCAAAGAATTAACCAAATGAGGAGTTGGTTCTTTGAGAAAATCAACAAGATAGATAAACCCTTAGCTAGATTCACTAAAGGGCACAGGGACAAAATCCTAATTAACAAAATCAGAACTGAAAAGGGAGACATAACAACAGATCCTGAAGAAATCCAAAACACCATCAGATCCTTCTACAAAAGGCTATACTCAACAAAACTGGAAAACCTGGACGAAATGGACAAATTTCTGGACAGATACCAGGTACCAAAGTTGAATCAGGATCAAGTTGACCATCTAAACAGTCCCATATCAGCTAAAGAAATAGAAGCAGTTATTAATAGTCTCCCAGCCAAAAAAAGCCCAGGACCAGACGGGTTTAGTGCAGAGTTCTATCAGACCTTCAAAGAAGATCTAATTCCAGTTCTGCACAAACTATTTCACAAAATAGAAGTAGAAGGTACTCTACCCAACTCATTTTATGAAGCCACTATTACTCTGATACCTAAACCACGGAAAGACCCAACAAAGATAGAGAACTTCAGACCAATTTCTCTTATGAATATCGATGCAAAAATCCTCAATAAAATTCTCGCTAACCGAATCCAAGAACACATTAAAGCAATCATCCATCCTGACCAAGTAGGTTTTATTACAGGGATGCAGGGATGGTTTAATATACGAAAATCCATCAATGTAATCCATTATATAAACAAACTCAAAGACAAAAACCACATGATCATCTCATTAGATGCAGAAAAAAGCATTTGACAAGATCCAACACCCATTCATGATAAAAGTTTTGGAAAGATCAGGAATTCAAGGCCCATACCTAAACATGATAAAAGCAATCTACAGCAAACCAGTAGCCAACATCAAAGTAAATGGAGAGAAGCTGGAAGCAATCCCACTAAAATCAGGGACTAGACAAGGCTGTCCACTTTCTCCCTACCTTTTCAACATAGTACTTGAAGTATTAGCCAGAGCAATTTGACAACAAAAGGAGATCAAGGGGATACAAATTGGAAAAGAGGAAGTCAAAATATCACTTTTTGCAGATGATATGATAGTATATATAAGTGACCCTAAAAATTCTACCAGAGAACTCCTAAACCTGATAAACAGCTTCGGTGAAGTAGCTGGATATAAAATAAACTCAAACAAGTCAATGGCCTTTCTCTATACAAAGAATAAACAGGCTGAGAAAGAAATTAGGGAAACAACACCCTTCTCAATAGTCACAAATAATATAAAATATCTTGGCGTGACTCTAACTAAGGAAGTGAAAGATCTGTATGATAAGAACTTCAAGTCTCTGAAGAAAGAAATTAAAGAAGATCTCAGAAGATGGAAAGATCTCCCATGCTCATGGATTGGCAGGATCAATATAGTAAAAATGGCTATCTTGCCAAAAGCAATCTAAAGATTCAATGCAATCCCCATCAAAATTCCAACTGAATTCTTCAACGAATTGGAAGGAGCAATTTGCAAATTCGTCTGGAATAACAAAAAACCTAGGATAGCAAAAAGTCTTCTCAAGGATAAAAGAACTTCTGGTGGAATCACCATGCCAGACCTAAAGCTTTACTACAGAGCAATTGTGATCAAAACTGCATGGTACTGGTATAGAGACAGACAAATAGACCAATGGAATAGAATTGAAGACCCAGAAATGAACCCACACACCTATGGTCACTTGATCTTCGACAAGGGAGCTAAAACCATCCAGTGGAAGAAAGACAGCATTTTCAACAATTGGTGCAGGCACAACTGGTTGTTATGGTGTAGAAGAATGCGAATCGATCCATACTTATCTCCTTGTACTAAGGTGAAATCTAAGTGGATCAAGGAACTTCACATAAAACCAGAGACACTGAAACTTATAGAGGAGAAAGTGGGGAAAAGCCTTGAAGATATGGGCACAGGGGAAAAATTCCTGAACAGAACAGCAATGGCTTGTTCTGTAAGATCGAGAATTGACAAATGGGACCTAATGAAACTCCAAAGTTTCTGCAAGGCAAAAGACACCGTCAATAAGACAAAGAGACCACCAACAGATTGGGAAAGGATCTTTACCTATCCTAAATCAGATAGGGGACTAATATCCAACATATATAAAGAACTCAAGAAGGTGGACTTCAGAAAATCAAATAACCCCATTAAAAAATGGGGCTCAGAACTGAACAAAGAATTCTCACCTGAGGAATACCGAATGGCAGAGAAGCACCTGAAAAAATGTTCAACATCCGTAATCATCAGGGAAATGCAAATCAAAACAACCCTGAGATTCCACTTCACACCAGTCAGAATGGCTAAGATCAAAAATTCAGGTGACACAGATGCTGGCGTGGATGTGGAGAAAGAGGAACACTCCTCCATTGTTGGTGGGATTGCAGGCTTGTACAACCACTCTGGAAATCAGTCTGGCGGTTTTTCAGAAAATTGGACATAGTACTACTGGAGGATCCAGCAATACCTCTCCTGGGCATATAACCAGAAGATGCCCCAACTGGTAAGAAAGACACATGCTCCACTATGTTCATAGCAGCCTTATTTATAATAGCCAGAAGCTGGAAAGAACCCAGATGCCTCTCAACAGAGGAATGGATACAGAAAATGTACATCTACACAATGGAGTACTACTCAGCTATTAAAAAGAATGAATTTATTAAATTCCTAGGCAAATGAATGGACCTGGAGGGCATCATCCTGAGTGAGGTAACACATTCACAAAGGAACTCACACAATATGTACTCACTGATAAGTGGATATTAGCCCCAAACCTAGGATACCCAAGATATAAGATACAATTTGCTAAACACATGAAACTCAAGAAGAATGAAGACTGAAGTGTGGACACTATGCCCCTCCTTAGAAGTGGGAACAAAACACCCATGGAAGGAGTTACAAAAACAAAGTTTGGAGCTGAGATGAAAGGATGGACCATGTAGAAACTGCCATATCCAGGGATCCACCCCATAATCAGCATCCAAACGCTGACACCATTACATATACTAGCAAGATTTTATCGAAAGGACCCAGATGTAGCTGTCTCTTATGAGACTATGCCGGGGCCTAGCAAACACAGAAGTGGATGCTCACAGTCAGCTAATGGATGGATCACAGGGCTCCCAATGGAGGAGCTAGAGAAAGTACCCAAGGAGCTAAAGGGATCTGCATCCCTATAGGTGGAACAACATTATGAACTAACCAGTACCCCGGAGCTCTTGACTCTAGCTGCATATGTATCAAAAGATGGCCTAGTCGGCCATCACTGGAAAGAGAGGCCCATTGGACACGTAAACTTTATATGCCCCAGTACAGGGGAACGCCAGGGCCAAAAAGGGGGAGTGGGTGGGTAGGGGAGTGGGGGTGGGTGGGTATGGGGGACTTTTGGTATAGCATTGGAAATGTAAATGATCTAAATACCTAATAAAAAATGGAAAAAAAAAAAAAAGAAAAAAATCAGAAAAAAAGAAAAGATATGATAGTTATTAATACTACCAAAGGACATATTAACTTAAAAACAGTTATCATTTAAGTGGATGCTGAACTATATCTCCCAAGGATTGTAAACCATACTATAAATAGTATTCTTGGTAGAAGTTCAAGTTTTGTAAAATACTTTTGGGACCTAATTAAATATTCTATAGACTAGTCCATAATATATTATACATGTAATATTATATATATAATTGACACCCATCCACTGTTTTCTCTTCTCAGAATATCTTTCTGAGAATGAGAATTTTTAAAATGGCTCAGGGTAGGCCTTGGCCTCTCCTGGGCACAAGTAAGAGGATACCAGGGATTTCTCCCGTGCACTTTAACTAGAGCACCGGGTAGAAGGCAAGGCGCGAAGAATCAGATGGTCATCTGAGGTTCCAAACCTCAGAGGAGTGATGACAAGCTCCAAGTCAGTTTATGAGTGTTGAGAGGCTGTCAGGTACCCAGTCCACAGGCAATGGAGGAGGCAAGTGAGTGGGCCCCAGTAGGCAAGCAGTTCTTGCAGAAGATGTTGGGATTCAGATTCCTTTGCTACATACCTTTGCCTTCATCTCAGTTCTTATGAGATACTAAGTTGCTTTCCCATATTAACTGACATGCATTGTTTCGAAGAGCATGTGTTACTCACAACTGATTTTTGTCTATGTCCACTAGCTGAGGTGACTGGATATTTATAAACTTTATATTCAGAAGCAAAACTCGAAATGATGCTTCAGATTTTTCCTGATTTAGTATGCATGCTAACCCTGTCAAGTTTAACTGTTGGGAAACTGTTCCCCAGGGCTTGGGGAGTGTGTCTCAGAAGGGGTCATGTGCACATGTTCCTTCATTCCTCAGAACAGCTGGATGAGCTCCAGATGATTGGTTGAGTAGAAGTCTTTGCTTATGACAGAAACATCCCATGACCATTCCCATCCCATCAAAGATGCCTAATTTTTCAGGGAACAGTAAATATTAATATCAACAACAACCAACATACATACCAATGCTGTTATAAATTATAATTTCTGTTCTGATAAAGTCATTTTTAAAATGCTGCCAACATTTTCAATAACATAGGGGATGGGACCTGGACTCAAAAAGTGACAGTTTCCCTCCAAGCAAATATCCCATTCAAGTCACACCAAGAATGTGTGGGTTACTTTCTCCTCAACAACTATTGTATAGTAGAACTTTATGGAATTTTGAGATACTTTGTTTTGGAAACCTGAGATACTGTTTAATTACCTGGCCTTCTCTGTGCTTCCCAGGCATTGATGGATATCAATGAATTCCATTAGTTGTTTTTGTAGTATCACATCTTTGCCCTCGATCTGAGTAATAAATTTATGCTTCAAAAGATCTGACACTGTTGGACGCTTTTCATAATCTTTGGTCAAGCATCTGCACTGGCAAAAAAGGAACATGTAATTATTAAATAACTTAGGGTTTTGCAATTATCATTCAGATTCTTTTTTTAAAAAAATCTACTGTGGCTGGGCATGGTGGGCATTGCCTTTAATCCCAGCAGTTGGGAGGCAGAAGCAGGCGGATTTCTGAGTTCGAGGCCAGCCTGGTCTACAGAGTGAGTTCCAGGACAGCCAGGGTGATACAGAGAAACCCTGTCTCGAAAAAACCAACCCCCCACCCCCAAAAAACCCCAACAAAAAAACCAAAAAAAAAAAAAAAAACTACTGTGACTTGATGTTTCTCACAAATGAATTCAAAGCACATCTCAAAATTATGAAATGGCAACATGGTAAATGTTCATGAAAATACCCATATCTGTAAGGGATCATACTGTAGGGATATCACATTTCACCCAATATTACTGTTGGTTATCTCGCAACAAGCACTGTTGCATAGTGATAATCAAACTCTGTCTCTACTTCAAAGTTTCCTTTCCAAGTCACTCAAGACTGGAAGTCTTAATGCTTATTTAAAATTAAAACAAACTCTTTAGTTTCACTTCACCATGCTCTTAAGACTTTTTAATCAATATTCTTTTTTCTACGTGTTTAATCAATATATTTCCATACATTTCTGTTAGTCCAATAAAAGGTTAATCTGCTGAGGCGGCTTAGATTCTATGCTGGCAGGAATTTCATGAGGCCATGTGGCAGATATTCTAATGAATACCACAGCTGTCTAGGGAGAGGATCAGCCATGGCATATTCCATAGGAAGGTTAGGCTAGTGAGGACACTTACCTGGGTTGGTATCACAGCAAAGCATTTGAATAAACATGGGATGTTTATTCAGCTATAGCAGTTGTCTTCAAATATTTGTAAGAAGGATCTGACCATGAGTGCTAGAAGAGCCTTCAGATCTGTGTGAGTTTAATGCTTATCAAGGTAGAATGTACTGCACTGGAAACATACTTCTTATGAGGGTTATGAGCACCCATTGAATGGCTGCACATGTTCCTAAATCCATTTGACCCTGAGATATAGTGTCTCCATTATGAAAAATTATGTTATTATTTGGGGATAACATGAAAAAACAAACAGACAGAAACAGGGCCTCATAGCATAGGCCCCAAATCAGTCTAGCTGGCTATAGAGTAAATTTAAGACTAAACTGGGTAACTTAGACACTGTCTTAAAAAAAATATACAAAAAGGGCTAGGGAAGGTAGTTCAGTAGTGGAATGCTTTGTGAAGATTTGTGAAGCCCTAAATTCAACCCTAGTGCCTCAGAACAAGAAGAGGAGGAGGAAGAGGAAGAGGAGGAGAAAGAGAAGCAGGAGGAAGAGGAGGAGGAGGGGGAAGAGGAGGAGGGGGAAGAGAAGGAGGAGGAGGAGGGGGAAGAGGAGGAGGACAGGGAAGAGGAGGAGGAGGAGGAGGAAGAAGGGGAGGAGGAGGAGGAGGAGGAGGAGGAGGAGGAGGAGGAGGAGGAGGAACAGCTGCAGCACCTGCCACCAAGTCAGTGCCATTAGTAATCATCATCATTGGACCTCCTGGCATGATAATTTGGCAGTTTCCTTCATTGGGCTTAACCAAAAGGTTTCCCTGGGATGCTAAAATATGCTATGGAATGAGATTGGTGCTGTCTAGAAACCAGAACAGGTCCCCTCCAGTTTCATTCAGTTTAACAGAAAGAAGCAATTTCTACATCTAAAGCACACTTGCATCTGCATTAAGAAGCATGACAAATTACTTTATTCAAGTTAAACTTTGCCCAAAAGCCAATGACTATCCTGGCCCTGCTGGGCATGGGAGTGACAGTAACAAGGAAGGTGACAGTGTTCTAGAGTTGCTTAGAGTTGCTTATTGTTTAATTAGACAAAAGGACATCAGAAAAGGTAAGCTTAGTAAGGTTGAAAATGTTGCCAGTGGGAGAGGAAGAGAAGAACAGCACACAGGACAAGAATATCAATTGCCTAGGGGAAGGTGGGAAGTGAGTCTCAGGAGGAAATTGAGAAATGACTCAGACAAACTAAGATCCACGGAGAACCTGCACAAAAGACTCTTGTAAATCCAAGACAGACATTTGGGAAATCCCTGTCATATCGATGATTTCCCCAAGAGACTTGAGAAATGATAGAATGGCATGCACAGTAAATGCTTATGGTACCTTGACCATACATAAAACTTCCACGAAGTTATCAATCCCGATTGAGTCCCTACAAACCCTTAAATCTAAGTCTCTGTCTTTAGAAGAACACATTGGTATCTTGGTGGGAACCTCAGTGACAGCAATGTGCCCGGTCTGCATTTGCAGAGTGATTTGGCACATCGTATCATTACATCCTTCCTTTCTATTTACAACCAGGAGTCTCCCCTTTTCCTCTTTGATTTAGGTAAAGACAGTAAAAATTGTGAAAGGATTGGAGGACCTGATTTTTCTAAATGGCTGACCCACTTCTAATTAATTGTGGAGAGGCCAGTCACTTCTGTTAAACTGCTGGCAAGTGAAATCATTCTCTGGATTTCAAATGCAAAAGCCTTTGATAAATATGATCCTTAAAGCCACTGGCTGTGATGAAATCCCTGTGGTTGTAATGAGAGTCAGTGATGTAGACAAATGAAGGGTTAAATCACTGACCGCATAGGTACTAGATGGGAGCAGGTGGGAGATGCTCTTGGCAATGATGCAATGGCAGATGGGCAGGTGAGCATGTTCCTGGGTGGATGCTAAAAAGCCCTTGGAAACATGACTGCAGACAGGTGAAAACTTGACTCAGAGGTTACTATTTAAGTAATTTCACTGAACCCTTAGCAGATTATACAGATTTTCTGTTCTTTCTTTTTCTTTTTTGGGGGGGTGGGGGGGGGATGAGGTGTGGGTGGGAATGGTGGAGACCTCTGGAGTTGCTTACCAGATAAGAAAGAAGAGAAGGATTCAGAAGCCAGTGGTTACAGTAAACCATTCAAAGTCACAGCAGGCTGGTATTGTTTTTACTTGTATTTCTGACTATTGTTACTCACTTGCTAATGAAGTCATTGAACTCTGCGGACCACAGCTCAGGCTGCCGGAGTTTAGGGGGTGGATTCCTAGAAAATAAGAATTAAGGTTGGGATGGGAGCTGTGCATTGGTTAGATGGTGAAATAGGAGAAGCAGAGCAAAGACTTGCTTGACAGTCCTTGATGATACAGGTTCTGCCTGTATCATCAAGGACTGTCATTTCCCAATTCCAAGAACGGTAATTAGCGACTCATCATTCTTTATATAAAATGACAGCTTCCTAGTTTCTCTGAAAGCAGTTAATGTATAACCCAATTTTGCTGTTATTATTATTTTTCCTCCCTAAGAATCGTCTTGGGTTGTATGTGAAATCACTTAGTAGGAAATACCAATGTTTATCAGAACAGGAATATTGAATATTGGAAAAAAGTACTACAGAAGTCCCCCAGGAAGGTACAGGTGCACAGAGGTGCCCTGGAACAGGTAGCAACCCGCAGCAGGAAGGGACAAAAGCTTCCAGAGCTGTTCTTTTGTTCCGAGAAACATGGCAGGAAGCATGCACGCTTGTATGTGACAAAAGCAAAGAAGCAGAAAATGCCATTAGCTATAGTGCTCTGAATGCCGCTTAAAAGATCTTGTTATTAATTCTTTTCGTTTTTTTAAGCTGAGCAATTTTTTTTTTTTTCGAGCATCTGTGCACACAAAAGGGCTGTCACTTGACAGTGAGGCTGATGTGACTGTAATCAAGCACCATTGATCAACCATAATGGCTAAATTTGCTGAAGTGTCACTTTATGTTAATTCTAACAGCTCTTTGTTTTCATTAGGGGGATGGAAATGCTTTGTCCTCAGTCCTGTACTGCTCCTTAAACAGCTTATAATGAAATTAATGTATAGTCGGTACAGACTCATTAAAGCTAAGTGCACCTACGCATCTAACTGGATCACACCAAAGAGCACCAAAGCACCTTTCAGTCCAGTGGACTAGATGAAGATTGCTGATTTGAGCATTTGAAAAACTACTGTTATTCAGCCAATAATTTTACTTTGTTGCTTGTCCACTGAAAATGTCCTTTTACAGATTGAATTGCCTTGGGTATAACATAGTTTGCCAATTTCATAATACCCAGAACTGTAGTTATTCAGATCCCCTTTCCACATATTTCTACAACCATTATTTTCAGTATTTAATTTTAAGGACATGCTAGCAGCAGAAACAGTAAAAAATAATTAGTATGATGCACTTTGTTGCACTAAGTGTTACCAAGGCACAATAATCAGGGCTCTCCATCTTTCCTGTTTACCACCTTCATCTTTACCACCAAGTATGAAAACACAGGGTAAATATGATGGTTTATACTATGACTAAGGTGACTTAGGCATATATAGTTTCACCTTATATAATAAATGACAATAGAAGTTAGAAAAAATATATTTTTCTTGAAATGCTTTTGGTATATAGAGGATTTCTTCTTTCCTACACATCTTGTTTCCCCCATACAAGTGACATGTTTTATAAGACCAGTGTTATATAACACTGGACATTGAAATATAAAGAATGATGTATTATAATTCAGAGTTAGCACAGGAAGTTCCAAAGTATTAAACAACTTTTAATGCTTCATTACTAGAAAAACTTAATTACACACAAAAAAGGGATCCCCTTTCAGGAATAAGTATAACATGGTGGTATCATTTCTTTAGGACTACAACACAAAGTGTCTAACCTCCCCATCCCCAACTCCAGGTATATTTCACATGTTGAAATCACAACCTTTAATTAATAGCATGTGTAATTATTGACTATCTATGTACTACTATCTCTGGACCCCTGGCAATACAAGCTATGTGTGTTGGTATCAGGACCTCCGAAATCCATGACATCACATAGGCAGTAGAGAGACCTATACATCTGTTGCCAAGATAATGGCCACCATATTCCCAGAATTCATTGGGCTTACCTCCCACCTTTACCTGTCACCATGTCACCATCCATATATATAAGAGGAATGCTCTCTCTCTTCCCCACTTTCTTTTTGCTGCCACCTTGACCCTCCCCCCCCCTCTCTCAATAAATCTCATAGGGAACTGTTTGAACTGGTGTATTCCTTCTGAAGCTGCACAGTGTTCATGATCATAACAATGTGTGTATCTTCCTTAGAATCCATGGGTGAGGAAAAATTCTTATGGTCTCTAAAAATATCTTACTTATAATTAACATGGATTTTTTTTTCAAATTTGAGACACCTAGAACTTACCAATACATATTTAAAAGAGAAATACATATTTAGAAGAGAAACTATCCAGCTGAAGTAGTGCAGTTGGCAGGTAAATATTATAGGTAACATGGTCAGATGGCCAGTTGAAGGGTAGGTAAGGCTATACACATCCTTAAGGTGAGTGTAGTAGGGTACATCTATAAGCCCACAAAGGACATGAAGCAGGCAGATCATCTTCAAAGTCATCTTCGGCTACTTAATGATTTCAAGGACAACTTAAGTTACATGGGGCTTTAGTTTTAAAACTTTCTAGAACACTTCTGCCTATTTCCATGATAAGAAGTCAGTCCCTAGAAGGGAAAAATAGGCTGCTGATCTTGGTTGCCTGACCTTGGTATTTTGAAGAGTGCTCTCATGGGATGCAGCTCAGCTAGTGGAGGATCTCCATCACCAAGCTCAATAGCCGTGATACCCAGGGACCATGTGTCACATCTAGCATCGTAAGTGGTATCTAGTTGCTGTTCACAAGCAATCACCTAGAAGACAAAAGCAGCAAAATGCTCAGAGAGAAATCTAAGTGTTTAACCTGATAAAGTTGAGAGCTAAATAAAGATAAAGGCAGGAATTAGAAGAAAAAAGAATGATACGTGTAGTATTTTTATTCTAAGAACAGACAATACCACAGCAGGATTGCAGACAGAAGTTTTGCTATGAAAACAAATAGTTTAGAAACTATATTGCGAAGAGGGAAAAAAAATGTTGCCCTACTTGGAATGGGATCAAATGCACAGTTAATGGCCATGGTGTATTCTCTCAACAGTCATCTAAGCAGAGGTTATACTCAGGAGCAGAGAGCATATCTCAGAGGACAGATAGTGAAGGAGTCAAGGGAAATAAACTGGAGGGCAGTCTAGTTAAATAGCTTGTAACTTTACTTGCAATTAGAACACAAAAGCACCCTGAGATAAATGAGGAAAACTGGGAAGAGTGCAAATGGCTTAAACCATTAATAATAAAAAAAAGTCAACTCAATAAAAATAAGCACCAATGGAAGAAGACAATGACTTATTTGAGTCACACTAAAATTTAAAACTGCAATCAACTGCCACTAACCAAAAATGACAGAGTCAAAGGGACAAGGGGAGGGAAATGGTTTTGTAATATTGTAATATAGTATTATACAGAAAAATCATTGTATTGATTTCATTTATAGCCTTTCTAAGTGTGTAAGTGCAAATACAGAAGCCCATAAATGATCGCTGATAACAGTGACCACAAAAAGGAAATTCAACTTACATTGTGAAAACCAATATTATCATTTTTTAAAATTTGAGATTATAATATAACTAAGCCATTTCCCCTCCCCTTTATTCTCTCCAAAACCACCTCTCATATAATTCACTTTGTTCTTTTTTAAAAATTCATGGCTCCCTTTTCCATTAACTATTTTTACAAACACATACGTATGTACATATGTATATAAAAACAAACTTCTCTGTCTGTAAAATGTTCATTGTATGTTTTCTGGGATCACTGTTTTGTATTGTATAACCAATTGGTGTGCTCTTCATTGAAGAAGACTGTCTCTCTTGCTCTCAGCATTCCTTAGTTGCCTGTAGCTTTTTGTGTAGTTCTCTGTGTGGGCCTACCGCCCACTTTGGCATTTCTACTGTTGTTAACCTTATTCAGCTCATGTTTGGGCAGTCATGCTGGTGAGACTCTATGGGTATAGCTTCTGCAATTACTAGAGACAAAAATCTCACAGCAAACTTCCTGATCCTCTATTTCTTACATCATTCTACCTCTCAAAAATCCCTGAGCCTTAGGTGAAGAAATGTTTTGTAGACGTATGCAATAGGGCTAGGCTCCAGAACTATGTATTTTGATTGGTTGTGGTTTTCTATAATGGTCTTTGCTCCAACTGCTGTAAGGAAAATTTTCCTTGATAAGGATTAAGATCTACACTTATCTATGGGGATAAGTATATATTCAAAATGTAGTTATGGATTATGCTGCTTTAACAAAGTTATGATATCCAATTTTTAGCATTGTGCATGTGTGTATGTGTGGACCTATGTGTGTCCATATGCATATGGAGTTCAGAAGATAGCATGCAGGAGTTCTTTCCTTCTACCGTGTGGGGTCCAGTGTTTGAATGCAGATCACCAGACTTGATAACAAACACTTTTAGCTGCTGAGGCATTTTACTGGCCCCTGAAAACCATTATTTACATTTATTTTGTTCATTTAGTGAATGTCAACTCACTAGATGAAAATTAATTCTGAGAGTGATGGCAGCTTTAAGTTGTACCATTTAACTACAGTATGGTAGCCTCTGAAGGAAAATTTCATATCTGGTGACTCCAACACACATCAAAAAACCCTGTGTGGACTCACAAGAGTTGAGCTGGCAACTTTCACACAAGCTTTTTAAGAAAAGTTACCTCTTAATTATGAATGAGTCCCTTCAGACCTGTTACTGAAAGCCATAACAGGAAATATCTAAATGTAAACATATCACTGTATTTAAAAAAGAATAGGCAGATAGATGATAGATGATAATATAGTAATAGATGATATATAGCTATATAAGATGATATATATATTATATATATAATAACAGATGGTACAAAGAAGATAATAGATGATAAATCATAGAAAGGTGGATAAATGGTAGGTACATGATAGATAGACTAAGAGATAGATAGACATAGACAGACAGATAGATAATAGATGAGTGGTAGATGATTGACAGATGAAAGATAAATGACAGATATACTATCACTATCTATACACATACAGATAATATATCTGTATATTTATTATTGGCCTTTAAACATTAATCTGCTTATGCTTTTCTGTTTACTTCTTGTGAACTTGCCCATAAGAGCAAAGACTTTTTTTTTAATTGGGTATTTATTTCATTTACATTTTCAATGCTATCCCAAAAGTCCCCCACATGCTCCTCACCTTCTCCCCCACCCACACACTCCCACTTCTTGGCCCTACCGTTCCCCTGTACTGAGGCATATAAAGTTTACAAGACCAGTGGGCCTCTCTTTCCACTGATGGCCGGCTAGGCCATTTTCTAATTCATATGCAGCTAGAGACACGAGCTCTGGGGGTACTGGTTAGTTCATATTGTTGTTCCACCTATAGGATTGTAGATCCCTTTAGCTCCTTGGGTAATTTCTCTAGCTCCTCCATTGGGGGCCCTGTGATCCATCCAATAGCTGACTGTGTGCATCCACTTCAGTGTTTGCTAGGCCCCAGCATAGTCTCACAAGACACAGCTCTATCTGGGTCCTTTCAGCAAAATCTTGCTAGTGTATGCAATGGTGTCAGCGTTTGGAGGCTGATTATGGGATGGATCCCCAGATATGGCAGTCTCTAGAAGGTACATCCTTTCATCACAGCTCCAAACTTTGTCTCTGTGACTCCTTCCATGGGTGTTTTGTTCCCTATTCTAAGAAGGGGCAAAGTGTCCACACTTTGGTCTTCATTCTTCTTGAGTTTCATGCATTTAGTAAATTATATCTTAAATCTTGGGTATCCTAAGTTTCTGGGCTAATATCCACTTATCAGTGAATACATATTGTGTGAGTTGCTTTGTGATTGGGTTACCTCACTCAGGATGATGCCCTCCAGGTCCAGAAATCCATCAACGTAATCCAGTATATAAACAAACTCAAAGAGAAAAACCACATGATCATCTTGTTAGATGCGGAAAAAGCATTCGACAAGATCCAACACCCATTCATGATAAAAGTCTTGGAAAGATCAGGAATTCAAGGCCCATACCTAAACATGATAAAAGCAATCTACAGCAAACCAGTAGCTAACATCAAAGTAAATGGTGAGAAGCTGGAAGCAATCCCACTAACATCAGGGACTAGACAAGGCTGTCCACTCTCTCCCTACCTATTCAACATTGTACTTGAAGTCCTAGCCAGAGCAATTCGACAACAAAAGGAGATCAAGGGGATACAAATTGGAAAGGAAGAAATCAAAATATCACTTTTTGCAGATGATATGATAGTATATATAAGTGACCCTAAAAATTCCACCAGAGAACTCCTAAACCTGATAAACAGCTTCAGTGAAGTAGCTGGATATAAAATTAACTCAAACAAGTCAATGGCCTTTCTCTACACAAAGGATAAACAGGCTGAGAAAGAAATTAGGGAAACAACACCCTTCTCAATAGTCACAAATAATATAAAATATCTCGGCGTGACTCTAACTAAGGAAGTGAAAGATCTGTATGATAAGAACTTCAAGTCTCTGAAGAAAGAAATTAAAGAAGATCTCAGAAGATGGAAAGATCTCCCATGCTCATGGATTGGCAGGATCAATATAGTACAAATGGCTATCTTGCCAAAAGCAATCTACAGATTCAATGCAATCCCCATCAAAATTCCAACTCAATTCTTCAACGAATTAGAAAGGGCAATCGGCAGATTCATCTGGAATAACAAAAAATCTAGGATAGCAAAAACTCTTCTCAAGGATAAAAGAACCTCTGGTGGAATCACCATGCCTGACCTAAAGCTTTACTACAGAGCAATTGTGATCAAAACTGCATGGTACTGGTATAGAGACAGACAAGTAGACCAATGGAACAGAATTGAAGATCCAGAAATGAACCCACACACCTATGGTCACTTGATCTTTGACAAGGGAGCTAAAATGATCCAGTGGAAGAAAGACAGCATTTTCAACAAATGGTGCTGGCACAACTGGCAGTTATCATGTAGAGGAATAAGAATTGATCCATTCCTATTTCCTTGTACTAAGGTCAAATCTAAGTGGATTAAGGAACTCCACATAAAACCAGAGACACTGAAACTTATAGAGGAGAAAGTAGGGAAAGGCCTCGAAGATATGGGTACAGGGGAAAAATTCCTGAATAGAACAGCAATGGCTTGTGCTGTAAGATCGAGAATCGACAAATGGGACCTCATAAAGTTGCAAAGCTTCTGCAAGGCAAAAGATACTGTCAATAAGACAAAAAGACCACCAACAGATTGGGAAAGGATCTTTACCTATCCTAAATCAGATAGGGGACTAATATCCAATATATATAAAGAACTCAAGAAGGTGGACTCTAGAAAATCTAATAACCCCATTTAAAAATGGGGCTCAGGGCTGAACAAAGAATTCTCACCCGAGGAATAGCGAATGGCTGAGAAGCACCTGAAAAAATGTTCAGCATCCTTAATCATCAGGGAAATGCAAATCAAAACAACCCTGAGATTCCACCTCACACCAGTCAGAATGGCTAAGATCAAAAATTCAGGTGACAGCAGATGCTGGCAAGGATGTGGAGAAAGAGGAACATTCCTCAATTGTTGGTGGGATTGCAAGCTTGTACAACCACTCTGGAAATCAGTCTGGCAGTTCCTCAGAAAATTGGACATAGTACTACGGGAGGATCCTGCAATACCTCTCCTGGGCATATATCCAGAAAATGTCCCAATTGGTAAGAAGGACACATGCTCCACTATGTTCATAGCAGCCTTATTTATAATAGCCAGAAACTGGAAAGAACCCAGATCCCCCTCAATAGAGGAATGGATACAGAAAATGTGGTACATTTACACAATGGAGTACTACTCAGCTATTAAAAAGAATGGATTTATGAAATTCCTAGGCAAATGGTTGGACCTGGAGGGCATCATCAAGAGCAAAGACTTAGCAGTATTTGTCTGCCTCTGGCTTCCTAGTCCTTGCTCCAAATCCTTTGATGTCTCATAGCTTTGTGGCCTTTTCTTTCTCACTCCTGCGGTATCTTTATGGCTTCATCCTCTAAGGTTCTAGAAGCAAGCATGAATGTCCTAGGTTCTATTTTAAAATTTCATGGGAATTATTAAGGCAGTATTGCTCACAAGCAGAAAAAAAAGAAAGGTAGAAAAACCAGTATCTCTTGACTGAAGAACAGATACACATAATGTGATATATACATAGAGAGAAAGTTTATTTATATGTAGAAGGAGTACTGAACTCTGAAAATAAACCAGGGGAAAAAGGCAGACACAAGGGAAACATGCTCAGATATTCTTGATTCAAGCTGTTCAGAATAGGCCAATCCATATGTTGAAAACTAGATTAATGCTAGACTAGGGTCAGGGGAGGAAAAAAAAAATAGCCACACAGTGAAACATTCTTTTAGGAACATAAGAGTGTTTTCACTTAAATTGTGGAGATCATGGTGCAACTCTATTCACTAGCTGTCACAGAACTGCATGTCAATTCTAAGGCCTGTCACCTATATCATTCTAAAGCCATGAGAGCATAATTTGTGGAGTGCTTTGGGGGATGCCTTCTAGGAATTTAGCAGAAATTTGGCATTGGGCTAGGACAGGGAAGTAGGCTCAGATAATAATATTTACATTTGGGCTAATACAAAGCTCAAGCTAAACTCCGTGGAGTAATGTGTGGCATTCCTTTTATCTTGGTCATCCTGATAAGCCCCTAAAAACAGTGATCATGAGATTTTGTTTATTGACTTGTTTATTCCTTGAACTTTCTACAGAGTGCCTGCTGAGCTTGCTTTGTGACACAATCCAGCTGAAACAGAGGACGGGTTTTGTGGATTTTCCTTTATAAACTGGAGCTGCAGAATTAAACTTTGAGCCTTGATCAGAATCTTGTCTTGGCTTCATCCTTCTCTTGCACTCAGTCCTTTTCATTTCGAGCCCCCCTTTCAAGTAGACCCAGTTCATCCTTGACCACTGGATGGCTACATCTAATTGTCTTTTTCCTTTCAGTTCTGCTCTTTCCCTTGAGACCCTGTTGACTGATTAAGCTGGCTTAGTCACACATTCACAGGAACTTTCTGTTTCTGTTGTCTAATACATCATGGCCTTTATGCAATTTGCATTTGTGTGTGCTAGAAATGGGAAGTCATGGCTTGCATCCTTTCTCTCATTCCTGTCTGATGAACAATTGGTTTCAGATCATAGGGTCTCCCCTCCCCCTTGTCTTATTCCCTAAATGTTTTGCTATATAGCTCAGGCCTCAGTCTTTAGCATGAGGATTATAGGCTTTCCAGCATGCTTGGGTAAAGGTGTGTTTCATATCCCTCTTTTTTTTTTTCCTAGTAACATTGTTCCATCGGGTAATGCATATCTTTCTGGATAACACAGTTATCTGGCATCACAACTTGGGACACTTCCCAAGTTTGGGTGAACTTGCATACCAATTTGCTCAGAACATTCCTGGTTTGTATGTCTTTGGATCTCTACACACATCTTGTACATTCTCTAGATTAATATAGTAAGTTGTATGGTTACTTGCTATGGTCACTTGGCCCTTCAATCCTGGCACACTTATTCTAGACTGGAAAGAATGGCTCTATGTAACCAAAGTATACTGTTCTTTAAAGTAGAATTAAAATTTAAAATCCTAACCTAAAATTTCATTTTCTAAATGATTAATTTTAAAGCACTGAAATATTTCTTAATGATGAACATATTATATGTGTTTGCCTATTTCCTTCTAATTCTTAGAAATGTCTCATTAAGTGCTTTGATATTTGTAGTACCAAGGCTTGAAATCAAGGCCTCATGCATACTGGGCAAGTCCTCTATACAGAGCAGCATCTCCACCCAACAGAAATGTTATTAGTAGCAACGTAGAAGTAGTGGATGCGGGATACCTTTCAGCTAGAAAGCTAGTTATTCAGAGAATGTTCTTCAAGATCAGAGAGTACGCAGTGCAGAGAGAAGAGACTAGGTACAAAACAATGACATCAAAAGAGTGACTACCAGTCACATGTAAAGGAGTGCTTCTACTGCAGGCAAACAAATATGTAATAGTCATTTTATTACTATAAATTAACATCAAACACAAAGCCTCACTGTTTCTTATATAACATCTTAATCACCTTATACTGTAATTATAAATATATCAAGTAAAGTGCAATATTTAGCATAGAATTACATTTTAAACACTTTATTGACATTCATCTGAATATTTTATTACATTTAGAATGTAATAAAAAGGACTTCTAATTTTTGTAAATCTAAAAAAGACCATTGATAGGTCTGAACAAATTCTGAAGAGGCTCTTACCTCAGATTCTCTCAATCAATTTTGTACTGGCTTACATGACTATAATTTCTTTTCTTCTCAGATGTCCCTGCTAAAAGCTTTCTAATTCATTGGAGCTTCAAAAACACTTATTAAAATTGTGTCTTTTTCCTACATGTTACATTTTAACTTTTCAAAAGTAAGTAATAACTGAATTACTAGTTAAACAGAAACAGCATACCGGGATTTCATTTAATTGGAAGATTTTGCAATATTAATGTAGCATTTAAACTACTTCTCCTTTGTTCCCCAGAACATCATATATAAATAACAGAGCTTTTCCCAAAGGACCCAGCGTTTTCAAAAATACGTGTTCTTTATTGATCAACATAATTAAAAAGATTAAAGGAATTAAACAGGGACTTTTGGGAGAAGATTTGATTCTTGAACTTTCAACCATATTGGCAGTTTATCTACAAGTCCCTCAAGATAATAATCAGAAAAAAAACCAAAAAAAAAAAAAAACCCAAAAAAACCCAAAAAACCTACTAAAGTTACACTTAGGTCCCAGGCTGGAGATTTAACATAAGAACTCAACACAAGGGTGGATGAACTTGAATGTTACCTAACAAGGTCAAGGGTTCTTATAAAATATTTATTATTATTTAAAACAAAATATAGTCAGATGGCAGATATAAGTGGGGACACAGTGAAACCACTGAACTAGACTCATCTGTGGATAAAAAGAAAGGTTTATTAGGGATCAAATTGCCAAGGCCAATTCTTGGTATGTGTGGGGGGATGGAGGGCAGAGAGAAGAAGAGAGAGAGAAAAAGTAAAGAGAGCAACAGACTGGGAACTGCTAGGTCTATCTCCCAGGACCACAGATAATAGTAGAAATGGTCTGTTTAGGAGGTGGGGCATCTTAGTAGTTTTAAGGGGTTACGTTGCAGTGGGAGGTACACCAGTTACCTAGAACTGTCTGGGAACTAGTATGGAGCTTTGATCTGTTGGGGGCTTGTTTGAGTGACTAGAAAACTAGATGCTCTCTCCAGATTTGAGAGCTGTAGGATCCAGCAAGAAAATAATGGCTTTTTGTCTGGGAAACAGCAACCCACTTTACAAGGGTGTCATCTGAAGATGCTGAATGTTTACTGCATCAGAGTCCTGCTTGAGCTGAGCCCAGACTGCTACTTTTCAGGTTTGGAAACTGACAATAACTACACCTGTAATCTCAGCATTCAGAAGAATGAAAGAGGAGGAAGCCTTGTATCAAAAAGCCAAACAATATTGGAAATTCAGCAATAATAATAAAACATAAAAATAAAACATGCAAACATCCAGACTACAGATACATGCATGACAACTAAAGTAAGTAAATTAAAAAAATATGAGACTTCAAGTAGCCTCTTTATCTGACTGAATGAGCACATTCATCTTTCATTTCTTTACACATTCCTTCACAGCTAATTTACCCTGAATCCCCCATTATCCTCACTGCCCACATAAAAACCCCACATTAAAACAACACAGGAGACATTTTTCTTATGGTATAGTCCAACACATTTAGGGAGAAAAGTATATGTGAAAAGGAAAGATAGAAAGGGCCTAAAACATTAAACATGCTTCCTCAAAACTCTCTGACCTCAGGAGCCATCCAAAATGGTGTTCCTACGGAGGTGTTCAGGCGGTGCCGGGTGCTGCTGAGCTGTGCAGACACACCTAGAGAGAAGAGACAAGATGGTTTCTTGTATTATCTACTCATGTAAAGAGATTCTAACTGCTATGCACTTTCTTACACATTCACATGAGCAGTCTGTTCCCTCAGAGCTGCCACTGGGCTGAAACATCACCTTTAAGGAACCTAAATCAGAATGTCCATATAGCTGAAATACAGACTGACCCTGCTTCTATTTTTCTGTCCAAATTCTATACAACTGTAAGCCCTGTGTGAAGTCTTAAGTTTCTCACAGTGGTTTCTGGTCTTCCCAATCACACTGGTCCCCCTCTCTTCTCACAGTTTCCATAGTAAATGACTCATATAACATCTTTGGAAAGTATTTACTATTTGAATGATGTTTGTTATTCTCTTTCTTTGCCCTGAATAGATTCAGTGAACCAAAGATTATTTCATATAGTGTTATACAAACAACAGTTGAATTGAAAATATATATGCCTCTGACCCAGGACTCAAGTGAGAGCGCCATCTTGTAACCCCAGGTGTTTCAGAGATCAGTCCAAGCAGGAGAGTGCTTGGGCCACAGAAGCCACAAAGTTTATTGGACAGGGTCCCTTCAGGTCTTCATCTTCAACCAGGAGGCAGAGCTGAGTGCAAGAGCTCTGTGCACCTTCTCTGCAAGAGGAGAGGTTGCCTGCAGAGAGTGTTCTGACCACTGGGACTCAGGAGAGAGTTGGACTCCCAAGAATGCTGACAGAGGCTAACAGAATCACAGGAGGAACAAGCTCCAGCCAGAGACAGCTAGAACATCTAACAAGAGAGATTACCAGATGGCGAAAGGCAAAGGTAAGAATCTTACTAATAGAAACCAAGACCACTCGGTATCATCAGAACCCAATACTCCCAAAAGAGCAAGTCCTGGATACTGCAACAAATCTGAAAAGCAAGATTTAGATTTAAAATCATATCTCATGATGCTGGTACAGGATTTTAAGAAAGGCATTAATAACTCAAAGAAATACAGGAGAACACTGCTAAACACATAGAAGTCCTTGAAGAGGAAGCACAAAAATTCCTTAAAGAATTACAGAAAAACACAACCAAACAGGTGATGGAATTGAACAAAACCATCTAAGAACTAAAAATGGAAGTAGAAACAATGAAGAAAACCCAAAGGGAGACAACTCTGGAGATAGAAACCCTGGAAAAGAAACCAAGAACAATAGATGTGAGCATCAGCAACAGAATACAAGAGAGAAACTCAGGTGAAGAAAATTCCATAGAAAACATGGACAAAACAATCAAAGAAAATGCAAAATGCAATAAGATCCTAACTCAAAACATCCAGGAAATCCAGGACACAATGAGAAGACCAAACCAAAGGATAATAGGTAAGATGAGAATGAAGATTTTCAACTTAAAGGGCCAGTAAATATCGTCAAAAATTATAGAAGAAAACTTCCCTAACTTAAAAAAAGAGATGCCCATGAACATACAAGAAGCCTACAGAACTCCAAATAGACTGGACCAGAAAAGAAATTCCTCCTGACACATAATAATCAGAATAACAAAGGCACTAAAAAAGATAGAATATTAAAAGCAGTAAGGCAAAAGGGCCAAGTAACATATAAAGGCAGACCTATTAGAATTATACCAGACTTCGTACCAGGGACTATGAAAGCCAGAAGATCCTGGACAGATGTTATACAGACCCTAAGAGAACACAAATGCCAGCACAGGCTACTATACCCAGCAAAAATCACAATTACCATACATGGAGAAAACAAAGTACTCCATGACAAAACAATATCTTTCCATGCATCCAGCCCTTCAAAGTATAATAAAGAGAAAACTCAAACACAAGGAGGGAACTTATGCCACAGAAAAAGCAAGAAAGTAATCCTTCAACAAACCTAAAAGAAAATAGCCACAAGAACAGAATCCCAACTCTTAACAACAAAAATAACAGGAAGCAACAATTACTTTTCCTTAAAATCGCTTAATATCAATGGCCTCAATTCCCAAATAAAAAGACATAGACTAACAGACTGGCTACATAAACAGGACCCAACATTTTGCTGCATACAGGAAACCTACCACAGTGACAAAGACAGATACTACCTCAGAGTGAAAGGCTGGAAAACAACTTTCCAAGCAAATGGTCCGAAGAAACTAGCTGGAGTAGCCATTCTAATATCGACTAAAATCAAATTCCAACCGAAAGTTATCAAAAAAGACAAGGAGGGGCACTTCATATTCATCAAAGGTAAAATCTTACAGGATGAACTCTCAATTCTGAATATCTATACTCCAAATGCAAGGGCATCTACATTAAGGAAACTATAGTAAAACTCAAACGCACATTGCACCTCATACAATAATAGTAGGAGACCTAAACACCTGACTCTCATCAATGGTCAGATCCTGGAAACAGAAACTAAACAGAGACACATTTACACTAACAGAAGTTATGAAACAAATGGATTTAACAGATATCTACAGAACATTTTACCCTAAAACAAGAGGATATACCTTCTTCTCAGCACCTCATGGTACCTTCTACAAAATTTGCCATATAATTGGTCACAAGACAGGCCTCAACAGATACAAAAATACTGAAATTATCACACGCATGCTATCAGATCACCACAGACTAAGGCAAATCTTTAATAACAACATAAATAATAGAAAGCCAACATTCATGTGGAAGCTGAACAACATTCTACTCCAGGATAACTTGGTCAAGGAAGAAATAAAGAAAGAAATTAAAGACTTTTTAGAGTTTAATGAAAATGAAGCCACAACATACCCAAACCTATGGGACACAATGAAAGCAGTCCTAAGAGGAAAATTCATAGCTCTGAGTGCCTCCAAAAAGAAACTACAGAGAGCACACACAAGCAGCTTGACAACACACATAAAAGCTCTAGAACAAAAGGAAGCAAATTCACCCAAGAGGAGTAGAGGGCAGGAAATAATCAAACTCAGGGCTGAAATCAACCAAGTGGAAACAAGAAGAACTATACAAAAAAAAAAAAAAAAAAAAATCAACCAAACCAGGAGCTGGTTTTTTGAGAAAATCCACAAGATAGATAAACCCTTAGCCAGACTAACTAGAGGGCACAGGGACAGTATCCTAATTAACAAAAGGGGAAATGAAAAAGGAGGCATAACAACAGAATCTGAGGAAATCCAAAACATCATCAGATCCTACTACAAAAGGCTATACTCAACAAAACTGGAAAATCTGGATGAAATGGACAATTTTCTAGCCAGATACAGGTACAAAAGTTAAATCAGGATCAGATTAATGATCCAAACAGTCCCATATCACCTACAGAAATAGAAGCGGTCAGCTATTGGATGGATCACAGGGCCCCCAATAGAGGAGCTAGAGAAAATACCCAAGGAGCTAAAGGGATCTGCAACCTTATAGGTGGAACAACAATATGAACTAACCAGTACTCCCCAGAGCTCATGTCTCTAGCTGCATATGTATCAGAAGATGGCCTAGTCGGCCATCAATGGAAAGAGAGGCCCATTGGTTGTGTAAACTTCATATGCCTCAGTACAGGGAAACGCCAGGGCCAAGCAGTGGGAGTGGGTGGGTAGGGGAGTAGGGGGGAGTGTATGGGGTACTTTTGGGATAGCAGTGGAATTATAAATGAGGAAAATACCTAATTAAAAAAAACAATTAAGAAAAAAAGAAGAAAAAAAGAGTTCATCTATTACAAGGGGAAAAAGGCAACATATGACCAAGTAAAAATCAAGGTTTGTTTCTAGCGTGAAAGTGATATTTTACACTAGTCCGTGTTTTTTTTTTTATCAAGGTATAAAGATTATGCCTCCAGAATTGCTCTTCTTTTCCTTTCCTTTCCTTTCCTTTCCTTTCCTTTCCTTTCCTTTCCTTTCCTTTCCTTTCCTTTCCTCTCCTCTCCTCTCCTCTCCTCTCCTCTCCTCTCCTCTCCTCTCCTCTCCTCTCCTCTCCTCTCCTCTCCTCTCCTCTCCTCTCCTCTCCTCTCCTCTCCTTTTCATTTCTCGTCTCTTCTTTTTTCTCTTTTCTTCTTTTCTTTTCTTTTTTCTCTTCTCTTCTTTTCTCTTTTCTTCTTTTTTTCCTTTCCTTTCCTTTCCTTTCCTTTCCTTTCCTTTCCTTTCCTTTCCTTTCCTTTCCTTTACCTTTTTTCCTTTTCCTTTTTTCCTTTTTTCCTTTTCCTTTTCCTTTTCCTTTTCCTTTCCTTTCCTTTCCTTTCCTTTCCTTTTTCCTCTTCTTTCTTTCTTTCTTTCTTTCTTTCTTTCTTTCTTTCTTTCTTTCTTTCTTTCTTTCTTCCTTCCTTCCTTCTTTCCTTCCTTCATTCCTTCCTTTTTTCTTTTTGTTAAGTGGTCACATCTGACCTAGTGCTGGAATTTCTAAACAAAGATTGCTTGCACAAAGTTTCCTTCTTTGTGACACAGGGAATGTAAATGGGAAGGACATTAAGGACAGAATCCAGATTGTGGCATGGGACCCTGTGGTATAATTGTTTTTCTTAAAAGAATGTGATTCATGAATAGAGACACTTAAGGGGACAAAGTAACAAGAAGGTCTTATGACTCCATCCTCCTGAGGTCCTGGGTGTCATTACATTTCTAGTTTATTATCACTTGGAATTAAGGATTTTCTGATACAAACACTTGGCCTCTAAGAGTTTTGATCAAACAGCTTAAATGTGAAGAAAATTCTAAGGAAATTCACTACCTGTAGAAACAAATGCAGTTCTCTATACATTTACTCAGAGGTTAAACATATTAAGAATCACATTTCCAAGAGGCTCTGCCAGAGCCTGACAAATAGAGGCAGATGCTTGCAGCCAACCATAGGACTGAGCACAGGGTCCCCAGTGAAGGATTTAGAGAAAGGACTGAAAACAACACCAAAAACAAGCAAGCAAGCAAACAAACAAAAAACAACAAAGCACAAAACACAAAACAAAACAAAACAAAACAAAAGGAATCACATTGACAGCCATTTTAGGTGATGGCATTACAATAATAACTTGACAGAGGTACAACTATTCCTGAATGCTAACAATAGTTTATATACACTCTGGTGTTGATATCCCAGATGAAGACCACTGGCTGGGCTCATGTAACAGACTACAATACCCTTAGAGTCTCATGCATCATTTGGTATGTGCTTAGATCTTTAAGGAAAAAACAAAACAAAACATGTTGCACACTACTCCCCCAGGAGCAAACTGTGGTAAAGTAGGAAAACACAAAGACACAAATTAAATGAAAGAAAAAAGAAAGGGGTTCTTGAGAATACTAAGTGATTATAACATTTAAAACAGTCACACATTCAACTCCGAGACCGCAAAACCCAGGGAAGCATTTGCTAAACTCTTCATTCAATATGCTTCTGCAGTGCCCATTAAACCTCAAGATCGTTTTACCCATAAAGACTCAAACCCATAGATAACTTGTCACTAAGTCTAACTTTCCTGTAAGTGAAATAAAGCTGAGAGGAACTCATCTTTTGAGGAGTAGCTGCATTTCTACTTACCATAAATTCCCATAAGGAAAACAGCTAAGGAGATTAAAACACACAAAATCATGGAAAATTGGCATAAATTACTTTAAAAGACTACAAGGATCCAAAGCAGGAGTTCTGTAGCCCCAGGAAGTAAAAAGATCAGGAAAGGCATTTTGTCCAGAGAACATCAAAAGGAATAAGTCACCAAAGTGAAGAGTTACATAACTGCCTCAAAAGGGAGGATGCTGAAGGCTGGAAAATTCCAAGCAGAAGAGTTAAGATAGTGAGGTACTATGGAAAGGAACAGGAGGCCAAAGAGAAATCAGGGCTGAACAGCCAGGGCAACAATCCACTGGAGTCACAGCCACAGGGACATGGCACAGGTTTATGCTAATGATCTTCAGCTTTTTGCTTTGTTGGGGAATTTTCGGGCTATTCTAGGCCCAGCCAACAAGCCTTGCTGGCTGTTCCTACTGTACAAGTCTCAAGTCCAGGAACTTTTATCTAGTATGTCCCTTTTGAAGATTCTTTGAGAGGTAAGAAATTTAAGTCTAGAACATTCAGAAGCAAGTCCCCTCTCCCCCTCCCCAAACGGGGACACAGCTCAATGGTAAGTGCTTGTCTGTTATGTATAAGGCCTGAGATCTGATCCTTACCCCTGAAAAAGAAAATGTAAATGTAAGACAAAGGCAGGAACTTAGATGAGAGATAAATACCAGGCTTTAGGAGAGATTAAGGAGATTTTAAGTTTATATTTTAGGGTGACCCTTGGCAGAAAGAAATATAGCAAAGCACACATGCGCATTCTCATAGCTGCAAAGCCTAGAAAAGGAAGAGAATCTACTTTCCAGAGTTGCTACATCATTAGACTTAGAGCCCTAGTTTCAATAGGAAAAACACATTTAAAGGCGAACAAAGGACATGGACAATAATGGCAAAGAAAAAATAATAAGCCCATAAAAAGCATGCCTGAGAAAGAACTATTCAGACATGCTCAAAGAACTAAACCAAGACACGGAAGTACTTGAGACTAAATGAAATTGTAGAACAATTAAAAACACCTGAGAAGAAACTCTCTGTGATAGCTAATTTTGAGTGTCAAATTAATTGAATGGAGAAATGGCTAGAGCAGTGGTTCTAAATGTTGTGACCCCTTTGGGAGTTGAGCAACCCTTTCTCAGGGGTTGACTATGACCATTGGAAAACACAGATATGTGCATGAGATTCATAACAGTAGCAAGATTACAGTTATGAAGTAGCAACTTAACAATTTTATGGTGACGGTAGTGGGGGGTTTCACCACAGCATGAGGGACCATATTAAAGGGTCACAGCATTGGGAAGTTTGTGAATCACTGATCCAGAGCATTAGTGAAGTCTACCCTTGGGTTGTCTGTACAAGTATTTCCAGAAAGGCTTAAATGGAGAGGGAAGTTTCATCTTAAATGTAGGTGGTGGTGAACCATGGGCTGCAGTCCTAGGCTGAATATAAAGATGACAAGAGACAGCAAACTGAGTGCTAGTTTTATTGCTCTCTGCTTCTTAATCTAAGTTGGATGAGGGTTCCTACCCCTCTACCCTTGACACCTGTGGGGAGCTGCCCTCACATTCGCTGTTATAAGATGGCGCTGACATCCTGTGTTCTAAGTGGTAAACAAATAATCTGCGCATGTGCCAAGGGTAGTTCTCCACTCCATGTGCTCTGCCTTCCCTGTGACAACAACTCGGCCGATGGGCTGCAGCCAATCAGGGAGTGACACGTCCTAGGCAGAGGATAATTCTCCTTAAAAGGGACGGGGTTTCGCCATTCTCTCTCTTGCTCTTGCTCTCTTGCTCTTGCTCTCTTGCTCCTGAAGATGTAAGCAATAAAGCTTTTGCCGCAGAAGATTCCGGTTTGTTGCGTCTTTCCTGGCCGGTCGCGAGAACGCGAGTAAGAGACACCATTTTCTTTTCTATGCTTTTACCACCATGGCTGTGCTTTCTTAAAATGTGAGCCTGTTTCTGATACTTCATCACAGCCATAAAAGAAAAGTAATGAAACACAAAAAGTACAAGTGAACACATTTAACGGTCTGAGCAAAACAACCAGTTAGTTTGAAGAAAGACAGGTGTACTGGCTAGTTTTGTGTCAACTTGACACAGCTGGAATTATCACAGAAAAAGGAGCTTCAGTTGAGGAAATGCCTCCATGAGATCCAACTGTAAGGCATTTTCTCAAATAGTGATCAAAGGGAAAGGCCCCTTGTGGGTGGGAACATCTCTGGACTGGTAATCTTGGGTTATGTAAGAGAGCAGTCTGAGCAAGCCAGGGGAAGCAAGACAGTAATGAACATCCCTCCATGGCCTCTGCATCAGCTCCTGCTTTCTGCCCTGCTTGAGTTCCAGTCCTGACTTCCTTGGTGATGAACAGCAGTATGGAAGTGTAAGCCAAATAAACCCTTTCCTCCCCAACTTGTTTCTTGGTCATGATGTTTGTGCAGGAATAGAAACCCTGACTAAGACAACAGGCAAAATTTCAATCACACACACAGTAAAAGATTGAGATGAACAGAGCCCAAGAGTTTATGAGACACCATTGAGTAGACACATTCCTATTCATGGTGGGGAGAAAAGAGAGAAAGGGGGAAGATTATTCAAAGCATAACAGCCAAAATGTTTCTGAATTCTACAGAAGGCATTCATGAACATGTATGAAGGTAAATAAACTGTAGGTAAGGTGAGATCAAGGACACTGCTTTGTGTTTGAACCTGCACCAAGACAGTCTGATACAGAATCTTGGAAAAGAATCAGACAAGTGATTTCAGATACAGGAACTTACAACAAGATTAGAGTCCATCTCTCAAAAGGAACTTTGAAGCTGGAGGTAATTACTGAAATTTTGAGAATTCTACTATTCAAGAATCCTATATCTGCTAAATTATCCTCCTTAAATAAGGAAGATATTCAAATATTCCCAGGTCATGGAGAACTGGAAGTGCTTGATACACTAGAGTCTTCCTGGTAGGAAGCTGAAGGAGTTCTGTTTATTGTAAAGACCATGAGGATGACGAGGAGTAGCATGGTCAAAAAACGCACAGCCTGAAAGGAGGGTGCTCTCAATCTGTTCTTTGTAGTTGCTGTTGTTGTTATTTTAGAGACAGGGTCTTACTGTCAAGCCTTGGCTAGCCTGAAAGTGAGAGAGAGAGAGAGAGAGAGAGAGAGAGAGAGAGAGAGAGAGAGAGACCTGGCCTTACATTTTTATTTTGACCCAGAGTTACTTAAAATTTACCAAAAGAGATACAAAATCTTCATTTCATTTTGTTTTTTAATGTCTGCCTCATTTGGTAGTAGATGACCCCAAACAATGCCTTTTCCATCCCCAAACAGTTTGTAATTAACTACTAACAAGGATACTCTTACTTCAGAATCATCAAAATTTTAATTCATATATTTCTGTTCAAGTTTCAATAATAGTATCAAAGTTCTCCATTACAACAATCTCAAAATGCACCCAAGATAATGTTCTCTCTTTGTCTTGCTCTGTCTCTATGATCTGCAGTCTGACCAACAATGCCTCTATCATTCCTCTAAACCTAGGGATTTTTCAAATGTTAGGCCTGTTAGTTCATGGACTACTCCTTAGTTTGAAGTGGTAGGCATCACCTCATGATCTGAGCTTTGATAGGAATACAACAGGCTGGTCCTGCCAGGTCAACTGATTTTCATTATTCTTGTGACCAGCTATGGTCACTCTGACCACTTGATTGACACTTGTCTGTGGACTTCTCCCTCATGAAGTTTCTCTTTTTCCTTTGTGTCTAACAGACATTTTGTGGATAGGTATTTCAAGTCTACGAGAGAGCTCTATTTCTATTAAACATTTGACCCATTAGCATAGTCATCTATTGGATAAATAAATTATTACTATGGTGACAGATAAATGATGACTTGAAATTCCATATTCCTTCTCTCTTTATTTGAGATAAAAGGCATTCTCTTTCCTCATTTACCCATGTGCACATATATGCGAGTATGGATTTATGGACTTCTGTTTTGTTCAGTGAATTTCCATGAGTTCATCATAATTATCATCATAAAGTTCAAATGCTTCCAGGTGTGGTGACTGGCCTTGCTCCAGTTGGCATCTGTGCTCCTTAGACGTGTGTCTTCATTTACTGAGGAAGTTTTTAATGTTTTGTATGAAGCAGGATCAGGTGAACTTATTCAGTCCTAAAATCATTCTTTCTCTAAAAGCCCTGTTTTCCACCTAGTTGGGAATTGTTATTTTAAAACCAAGATCCACATGAGTGGTGTGCTCTGCATTAGTGGAGGTGGTGAGGGAATGTATAGACATACACACATTTCACAACACATTTATTGTATTTTAAAACTGTGTTTCTATTTATTCTTTGAAACTTTCATACATCATATTTTGATCTAATTCATTCCCTTCCTCCAACTATTCTAAGAACCGTTCTCTACCCTGAACACCCAATTTTGCATTCTCTCTCTTAAAAGTAAACAACAGAAAATCTATCTAGTTTGTATTGACTGACTTCTGAGAATGGAGCTTATATTATTATACTCATTTTGATACCAATTCTCTCTAATCCTTTTCTCTATTGGGCAGAAAGAAGTCTAGCTCCCATTGTCCTGACTGAAGCATCTAGTCTTCACCCTCATTCCTGTGAAGATGCTGTCTTTATCTCACTTAGGCCTGGAAACCCACTGGACACCACCACTACTACCACTCATACATACCTTTCTTGTTCCACTTGGGGACCCAACACACCATCCCATGCCACTATGACACCTTCCCAGTCTGGACACCTTCCATACCTCTGTCAAGATTTAAATTGTGTGGAACTGCCTTCCCTTTTCATTTCTTGACTGTCCCACCTACTAATGACTCTTGTTTTGAATTCTTAGGGAGAAAAAAAATGGTACTTCTAGTTCTATAATTCAAGTTCACCTTTCTCATTTGACCCTAACTAGTGACTTATTAATGACTAAGTCACAACTTCTCTTTGACCCATGTTATGCATTAGGGATTAAAATAAAATGGAGCATGTAGATAATGAGAGATTTAAAACCATAAACACTTCTGTCATAAGAACAATGTCTGAATAAATCACAAGATATGGATTTCATACTCCTATTCTGAAATGCTAAGTGTCCTGTTAGAAATGAAGTTCCCCAGGGAAAAACTCATAGGGAGGAGAGTTGAGGTCTGGCTTTAAGCTGAGTCTCTTTTTCATTTTCTATTCAAGATACAAATTGCTTTTTTTCAACATTAGTTGACCTGCCTAAAGATGCTGATCTCCTGAGACCTCATTTTATTTATTGACTGACCATGTACCCGTGACTGCTTATGCAGCTCATTAAAAACATTTACCACTTCACTAGTCTCTTAGCTCTCTAAGCGGCCTGGTGGCTTTCTGCAATAGTGTGTCTCACTTAACAAAACTGCTTTCAGACAGACTATGCTTATTGTTAGTAGTGTCATCAAGCTAAGTCTTAGTTTTTATGTAATTAGATTTCTTAATATTTAAAGTAACAATGGCTTTGCTATAATAAAGGGCTATGTATTAGAAACATCAAGACACATTGGGAATACTGACTTCATAATTTAACAATCATGTAAAAGATATTCTGAGTTTTAAATGGTCTTACATTTTTGTGAAATTCATGCATGATTTCTTCATGCATAATTTCTTCAATTATTATTGTTAAATACATACATACACAAGTGTATATATGCATATGAATATACAAACACACACACGTGTACACACATACTCTACTGAATCTATTTAGCTTCGTCACTTGTAAAAGAATGAAAGTAGACCCATATCTATGACATATCACAGAAACCCCAACTCCAGATGGATCAAAGTCTTCAATGTGAAACATGCATGACATACTAAAATTGCTAGAAGAAAATATAGGAAGAACCCTCCGAGATACGGGGCTAGGAAAGGACTTTCTGAATTAGTATTCCATCTGCCCGGGAATTAAGACCAATGATTGACAAGTGGTACTTCTAAAATTCAAAAGCTCCTATATGGCTAAGGGAACAGTCAACCAATTGAAAAGGAAGCCTACAGAAGATTAAAATATAGAATATATAAAGAACTCAAAAGACAAAGAATCAGGAAACCAGATGACACAATTAAAATGGAGGTATGGAACTGAACAGAAAGTTCTCCAAAAAATAAATAAATCTCCAAAAAAGAAATAAAAATGAATAAAAATGTCTAAAATATGTTCAACATCTTTAGTAATTAAGAAAATGTAAACTAGGGCTGGAGAGATGGCTCAGCCATTAAAGGCTAGGCTCACAACCAAAAATATAAGAAAGTGCAAAATAGAACTACACTGAGATTTCATCTTAGAATGGCTAAGGCCAAGAAAGCAACTTGACAACAAATGCTGTGGATAGAAGAAGATTCACAGCTTGTGAGGTTGTAAAACTAGTATAGCTACTCTGGTTACCAGTGTAGAGAATTCTCAAAAAGCTAAAAAAAAAAAAAAAAATAAACCTACCATATGATCCAGCTATACCAGTCCTTGGCATATGCCCAAAGGACGAAGCATTCTATTCTACAGGAAGTTGTACAGTCATGTTGATTTCTACTGTATTTACAATAGCCAGGAAATGCAAACAACCTTAAAGTCTTTCAATAGCTGGATAATGCAAATGGGATGTATATATACTATAGAACAATACTCACCTGTAAAG
Organism: Mus musculus; assembly: GCF_000001635.26. Classification (NCBI taxonomy): domain Eukaryota; kingdom Metazoa; phylum Chordata; class Mammalia; order Rodentia; family Muridae; genus Mus; species Mus musculus. The sequence continues at coordinate 22,270,397 of NC_000068.7, read as the reverse complement.
GAAAATGAAATCCTGAAATTTTTAGGTAAGTGGGTGGATGTACAACATATAATGAGTGATGTCACCCAGTCCCAGAAAAATAAACATTGCATGCTCTCTTTTCCTGGTGGTGCCTGACCCTGAATACTTAGTTGTGAGCACATGACCTAGAGTAAGAACCACTTGCTATCTTCAGTATGCTCTAATGAGCTCAAAGTACATTTCATGATGCAAGAAATTAAGGTAAAATTTACTCTAAATCCTCTGTTCCACGAAGCAGCCATCACTGAAAATTTGATTTACACACAAGATGAGGGTATTGCTTTGGGGTTAGATATTGTAGTTTTTGCTCTACTGTATCCCATTTCTTCTGCTCTCAAAGAACATTGCTGCATTCTACCATCCTTGAGTTTTAATTCATAATAAATACCCACTGATCATTTTAATGAACCAAATTCTGTATCTGCTTACCATGGAGAAGAAAACTATAAGCATTATATTTCATGTAAATGGTATGAGTTGAGTATTGGACAGCAGGAAACCATTTAATAGACAACTGGCCCTATTTTCTAATGATCGATGAATGTCTGCAAACAAAATAATCTAAAACCAAAGCTCTCATTTTGTTTGTATCCATATTTAGCAATTTATAAAGATACCACATATAAGGTTACCTAGGGCTGGGAGGAAAGTTTGATATGGTGTTTGCTTGAGATATATAAGGTTTAACACTACAAAACAAAACAAACAAATGGCAAACAACAAAACAATTATCTTACTTATAATCTAGGTATATGATTTTAATTGACATTGGAAAATATCTCTAAAAGTACATTTGTTAACGCCACTGCTTCTCAGATTTTTCTTTGATGTCTGGAGTTGTTCACTGACAAGTGTTTTTAAACACCTTTCACTTTAGATGATATATTTCAGAGCATGGGAGTTACAAGCTCTTAAGTTCAATATCAAGTTCTCCATTGGGTGTGTCTTAGAATGGACACAACATTATTTTCTAGGTAGAATAATGGAACACAGTAGAGCAATGGAGTAGTGTTTCATTGTTCTTACTCTTTTGAATTTCTAAGGAAAGTCCTTATTACTTTTTCACCCACCTGATCATTTAGTCATATGACTCTGAACTCAATCAGCAACATAGACAGGAAGCACTCAGTTTAAGAATCAGGCATTCATAGCAAACACAGAAGTGGATGCTCACAGTCAGCTAATGGATGGATCACAGGGCTCCCAATGGAGGAGCTAGAGAAAGTACCCAAGGAGCTAAAGGGATCTGCAACCCTATAGGTGGAACAACATTATGAACTAACCAGTACCCCGGAGCTCTTGACTCTAGCTGCATATGTATCAAAAGATGGCCTAGTCTGCCATCCCTGGAAAGAGAGGCCCATTGGACACGCAAACTTTATATGCCCCAGTACAGGGGAACGCCACGGCCAAAAAGGGGGAGTGGGTGGGTAGGGGGGTGGGGGTGGGTGGCTATGGGGGACTTTTGGTATAGCATTGGAAATGTAAATGAGCTAAATACCTAATAAAAAATGGAAAAGAAAAAAAAAGAATCAGGCATTCAGCTCCTGACCAATATAGACGTGGATGCTCTTAGCCAACCATTTGACTGAGCATAGGGACCTCAATGGAGGAGTTAGGGAAATGATTGAAGGAGCTGAATGCCCCATAAATGGGAGGGGATGCCCTTGGTCTTGTGAAAGCTTGATGCCCCAGTGTAGAGGAATGCTAGGGTGGTGAGGCAGGAGTGGGGAGGTGGGTGGGGAAACACTGTCATAGAAGCAGGGTAAGGGGGATGAGATGGGGGTTTGTAAAGGGGAAACTGAGAAAGGGGATAACATTTGAAATATTTATAAATAAAATATCCAATTAAAAGACAAGTATCAGGTACTCACAGTCAATCTCAATGCTTCTCAACAGTTTGCAAACTTCAGGGGAGCCAAACAATACTGTGCAATGCATAGCGGGTAGGCATGCTACTCATGCAGATTTTTCTGCATGCTCTGAAAATTGAGCCTGGGTTAACTCAAAATACACAGGGATTATAGACTTTGACTTTACAGTAATTTCTAAAATTAATTAGTGTTAATTTTGTGAAGCTTCAGTTTCTAGAAAAGGCAAAATGAAAATTTGCTGATTCAACTTATATTCTGTGAACTTCCATGCCCAAAGCAGTAATTCTGTAGACTAGAATGAGACAGTCTTTAATTCTGAAAGGCTCTGCCTGTCTCCTTACACCTTATATTTCTAAGTGTCTTAATTTATCTATTATGTCCAAATAATTCTGTTTGATAAAATAAAAATTAAGGAAATTAATAGACTCTTGAAGCACAAGGTGGAACACCTTGCCCGGCTGGAACACAGAAAGAGGAAAGCAAAGAAGCTTAAGAAGAACACTGAGATGTCCTGGAACACTGTTACAGGCTTCCATGTTCAAATGTGGCAAAGTACAGAATCATTTTCAACATAAAAACCATTTGTCTACATGAAGCACACACTGTGTGCCTTGGGCTATCACACAGAAACAAAACTGGCCTAGTAAACATGGAAATTTCCTATTACACAGAGAAAAACGTAGACAGGAACATGCCTGGTATTTTTGGCTCAATCATGTCATCCAGACCTTCCCTTATTCTTTCCTTGCTCAGCTGTGCCTCTTTGAGGACCACAAAGGTGACCAAAGATCACTTGAGCATCATGATAAGACACAAAGAATCTCAAGAACAGCTTCCCTATATTTCTTACTTTGTGGGCAGGGAATATTCCTAAGTGATCCTAGCAAAGGTCCCCTCATCTCAAAATTTCAGACTTGAACATGTGTCTCTTTATAAAACAATCAACAACAGAGGTCAGAGTATTCTCAGAAAAAGCTTAGAATAATTATCGGAGATGCTGCCTGTCCTGGTGGATAAACTACACACACACACACACACACACACACACACACACACACACACACACACACACACTATGTATGTATGTATGTATGTATGTATGTATGTATGTATGTATGCATGTATGTATGTATGTATTATGTGGTGCTATGCTGGGTGACTCAGAAGCTGGGTTGCTTATTTAACAAATTATCTGAATGAGATTCCGATTGGTTTTCGTACTTTCAGTTCAGAAAAGGCAAGCCTCTTGGAGAGTGATAAAAATCATGCTACTCCTTGGGCACTTGCAAGAAAACTTACCAAAATCTACTAGTTTTACTCCACCTTCAGTAGTCAACAGGATGTTATTTCCTTTGACATCACGGTGGATGGTTTTGTTGCTATGAAGATGCTGAAGTCCCTGGAAGATGAAAAATGTATATTGAATCTTAAAAAATAATACAAAGAAACATTTTTTCAAGTGGTGCACTTGTGTAGAATTAATACCAAATGTGTTAAAATCAGCATTCAAAAACCAATGTTTTTAGTTGGTTAGTGTAATCCAAATTTATCATTTCCAACTTGGACTATGTAGAAAGTCACCAAACAAGATCACACTTCTCAGCTTTCTCCCAAAATATCTAAATGGTTTTTTGTTTTTTATTTTTGTTTTGTTTTGTTTTGTTTTCGAGACAGGGTTTCTCTGTATAGCCCTGACTGTCCTGGAACTCACTCTGTAGACCAGGCTGGCCTCGAACTCAGAAATCTGCCTGCCTCTGCCTCCCGAGTGCTGGGATTAAAGGCGTGCGCCACCACGTCCGGCATATCTAAATGTTTTAACTACATTTATTTATATATGTTTGTGTGTGTGTGTGTGTGTGTGTGTGTGTGTGTGTGTGTGTGTGTGTGTGTGTGCGCATGCGTGCATGTGGAAGTCAGATGACAATCCATGGAACTCAATTCTTTTTCACTGTGAGGGTCCCTGGGTTGAACTTAGGTCACTGTGTCTGGCAGCAAGCACAATCACCTGCTGAGCCTTTGCTTGCTCTCAAAAGTCTTAGAAACGGGTTGATTCCAACAAAAGATATTATTCTAGATATATTTATTTAAGATAGTGGCAAATAAAACATAACTATTAGAAATATTTATTTTCTATCTTTATCTATAAAACTTAAAAAAATACTTAAGAGAAGAAATTAGGATCCCATCAACAAACACCAAGCTGCCTTCTAAAAAATAACCCAAATATAACCCTGTACTAGTCAATACGAATGTAGTTATATTTTTCTAAAAATAGAGTTCATATTTTTATTTAGATAGAACTACCTCCTAATTATTGCACAAAGAGTTCAAATAGCCTTACCATTAGTGCTTCGTGTAAAATATATGCAATTACAGGCTCGCTCATTCTTTCTCCCCTCTTCAGAAATCCTTTCACAAGATCAGTCACTGATCCTCCATTGCACAGCTGGAAATAAGCATGTCAAATGGACATTAAAGCAAGCATGAAACTGTGATAGTTCATTTTATGGAGCTGTAGATATTTGCTAATGTAGAAATGCTATCTTCAAAAAGGTCACAGCTGACTGAGAAGAAAGGCCATGGAGGAAGGTGTGGCTGGGCATTATCCTACTACATATTTTTCACTAATACTATTACAAATCTACCCACTTACAGATTTTACTTCACTATAAGAATTAATGATATTTTAGAATACAATATATTTTATGTACATTTATTCTGTTGATCTTTCTTAAACAGTAAATCATAAATGCAGCTATCCATTGCTAACAGCAGAATTATAAAAACTATGGGGAATTTTTCAGAATAGAAACGTCAGAAGTATATTTTGCAATAAAGCTTTAAAGTTTTTATGAGAAATAGTGAATGTACAGAAAGGTTTTGTTTTGAGTCCAATTTGCTAGCTTATAAGATTACTGCCAAACCACAAAGACTGAGTTAGATGAGAGTCCACCTAATTCAGAGAGGAGGTTTCTAAGAACAGACAAGATGGTCTAGCCATGAGTGATTTCTTGTCTTCAAGTCTAGCCATTGCTACCACAAAACAATATTTTACTCATCTCTTCACAGAAATTAATTGTGTGAAAAACAGACATGCACATTTATATACTCTTAAAAAGAAAGGATTTTACATACATATGTTTATACATTCATGTATAAATATGAATATATATGTGTATACATAAATACATATATTTATGTACAAGCTACTCAGGTCGTAAAATGTGATTTGTATGTATATTCTCAGGGCTGATGATTGGTATTGGATAATTGACTGGTGTGCTATTCCCTGGGGAAGAGAATTTCTCCCTTCTAAGCAGTCTAGTTGAGAGCAACCAGGATGGATGGGAAGACTTAGAGAAAGGAGAGAAAAGAGGGAAATGATGAAATTATATTATAACATCAAAATTTAAAAGATCATTTAAAATAAAACAAATGGATGCTTGGTATACTAAGCAGCAATCTTTAAAGAAATCTCTCCACTTTCTTCAACTCTTCACTATCATCGGTGTTCCCATTCTGCCTGAAATAAATTGAGAGTTTCTGTTTCAGCTTCTGAATAATTGATGGACCTACTCCTTGGGTTATATTTTATATATGCAAGCATATTATCAATGAGAAAAGGAACAAACATGCTTTCAAAAACTTAGGAAACTTCTCTTAATTTTAAAATGATATTTTCTTAAGCGGTAATAGGACAAATGATACATTCTTTCATTATTATGTTTTGCTTGTTTTCTAAATTATTCATAATATCATGTAAATATTTGTTTTAAAGATTTATTTATTTTATGTATGTGAGTACACTGTTGCTGTCTTCAGAGACAGCAGAAGAAGGCACTAGATCTCTTTACAGATGGTTGTGAGCCACCATGTGGTTGCTGGAAATTGAACTCAGGACCTCTGGAAGAGCAAACGGTGCTCTTAACCACTGAGCCATCTCTCCAGCCCCTCATGTAAATATTTTATAATAAAAATCATAAATATTTTTCTTTAAAATCAAACATTTGATGTTTTAGAGTTCTGACCCTAAAAGCTTTCCTTAAAATGTTGCCAAAAAATTGTTCTAGCATCTTGTTGCAAGTGGTTTCCTAAATGGCTCTCCTTATTTTCATGGTCTCACAAATGAATTGAGCAGAGGCTTGTGCTTATAGGGCTGATAACTAGAACACAGTTTTCATTTCAACTAATCTGTAGAGCAGAATCTTCTACTTAAATTTAAGGTTAAGAATTGTGATTCTACAAATTTATTCCCTAATTTAGAATGTAAGACTTAAAAGCTATTCTGGATTCTGATATTCCAGTTAATATAGTTCAAGGATGTCAATGGATACATACTGCTTTAAATCTGCACTAATTTAAAAAAGAAACAAACCCTCTTTTAGGCAAACTTGGTAAGTACACTTAAGTAAAGATGGGAGATAACACTCTAGGAAACAATTTGCTATATCATTTTGTCTCTGCTCTTCAGAAGCCGTTTTCTCTGTACACAAAGAAGGAAGAATCTGAACAAGAAAAGAAGAAAGAATATGGTGGAGAAAATTTTCATAGGAGGCACCCTATCTGCAGTGGAGATCAACATACAGCAGTGAACATGAGAAGAGAGGTCAGTGGTTGAATGGTCCTGGACCAGACATAACAAGGATGCTTGGATTCTACAAGTCCTTGATCTCCTGATGCTACATACTATCATCTCTGCCTTCACCATTGCTGTTAGCTAGGGCTCTTATCTGTGGTCTCCCTTGTTCCAGATCTGTTCTGCTGGCCCTCCTTCCTCGTCTGCCTTTGTATCACAGCATCACTTCCTGAGACCCTACACTGCCACCATTCTGACCCTCTAACTCATGTATAGGCAGGGAAGAGGAGGGAAAGCAAATGTATCTTAGCATTCTAATTGGAAATATTGAATAAATTTTCTCCAACATCTTATCTTTTTTTTGAGTTTTACTGGGATACCGAACAAGTCTGGATTATATAGTACCATACAAGATGCATCCAGCACTTATTGGGTACAGGACACATTCCTAACACACTGGCATGGATTATCTATAAACCTCACCATTTTTGGAATTAAGCATCACTATCTCCATATTAAAGATGAAGAAATGGAAGCACATTCACAATTGCTTTCTTTCTTAATTCAAAGTTAATATGGAACTTCACTTCCAGCTAATATGGAACTATGTACAGCCTGGCATTTCAAGGGCTGTGTTTTCTTTTTTATCAGGAAGAAGAACATGATGAAATATGCATGCACCATATAGGTTCAGGCTGCCTCCACCATAGGATGACAGATTGTATTACAAAATTATTCTGCAAGAAGTGAAAGGAAATGGAGTCCTTTAAAATGCAGGCTAGTCTTTTAAAATACCTAGGTGCTAGAGCTAGTTGCCCCTTCTTAGAATTGGAAACAATCACCCATGGAAGGAGTTACAGAGACAAAATTTGGAGCTGAGACAAAAGGATGGACCATCTAGAGACTGCCATATCCAGAGATCCATCCCATTATTAGTCTCCAAACAATGACACCATTGCATACACTAGCAAGATTTTGCTGATAGGACCCTGATATAGCTGTCTCTAAGGAGACTACGCCGGGGCCTAGCAAACACATAAGTAGATGCTCACAGTCAGCTATTGGATGGATCACAGGGCCCCCAATGGAGGAGCTAGAGAAAGTATCCAAGGAGCTAAAGAGATCTGCAACCCTGTAGGTGCAACAACATTATGAACTAACCAGTACCCCGGAGCTCTTGACTCTAGCTGCATATGTATCAAAAGATGGCCTAGTCGGCCATCACCGGAAAGAGAGGCCCATTGGACACGCAAACATTATATGCCCCAGTACAGGGGAATGCCAGGGCCAAAAAAATGGGAATGGGTGGGTAGGGAAGTGGGGGGGAGGGTATGGGGGACTTTTGGGATAGCATTCTAAATGTAATTGAGGAAAATACGTAATAATAATAAAAAAGAAAAGAAAACCAAAGCTACAGACTCCATTTTTTGCTCCTTCCTTCCTTCCTTCCTTCCTTCCTTCCTTCCTTCCTTCCTTCCTTCCTTCCTCCTCCTCCTCCTCCTCCTCCTCCTCCTCCTCCTCCTCCACCTATTCTACCTCTTTTTTCCTCTTCTTTGTAATGTGTAGCTCTCTCTGGTTGCATACTCTGTGGCTGACTTTTGTGAAAGAAATATGAATATTCTTCAATTACAGTGGAGTCAACCCTACCAAAAGTCAAGAAGAAAGACTATTATGCAGTACTGTTGGATCACACCTATGACCAAGAACTATCCGGACCACAGACTTGGAGGCCACTGTTGTCCCAAGTAGCTTCTCAAGCACATCTGCTTAGCACTGTGTGCTCAGCCTCAGACCCGTGTCACCCAGCGAATGTCAATCTTTCTATCTTTAAAAGCTGCCTGAATTGTTATCAGTTTGGGGTATTAGGTAATGTATCACTATTGGCTTGTGAATGGCAACAAACACACCCCCATAATGTAAAATGTCAGGGCAGAAGCCATCTGAGTAAAGGGCTTTATCATTATGATCTGTATTTCTAGCTTAATCTTTCTGTAAATTCCAAACCACTTGAAATCTCACATTTGTTCATTAAACAAGCAAGTAAGCAAAAACCCAGCAGCTAGCACTAACACAGCGGAGGGCCATACAAACCCAACCCAAGTTCAATAAAAACTAAAGCACATTTCACTGTATGCTCAGAAACAATTTACTCTTGGTTCATTTTTTTCAACAGACTCATTATTATTCTTTCATGGTGTTATGCATAGATATAATGAATTTTAATCATTTTGACTCCTGTTACCCTCTTCATCCCTTATCCCTCTCGTTGAAACCCTTCTTCCCAACAGATCACCCTCTTACCTTTCCTGTCTTCTCTCTGTGTATGTCCTGCTATGTGTAGTGTATGTCCTACTATCTGTAGTTAGAATTATTTGCATGAGTGGATGGTTATTTTCTGAAGCATGAGTAATGGAAGAAAATTACCATCTTTCCCAGCAACCACTGTCAACAGACATTCAGAGTTAAACTTTATATCCAATGTGAAGTGAGGAGCTGGCCCAGGAAATATTCTTGACATGATGCATACAGATATGAATTCATCATAATAGTAATTAAAGATAAATGTGTTTTTAAGAATCACAATTTATTTCTTCCTATTCTGCAAATACTTATTAGCATGTACAAAGAACGGAGACAGGTCTTCAAGTAGATAAAAAATGACAAGGACACCAGTGGTTCTCAAATCCACTTGCATGGATACCTCACAATGCTTAGAGATACCTTTTTGCCTGGGGAGTTGCTGCTGGAATCTAACAGAGAGCAATGATGCCAACCATCTAAAAGCTCAGAGAATAGCCCTCCACAATGCAAAATCATTCAGGGCAAAATGCCAGCAATGCCAGGATTAAAATAAATGACAACAACCTAATTAGAGGAAAAACATCAAATATTGTGAATTGTATGTGGACAGAAGATGCACATGAGAAGACCCACGCAGCTCAGAGAGGCTGATAACATGGGTGAAGTCTGCCATCACAGGCAGAGAGTGATTCCCTCCAGGTTATTTGTAACATTTTTACTGTGGCTACTGTGTCTCATGAAATTCAATACTGTACTTTGGATGGTGCAGTTTAGTTTTATCAAATTTTTCTTTATGCCTCCTTTCTCATTAAGTTTTTCTCCAAACTGATAATATTTTGTGACCCCCACAAGATGGAAATTATATCATTTACTTATGATTATATTAAAGCTCACTAAACTTTTAAAGCCAAGTGTGCATATTTGAACTAAAATACGAGAATTTTTAGTGATAAATAAACAAATATGTTCTTCATACTGGTAAATATAAACACTGCCCTTGGCTGTGCAGAAGCCACTAAGCAAGCTTGCAGAGCAAGATCCAAATCCCCACCATGACAGACACAAAAATGTGGTTGTAAGCAATGCTGAAAAGTGAATTGTTCTGTTTACAAAGATTAACTGAGCCACACAAGTGTATGAGAAGGAAGATATGACTGGTATTTATGGAAGAATTCCATGAAGTCACCAATGACCCCTCAAATATTTCATTATCTTCTGCTTTAAGGCTTAATGGGGCAACATAAAAATTACAATTCTTTCCAGACAATAAAATAATAGACAAGAGACCACAGTCACAGTCTTTACATATTGAAATTATTAACCACAAACACCCATCATGTCCTAAACTTCATTACCAACTTGAATAGATATAAAACCACACAGAAAACAAATATAGGTGTGTCTATGAGGGTATTTCCAGATAGATTTACCTGAGACGAGGCTGACCTCAGTGTGGGTGATGTACTGACTAGTTTTGTGTCAACTTGACACAGCTGGAGTTATCACAGAGGAAGTAGCTTCATTTGAGGAAATGCCCCCATGAGATCCAACTGGAAGGCATTTTCTCAATTAGTGAGCAAGGGGGAAAGGCCCCTTGTGGGTGGGACCATCTCTGGGCTGGTAGTCTTGGGTTCTATAAGAGAGCAGGCTGAGCAAGCCAGGTGAAGCAAGCCAGTAAGGAACATCCCTCCACGGCCTCTGCATCAGCTCCTGCTTTCTGACCTGCTTGAGTTCCAGTCCTGACTTTCTTTGGTGATAACAGCAGTGTGGAAATGTAAGCTGAATAAACCCTTTCCTCCCCAACTGCTTCTTGGTCATGATGTTTGTGCAGGAATAGAAACCTTGACTAAGACAAATTGGTACCAGCATAATGAGGTATTCCTTTGACAGCCTGACCATGTTTTGGGGAGGACTGTGGAAGAACTTTGGAACTTTGGGCCAGAAGATCCATTCGGTGTTAAGAGCTCTGTCAAATGTTGTGTAGGAGCTTGGAAGATAATGTTGAGAACAGTGCAGGAGATGGAGGCCTGGCTTGTGAAATTTCAGAGGGAAGATGAAAGACTTTTTTCAGGGCCATTGCTATTTTGGATTGTGAAGATTCCGTGGTTCTGGTTAGCTGGGGCTGAAGAATCAGCTGTGATTAACAAGATTCCAAAACTACTAAAGCAAAAACTTTGCATTACTGGGACTACTGATGCTGGTTAGCTGGAGCTAAGAAATTAAAGGTGATTGAGAAGAGACCAGCATCACTGAGGTGACATCTTCTGGGAAGTGTTTTCTGAGGGCACAGAGGATGTGTTCCAGAGATAGCCAAGGTTGTACCTTGTGCTGTGGCTGGACTTGGTAATGCGTAAGAGTTACCCAGGTGGTACTGGTTTTGAAGGCATGAAGGGGTCATGCAGAGCAGCTGAGGCTCAGCACTGTGAGAGGCCATGGAAGGCCATTGGTGAAGGTGCAGCCTCAGTTGCAATTGATGGCCCAGGGCTGAAGGGGTCATGGAAAGGAGATGAGGCTTGGCACCATGAAGAGGGCCTATGAGAGGCTATTGGTAAAGTCTAGTTCAAGACAGCAGTGTTTGGAGATGCCAGTACCATGAGATGACCATCAAGAACAGCAGCAGCAGTGGAGTACAGGGAGCTGGAGCCTAGAAGACAAGGTCTGTGCTACAAAGGGCAGGGCTGGAGAAGTGACCCAAGCCCTTGGAGGAGCCCAGTAGATCATGAGTTGGATCCCAGACATTGGACGGTTGGAGATTGATTTTGCTTTTGATTGTGCCTGTGCCCTGATATTTTTCCCTCTTGAAGGAAGTTTTTAGTGAAGCCCACAGTTGAGAGACTTTGAATTTAAAGTAATTTGAATTTTATAAGAAAAGGATTAAACTTTTAATATGTAAAGACTGTGGGACTTTTAAAGTTGTTTAAGATATTGGGGATGAATAAGTACTAAGGGTTGAGGCTTACTATTGATGTGTTTGTGTGTCACGTTGACAAGGGGTCAATTGTACTGACTAGTTTTGTGTCAACTTGACACAGCTGGAGTTATCACAGAGGAAGGAGCTTCATTTGAGGAAATGCCCCCATGAGATCCAACTGGAAGGCATTTTCTCAATTAGTGAGCAAGGGGGAAAGGCCCCTTGTGGGTGGGACCATCTCTGGGCTGGCAGTCTTGGGTTCTATAAGAGAGCAGGCTGAGCAAGCCAGGATAAGCAAGACAGTAAAGAACATCCCTCCATGGCCTCTGCATCAGCTCCTGCTTTCTGGCCTACTTGAGTTCCAGTCCTGACTTTCTTCAGTGATGAACAGCAGTATGGAAGTGTAAGCTGAATAAACCCTTTCCTCCCCAAGTGCTTCTTGGTCATGATGTTTGTGCAGGAATAGAAACCCTGATTAAGACAGGTGGCATCATCCTTTCTGTAGATTATGATCCTACACTAAATAAAGAGGCGAAAGAGGAAGCTGCTGACACCAGCTCATTTTTGCTTACTGACTGTGAGCACAACGTGAGCGGCCACCTCATTTCCAGCCACCATGCTTTCCCATCTTGTCTCCTCAAACTGTGAGCTTAAATAAACCATTCCCTCCTTATGTTACTTTAGTATTATGTTTTGTTACAAGAAAAGTAATAGGTTACTTTCTTATCCAAAGTATAAACACACAAACTGTCTGAAAATATGAATACAGAAATTTAAAGTGAATAAGCAATCTTTACCCTTCAAATTTACATCTTTGTTTGAATTTTATCTTTTAAATCCCATAAAAGAAAGTGTGAGTTACCTAAGAATTAAAACAGTAATGTTTTACACAAGATCTATAATTATTTATTACCTAATTTTTAGGACTTAGCATCTCTTACAAACAATAAAATGCAGTTTGGGGAGCCATATTAGTTAAAACTATATGCAAGAAGCATAGGAACTTGCTTTTTTCCAGATAAAAGTTTAAAAAGATCAAAATCATTATTTGATAAGAATAGAGTTATGAAAGTCAGATTGTTAAATTTTATCTAGAGATAATAGTATGCTTGAAAATATAGGAACTTTATTTCCTTCATTTTTAATTTCATTGATATTTTATACTATATTATAATATGGTATGAAAATATTCCATATTTAGAAAGTAGAGATTTGGATATAAAATTCAGTCAATCAGCCAACCAAACGACCAATCATAATGAAAACTGCGGAGAGGGCAACACTGAAATCATGCAGAATCTATCCACTTGCACCAGATGCAGTGAGCTCATCTAGGATGTCCTGGCAGTGGGCCTCATTCTCAATCTGGACACAGTGAAATGGTGAAGAGAGAGAAGAGGAAATGCCTGTCTTTGGCTTTAAGACTCACCCCACAAGATGGGGCCCATGCTTGGTGTTGTAATCAGGGCCCAGAGTCTGTGGCTAGACAGGCCCTAACTAAGCCTTAGGGGAGAACCTGCTATTATTCTCTTAGACAGACAAAGTACACTGACAACTAATGATTTAATGCTACCCACAGATTGATTTATCTCAGCCTTCATCAAAGCTTCCTTCTGAAGTAGATGCTGACTAATAGAGGCCAAACTGGTTAGTGTCAGAGGTCAAGAGGCTGCAGAGTGCACCCAGGACATCTCATAGAGACCACAACATTTTACACTGCCATGAGCAATGAATGGGCAAGGGTTCAAGTTTCCCCCAAACCTCATCGGTTCCCAGCATCATCTGCCTTTGTAAGTTCAGCCATATGAACATTATATCAAACAGTATTTCTTTATGTTTTTAGCTTAACTTTTCCCAAAGCCTAAAAGTGATAAACATTTTTTCTAAATGTTGCTGTGAAGCACTCACTTATATTTACGTTGGGTGGGTCCATTTTATTAGGTGAGATTTCTATTATTCTCACTAGCTGAGAGAGCTTTAGATTTAGCACGGGCATTGGATTTCAACAGTTTCATGGTTCCTGCTTCCCACCTCCATCCCCAGTTTTAATTTATTAAGTGCAACTATGGCCTGAGAATTTTTGTTTTAGCAAATTTATTTTAAGATTTAAATAAACTAGTGTTTTAGAACAAATCCCTCTCAGACAATGCCCGTGCCTACAGAATGTCAGGCTTGTTCTTTGTAATGTCTTTGTCTTTCTTTGTCCGTCTAAGGCTAGCTTCCAAAAAAAGAAGTCAATAAATCCAATTATTTTTAAAATATTTCAAAAGATTCTTGTTTCAAAAAAAAAAGTCAGCTTAAAGAATTCATGGATGCAGTTATCTAGTAAGCTAAGCATCAATAAAAACCAGAAAAACAGAGAATTACTTAGTAACAGGGACATAGCAGCATGCAGACCACATGCATTTCTTATGTACTCCCAAGTCTGTGCTATTCCTGTCCTTTGTCCCTATTCACAGGATGGACGCCCTAATTCTGGTGAGCGGGCTGATCATGCTCACTCTCTCCCAGCTTGTTCATTAAGTATAGTATACAAGGTCAGAAGAGAAAAGTTGAGAACAGAGTTTCTTTCCTTAGTCCAGAGTTCTGCTCAAGAAGCAAGAACATGTGATTTGGATCCCTGGTACCACTGGCAGCTCTGAAATAGTGGACCAGAGATTTTGCCGACAGGCTGCCATAACAACAGAGAGCTGCAAATTCCTCCTCAGTGTACCTGATATTATCTATGAGAGAGTGTGATTTTCTTAGTTCAAATCTAAGAAAAAAATTGAAAATAATGGAGATGCTGGTAATTGCAAGATGGTGAGCAGCTCTGTGAGAGCAGCAGGCTAACTATAGACCATGTAGTATAGGAGGCAGCAACAAAGAAACAGCTAAGAACTCTGTAGGGGTCCTCAAAGACTACTCACAGAAAGTGTGCCTGCATTTAGCTGATCAAACTGTGAAGCAATTCTCTGTCCCCAGGACATTGCTGAAATCTATAGAGAAATCAGCAGACAGTAGGTGGAGTTCAATAGCTTGGTGTCATACAGAAGCAGACTGGCTTAATAGAAAATCAAAGAAAGACCTAGCCAGGGCCTGGGAGATAGCTCAGTTGGTATGTGCTTGTTTTTCAAGTACAGGGACCTGACTCTGGTTCCCAGAACTAATGTATAGGTAGCAGAGGTAACGCATGTGAGTAATCCCAAAATTGGGGAGGTGGAGCCAGCATGATCTCAGGGGCTTTCTGACCTTAGCCTAGGTGGTGAGAGTCCCTGACTTATGAGAAACCATGTTTCAATGAAAATGGCAGACAGAGCCTAAGGAATAACACCTTATATCTCTGGCCCCACAGATCCACACACCTACATGCATGCACCCACTCATATATGTGTACACTCTCCAACACTAGAAGGTAGAAAGAAATCCCTGTTAGAAAGCACTGTCATTGTTAGATAACTGTGAAAATGTCAAAGCCAGGTCTCTAAAGAGTAATGTAAGGAGAAATCCATTTTAGTAAAATACTTAGTTGTATTTACTTAACAAGCCCAAACTGTAAGTCCTCCAAGAGAACTGGCATTTAGAATTCCTACAAAAAGGACGACCTAAAATGCCCAGTTTTCAGTCGCACTATGAGACAAAGGGAGAAATAAGAAAATGCTATTATATAGACATGAAAAAAAAAAAAGGCAACAAGCACTGTATGTGAAAGGATGCTGACGATGTGCCTGACAGACAGAGGCAGGTATGAAAAAATGTGTTCAAATACTAAGGAAAACTATCATTAAAGGAAGAAAGGTTTTTACGTTAATGCCAAACAGGGAATACTAAAACAGAACTAAAATTTTTTATTACAATTACATTATTTTCTTCTTCCCGTTCCTTCCTCCAATGAACCTGTACCTGTTTGTGCTCTTTCAAATTCATAGTCTCTTAATTGGGGCTGGCTTAGAGTTCAGAGGTTTAGTCCATTATCAGCATGGCAGGAAGGATGGTAACCCATAGGCAGACATAGTGCTGGAGAGGTAGCTGAGAGTTCTACATCAGGATCACCAGGCAACAGGAAGAGAGAATGACACTGAGCCTGGCTTGAGCATCTGAAATCTCAAAACCCACCTATGACACACTTCCTCCAAGGTCTCTCTCTGACAAGGTCACGCCTTCTAATAGCGCTAATCCCTGTGGGCCTACAGGGGCAATTTTCATTCAAACCACCACATTGCTTGTTTTTATTTTAACCATAATTTATGAATAATTTAGCTGGGTCTTGAATTGTAAGATGACATAATTTTTCACTGAGGACATCACAAATGTCATTCCAGAGACTTCTAGGAAGCATCAGACTCCTTTTCTGCTCTGCTCACAATTCTCTTCAGTATCAGTTTCTGGCATTTTGGCTAGGATAAATCTCAGTATAATTCAGGGTAGACAACTGTGATGTTCCTGTATTCAGGCCCACTCATTTTTTTCTCCCACATATCTCATCTAAAGTTAACCTCAATTATTATGGTTTATTTTCTTTTCATAGTCACTGAAGATTCAGTTCTAAAAGTTCCACTTAGTGTTTTAGAGTTTCCTTTTATTTCTATTTTGTTAATGTTCCTTTTTTGAAAAAAAAATTCTAACAGCACTGAAGTTCTAACTTGGTAATTCCAATGCCCCTTTCTACTGATCACATTTTCTTCTGACTGGTTCACATTGTTCATATATATGTATATGTATATATATGTATATGTGTATATACATATACACATATACATATATACACACACATACACATATACACATATACACACATACATGTATATATGCATATATTTGTATATTTACACATGTATGTATATGTATAAATGCACATTTATAATATGTATATGCATAATGTAAATGTAAATATTTATATATTTATAGATAGAATTTAATACTGGAACTGGCTACTATTAATGTTATGTTATTGAATTTCTGGGTTTTACTGTCTCACATGAATGAACAACGAATTTCATTCTGGAACGCAGTTAATTAACTCATAGATTAATTAAAGCCTTCTAGGAAGCTCTTCTCATAAGGCTAGCTTAACCTTCCCTCTAACTTGCAACGTTTCTGGGTTCCTAGTAAATGTTTCAGGTATCCTGTGCATCCTGCAGCATTGCAGCAATCCCTCCTCTGCTTTGTTCTCTGCCCAACACCTGCACATTCTGTTCTAGCCCCAAACCTTCCTCAGATGTATGTAATTACATACATACTCTCCCCCTTTGGGAGGAAACTTACTGCATGGCCTCTTCTCTTTCTTCTAACCACAGGCACCCTTCCAGTCTTCTCAGATAGGTGGAATTGCTTTGATCTCAGCATTAGCTGCTTTTCTAATCACAGTGATCAAATATGTGACAGAAACAACTTCAGGGGGAGGGTTTCATTTAGGCTTATGGCTCAAGAGGGCATGTTCACTCTAGAAAGGAAGGTATGGTGGGTAGCACAGCTTCTCACATGGTACCACAAGAAGCTCATCTGGAGAAGAGGTGGGGATGAGCCATAATTCTGCAGTACCCTGGTTCCCTACCACCACCTGACTTAGTAGCTTGCATCTGCCAGCTAAGATCTATGTATTACAACAGAGGTTCTAAGCCCATTGGAGGGCAAGATATCCATACATCAGATATCTTGCTTATCAGATATATGAACACTATGATTTCATAACAGTAGCAAAATTACAGTTGTGAAGTAACAACAAAAAGAATTTTATAGTTGGGGGTCATTACAACATAGGGAACGACCTTAAAGAGTCTCAATACTAGAAAGGTTGAGAACCAGGCTTAAAGGTTCAAAACTTCCCTAAATATCACTACCAGGTGGAGACTAGTTTCATATAGGTGAGATTATGGAGGGATATCCAAATCTCAAACATCTCCTAAGTGATGCTTATAGGCCTGCCTCTAAGAGTAAAGGTGAGCTTTATAATGCTCAGCACTGTCCCGCTGGTTGAAAGATGCTGTATTTTTGTGCAGTGTTCTGTCTGTGTATGTGAGGATTATGTGCTGACAAAAACATTGTCATGGCCAGAAGTAGCAGATAGCAGAAGTCAGAGATTTCCACTTATTTCTCTGCCAAGTGGAGAACCTGGAAGAGTGCTTTCTAGCCTCTTATCCTTAGATAAGAGTCATCTGAGTATGTAAGAATAACTCCAACCTGGGCATGGTGGCACATACCTTTAATCCCAGCATTTGGAAGGCAGAGATGGGAAAAGGCCAGCCTGGTCAACATAGTAAGTTCCAGGTGAGCCAGGGCTACATAACAGAGAGAACATCCTGTCTCAAAATAAATAAATAAAATAGCTTCCAAATTTCATTCATGAATTTTCTACTTCATCGGTACAAGCAGTCCACACTTATAATCAGGAAGTCTGGAGGATACTACAGAAAAGAAAGCTCCTGCAACCATATCTCTTTTCTGTCAGTAAGATAAGATGACAGTCCCCTTTGTCTCTCCTTGTCAAAAGCCTTCTCTTTTATTCTCTATTAATATGCCTATTTATACTCTTTGTATCACAAGCAACAATAAACTAATTTAGCTTTAAATCACTACAATAATCACCTCTAATATAAGTTCATTTTGATCCCATACTGAGAGCCTACCACTATGGCCAGTGCAAAGTAAGAGGTGAGTTCAAGAAAACAAACTGACTAGATATAAATTCTATAAAGGTTTCTACACAAATGCACATGTGTACACAGTAACAGGTCAGCTTTTCCTATGGTGTAGACAGGGTCTGCACAACGTGTGATATATTTCAATAAAATGTATTTATATATTAAATTCTAGATGCCAAATACATGATTAAACAATTATGAAAGCAGACAGCACCTAACAGGCATTCCCTAATGTGTGCTCACGTACTGTGTGACATGTCATGTGAACATTCTAGTATGAAACCAATGGTTTAAGGGTAACATTGACAACTGATCCATTTGAGATATATTTTGGAAACTCTAACCACTAAATCCAAATAAAAAATAATTCTCTCATTCTAAGATGTTTTAAAAGTCTTGGGGAAATACTTGATAACTAAAAACCTATAACAAAGGAAAATAATTTAGCAGATGAAATACTTTAATATACATAAAGAAAACCTATTAATCTATCGATTAGCAACACAGTACCTACAGCAACATTATATCCTGGTACTCCTATATAAACAACAGTGACTTTGGCAAGCTCTGATGTATATGGTAGGCAAGAAGGACAGTGATGTATATTATTTATGCATTTCTGGGACAAACAGCATAAAGGAGGACACTTAGACTGTATGCCCATCTTAGCTTTTAAACAAAACCATAAATGAAGCGACTCCAGGTAATCAGTGTCTATTCTGTTGCAGACACATGAAATAACAGCCTTTTAGATGAGAGCTGGGAATGGTTTTTCTGCTCTGAGAACATGAAAGAAATCATGCTGTCAGTCTGCAGTTCCACTGCAATTGTGAGCACAGAGAAGAAGGAAAAATATTAGGCTACCAGAGAAAGGCAGGAGCCAGCTTCCACACCTGCCCTGCTTCCTGACACAGCAGAAAGATTGCTCTGGCTTTGCAACCCTTCCTAGGTACATAATACTAACGTGTTAATCCTGAACAAATAGAAAACTCTCATTCATTGTGTTGTCTTTATCTTCCTGTTTTCTCCTCTTATGGCAGACCTTATATTACTTCTAGATGTAAGTATAAGAAAATCCAGAATAACCAATAATGCCTGACGTATGATGTATGAAGACCACTTCTGTGACCTACAATGTATATTTGATAGGCTTTGTTACTATTTACTGAATTTTTTTGTGCTTTCAAAAACTACCTGTAATTGACAGTCTTTGATCTCCTGAAAGGGATATAATTTCAAAGAGGAAAATTTCTGTACTTGGAAGGCCATGAAAGAAAGCAGTGTCATGATTACAAATGAACAAATTAGGGACGATTGAGATAAAGACCAGGACACATTTTGTAGCACCGCCATGGAGAGAGCAATTAGTACAGAGACGCATTAGGCCAGTAAGGCTCTTTTAACAGAAGGATGTGCTATTCTGGATTTTGGCTTTATTATGGCTGAAGGCACACTGAGCAAATGGCTTCAGAGTCTGGGTTTCCTCTGTAGTTAAAATGTGGTTGTTCATTCAGCCAAGGAGCAGAAATTACAGGAAAATCTCAGGTCTTTTGTGCTCAGCAGCAGCACAGGATTGGTGGCAATGTTTTAAGTCAATATAGCTCTGTTGTTTTGTTCTCCAGGTTTGGAGGATAAGAATATTCAGAAACCTAACCTGCTTGTATATGCGCATCATTGCAAATAATAGACTCTACTGTGACAATACAAACCTCCACTGGTGTTCCATAGACAACAGACAAACTGACTCCCTTGTCTTTTTAAGAACTGGTTTTGTCTAAGTGGAATCAGGAAGCAATGGCTGCTTTCATTAACTTGTGAAAACTTTAGACTGCAAATGTGTTCATTTATAGATTATATTAGATTATAATATATATTATATAATATATATTATAGATCAGTCCATGGAAGTGGTTCCTTAAAACAGTCTGGTTTTTTGTCATTTTCAGACATTTGTGGGGTAACAGAATCGATGAAAATAAAAGAATGATCAACTTGAAAAGATAATTTAAACACACACACACACACAGAGTAAAAAAATAGATTGCCCTGGTATGTTATGGGAAATTTCTATTCCAACAATCTCAGTTCTGGATTAAAACTTAAATGAAAAGAGAAGCCACTACAGGCATTTGCCTAAGCTAGCGTGGCCTTCTACCTGGAAGGCTGATGGATCTTGAAGCCTGTCATTCACAACTCAGATGAACCCCTCCAGCACATACCTTATTTGTAGGGACTCACATTAAAAGCAGAGTGTTATTAGCATGATTCTTTGAATAACATCACCCCTCTTTGCCTACTCTTTGGATATATTCATGTAAAATAATTTATTTGGGCTTTATTATGATAAGAGGTATAATTAACAGTCATTTGGGGAGCACAAAGAATTTATGCCACAGCTAATTTTGTAAAATGTGCCTCTAGTAGCACCTGCACCATTCACACTTACAAATAAGGTAATTGTACTTCTAGTCACTTCTGAGTATGTGTAATTAGTATAATTGACATATTCAAATTATAATAATTATATCCAGTTTACCAACTTCTCACTTTCTTTATGCCCACCTCAACTTTGTTAGTTCATATAGATCAGATTCTTGAAATCTATACTATTTTCTTTTTTCATTATTGTAGTAAAATACCCAACAAAAAGCAGCTTAAGGGAAAAGGGACTTATTTGGTCTCACAAGCTAGGGGTCCATGGGGCAAGGAAGCCCTTGAGGCAGGTGATGACACTGCGTCTTCAACCAGGAAGCAGAGAGGGATGGATGCTGGTGTTAGCCTGGTTGATCTTTTAATTCACTCTGTGACCCCTGGACTTGGATAGTGCCAGCCACCTTGAAGGCAGGACTCTCCTTGGTTACTTGTCCCTGGACACTCTCATAGACATCTACTGCAGTGTTTTTCAAGGGATGCCTAATCTAGTCAGTTGACAATGCAGAGTAGTCATCATGCTAGTTTATAAAATGGCATTGTCATCTTCTCTCAAGCCATGTAGGGAAATGTTCAACATTTCCATATAGTGAAGCATATGGACAAAGTTCGCAGAGCACTGCCTCCCCCTGCTCCCCACCCAAGTCCCTATTAATTCATTATGCCAGAATGGCACTCCTTTTTGTCAGTTTAATCCACTAAAACTATTTTGGTCAATCATTTCACCTTTTCTCAAAACAAAACAAAACGAAACCTAACAATAACCCCAACAAAAAGGAAAAAACAAAAACAAAAAAAGCCCATGCTTAACTACCATTGACAGTCTACAATTAAATTCAAATAAACCCTAGTTTCAAGTCTTCATATTAACAAACACCAGTACAATCAGAATAGAAGTTTGACAGGCTAAAAGGCAAGAACTGATCTTATTTTGAAGTCCAGGCAAAATGGCATAAATTGTTTCCTTGTCCATTCAGATCCCTATCAGCCAGAGAACCCACATCTCTATTTCACAGCCAATCTGTTTTTTAAACTAAACACATATTGAAATTATTTGATGTGTGTGCAAAATTGTATTCAAGACTCACACAGCATAACAGCTCAGGTATATAAATGCAAAACTGAAGGAAAGACTCTAAAATTCTTCACTAATGTTAAGAAAATAAGATTTAAGTTCACAATTTCCATTCTATTACTTGGATTTAAATTTATATGAATGAAAGTTTAGCTTTGTTTAGTATGTAATTTAAGATATGACGCTATCTTATAGTAGAAAAATAAAAAGCATCTTTGAAAGAATAAATTGTCTAAAACTAAGGAGCAGTGATTTAAATTTTATAAATGTCATATAACAAAATATATATCTTCAGAATATGAACTGCTTCTCAAAATATTATTTTATATTTTGAAGGTTCTACAATACAATTAAATGTTGCAGGTGAGAGACAGGTTAATTTCCTCTTTCTCATGCATATCTATTTAAATGCTCATAGAGGAATAAAGAAGTCTAAGATAAAGAAAACAGATAATGGGATAGTTATGGGCCAGAGATTCCAACTCTTACATATGGAATCACATCCCCATGTCAGAACTGATGTAGCTAAGCTGAGAAAGCTACAGACTGGAGGGCTCACTGAAGTTCATTTCCTGCTTGCCAGAACAGATTAACCCCACACAGTACAGAGGGAAGACCCCTGCAGAAGGGAAGAGTCAGAAAACAAAGAGTCATCTGGAAGCATCCAATTATAAGATTGAACACCCACTCATCCACCATACAAGCTATTAGCATCCAGTAGCCTGCCTGGATGTACATCACACACAGGGATAAGAGAGTGCCTCTCCTGTTATGTTAGAAACAAGCAGCAGGAATCAATGGCATCCTTAGAGTGGCTAACAGGAGTGATGCTCATACTATTACATGATAGGCAGTGTAGGGAAGTAAAGTTGAAAAGAGGAGGCTGTGGTGGTTTGAATATGCTTGGCCCGTGGGAAGTGGCAGTGTCTGGAGGTATGAACTTATTGGAGAAGGTGTAGCCTTGTTGGAATAAGTGTGTCACTGTGGAGGCAGGATTTTGAGGTCTCATATATATTATTAAGACTGGCCAGTGTGATCCTGGCTGCCTATGGAAGACAATCCTCTTTTGCTGCCTATGGATTAAGATGTAGAACTCTCAGCTCCTTTAGCACCATGTCTGCCTTCATGCTGCCATGTTTCCTGCCATGATGATAATGGACTGAACCTCTGAAACTGTAAGACAGTCCCAAATAAATATTTTCTTTTATAAGAGTTGCCTTGATCATTGTATCTTTTTACAGCAATAAACCCTAACTAAGAGACCACGGATGCAGGAACAAGCTCCGCCCAGGAAACCAGCAGAAGAACATCAGAGATCATATGCAGGCAGATCTCTAGACTTAGGCACACAAGGTCTCAAGGTTAATGGTAGATCTTAATGATATTTAAACTGTACCACTAAGACTAGAGAGGCTCAGCCAGTTTTCTCAGCACAGTATTACAAAACATCAAGGGTCCAGAACTATACAAGACAAGGTGGTCTCAGTAAGGTAGGTGGACATTTTGATATTATTTATTACCAGCTCTTTGGATTCCCTGCTTTTGCTGTTGTGTGCTGTTCATGTGCCTGGTTTTCATTTCAGTTTTTGTATTGAAGGTAGAGTCTCATTATGCTGCACTGTTTTTCTTCTTTATAAACTTCTAGTCTGTGTGTGTTTTTTTTTTTTAAATTATTATAGAGGCACAAAGATCAGCTACCCCAAGAAAACAAATAGATGTTCACAAGAAACAATCAAATACTCAGCAATTGACACAGAAAAGACTACGCTGTTACTTAGTCAAATAAAGGCTGCAGTCAGAGGATGCTTTTCAGGACTTGTTTCTCTCTCCACCATGTGGGTTCCGGTTACCAAATGCAGGCATTATTAGGCTTGGTGGAAGCACCTTCATTTTCTGAGCCATTCAGCTGGCCAAAAAGCATCATTTAAAAGTCCTTAGAGTTTTTGTTTGAATCAATGATTACCTGAATAATCAAAAATTGAATTGTAGAACTGGCAGTCAGTGACCTTAGGGAGGAGTGGGCTCTCAGTAGCCTGACTCGGAACAGACTGACCTATATAGGAAACCATACTCTGTATTTTCTAAGGAGCAATTCACTGCTGCACATAGAAATTTATTCAGAAAACCATTTGGGACAATTTTTCTTCTCCATAAAAGTAGATATTTAGTTCTATAACTCATTAGCTTTCAATAAAGATCAAATAAGAGCACAACTATTTTTAAGAAGGTTTCCCAGCACTTGGGAGGCAGAGGCAGGCAGATTTCTGAGTTCAAGGCCAGCCTGGTTTACAAAGTGAATTCCAGGACAGCCAAGGCTACACAGAGGAAACTCTGTATCGAAAAGCAAACAAACAAACAAACAAACAAAAAAACAAAGAAAAAAAGAAGGTTTACTTAGCATTAATATTCTCTTTTTCCCTATTCCCAGCAGAGAACTTCAGTTCATGTATTAACTAAATACTTATTTACTTATTTAGCTAGTTAGTTTTGGTTTTTTGAGACAGGGTTTCTCTGTGTAGCCCTTGGTGTTCTGGAACTTACTTTGTAGACAAGGCTGGCCTCAATCTCACAGAATTTCACCTGTCTCTGAATCCCAGGTGGTGGGATTAAAGGTGCATGTCACTCCCACCTGGCCAAATATGCTTAAAAATACATATTATGATGTAACTTTTCTTTCTGTATGACAAAATCATCTTAATTTCTTTAGTCTTTTATCATGGACTGATTTTCTTTTAACCTTTGGTGGTCTTTGTAGACTTTAAATTTCCTGATTTGTCTAAGAAGTCAATGCCCAAACTGGTTCACTATTATACTGGGGACATCAGCAGCAAGGAATACACTAAACACAGGTTTTGCATGCTGAAGATATGACATAAACAAAAAGTCATTCCAAGACCCCAATACAAATCTCCATGACACAGGCAATGCTGGACACTCACCTCCAGAACCAGCCATAGCTTATCTCCATTTATCTTGTCCTTTTTAAAGTAAATCCCGTAGAATCTGACCAC
Source organism: Mus musculus (assembly GCF_000001635.26). Lineage (NCBI taxonomy): Eukaryota > Metazoa > Chordata > Mammalia > Rodentia > Muridae > Mus > Mus musculus. Next base: position 22,245,578 of record NC_000068.7, on the reverse strand, counting down.
ATTTGGGTGGTCAGAAAGTGTTCTTAAGATGTTATACTCTGCTTCAATCTCTTCATCGATATCCTACATTAAAGCAGGTCATAACAAGACAACCATGAAAAAACAGATAGTATGCCAATAAAATAATACTAGGATATTAATATTATTCTAACTTCATTAAAACAAGGTTATAGTTGTTGCGACTGCATTCTGTAACACGGTATTGAAATCTCTTATTACATCATTTTTGTACTAATTCAATGCATCTCAGTCTCGTATTAATTACACCAAATTTTAAAAGGAAGAAATAAAAGGCAATCCTTGCATGCAAATGGAGAACTATTCCATGTGATTTTATCTGTACTGTATTAGTGACTTAATTGTAATGCCAAAGACATTGATTTAAAAATAAGACTAAAAAAATTAGTTTATTTGGTTCAGAACATGGTATATTTGGAAGTTATCAAAAATCTGTCATACAGGCACATCAATTTCTACTTAAAACACTGAAACAGTGTTAAATTATATGATACAATACAAGGTTAAGTTTTAACAGCTATGCACCAGGAGCAGAGTTAGATATTTGAATAAAAAGCTGTAAAACCACTTGGGGATGTTTCTAGAACACCATGTGTATATGGAGCAACTTACAGACAATAAGAGAGCATCTTAGTGATACTGTTCTCATAAGCATAATTAATGGCTTGTTGTTTCGCTCCAAAATCACAGCAGCATAAAGAAAATGTAAGTTCCAAAAAGTTAGACTCAGAGATTTTCAGGGAAAACATAGGTCTATAAGCCTACCATATTCTGGCCCTACTCGTCTTTCTTTCCTTGCAGAGGATCAAAACTCAACTTTTTGATAAATACACAAAATATAAGGTGCCTTCATCTTAAAAAATAGATTCTAATATTTATTTTAAAAGTCTATGTCTATTTCAATTTCTTTAAATGGAATTCCTTGGCTATGCTTTATTTTTATTTAACTTGTAACATGATGAATGGAGAATAAATAATTTTTAGGAAACTGCATATGTTCTATGAAAATAAATTCAGCAAAATAACAAATTCATTACTATAGTTGTTAATCTTTCATTAAAACACAGTAGAAAGCTGGAAAGATGGCTCAGTTAATAAAGTACTTTATTCACAAGCCTGGCAGTCTGATTCTGATGCTCAGAACTCAGTAAAAATGAAGGGCATGGTTGTGTGCACTTGTAATCTAGCACTGGGCTGTAGAGACAGGGAGTTGGAAACTTGCTGGCCAGCCCATTTTGCCTAACTCTAGACCAATGTGGAAACAGGAAATGGAAAATATGCCTATAAGATTAGAGGTGTTCCTCTGACCTCTATGCACCTCCTTTATTTCTCTGTCTCCCTCTCTTTGTCTCTGGCTTTGTCTCTGTCTCTCTTTCCCTTTCTCCCCAGCCCTCCTTCCTCTTCTCTCATATTTAAAGGCCTTGATTTTCAAGTATTGTAAGAACATCATACACAAGTAAGGCTGTGGAAGAGGAAAGATTATATGTATCATAAGTTACTTGTTCTTGCTAATAAGGAAGGGGATGGGAAAGACATTCATTTGGGGTGTATGTTGTGGTTGGTCTGAAGTGTTTTTCTGTTATTGTTCCAAATCTTCAACCCTAACACCAAGATATCTGAAGGAAAAAAAAATGTTGAGCCATTGGCAGAGCAAAACTGTGTCTCTTTCCTTCACATGAATGGCAAAAGTCCCAACCAGGAACCGTGTACATGCAAATCAACAGAGCCTGCAATTTACATAACCTATTCTACCTTTCCACTCTGTCAGATTTCCTACTTTAAAATAAAGCTTTCACAATAGTGTCTGGGTTTGGTGATTGTTTATTGGATGGATTCCCAGGTGGGGCAGTCTTTGGATGGTCATTCCTTTAGTCTCTGCTCAAATTGCGTATGCCAACAAGAGTTTGCTGACAGGAGCCTGATATAGCTGTCTCCTGAGAGGCTCTGTCTGTGCCTGACAAATACAGAAGTGGATGCTCACAGCCATCCATTGGACAGAACACAAGGTCCCCAGTGAAGGAGCTAAGAAAGTACCCACGGAGCTGAAGGGGTTTGCAGCCTCATAGGAGGAACAACAATATGAACTAACCAATACCCTCAGAGCTCCCTGGGACTAAACCACCAATCAAAGAAAACATGTGGTGGTACTCATGGCTCTAGCTTCATATGTAGCAGAGGATGGCCTACTTGGTCATCAATGGGAGGAGAGACCCTTGGTCCTGTGAAGGTTCTATATCTCAGTATAGGGGAACACCAGGGCCATGAAGCAGGAGTGGGTGGGTTAGCGAATAAGGGGAGGGGGAGAGGGAATAGGGGATTTTCAGAGGGGAAACTAGGAAAGGGGATAACATTTGAAATGTAAATAAAGAAAATGTCTAATAAAAAAAGAAAATTAATGTAAAATACCTCATTTTGAATAGTTTAACAAAGAACATAGGACTGCATTGTTCATTTATTCGCTTTCTTTTTGGGGTTTTATGTAGCTCAGGGTAACCCAGAATTCACTGTATAGATAAAAATAAACTTGAATTTCTGATTATTATGAAAAAAAATTAGAGCTTCTTTCCCCCAACCATCTGCTTAAAATAGCATAGAATACTGCAGTTATAATGGTTTTAACACAAATAAATAATCCAAGAATAATCACCCTTAAGATGAATAAAGAACCAGGTAGTTTTAGTAGCCTTTGTTAGTGGACAAGCCATGTCAAGGTCTCAGAACTGCAGTGTCCTTTATCATTTCTACCATGGTGTACTTTCACAATGCATGCAAAGGTCTCTTAACAAACGTGCCCTCAGTAGAACTTGGGGAGTATATGATTTTGACCTCATTTGGCTCACTTGCCTGTTATTTGAAACTTAGTTATTTCTAGGGGGCTCTGATAGTCACAAACTCTTGTTGGGTACAGTTCAGTGTAGGAAACCCCTGCTGGTGACTTGAGAAAACAGCAGGGTTGTACAGGAAGCTCAGTTCTTCAATGAGAAACTTCACCTTAATAAACCAACCAACACCATTTCTACTATGGAAACATGTAGACAAATGTCAAAATTCCCTTCTCTGAATGAAATTCAAAATATTTTTAAATAGATATTTTTAATATTTGGAATTTCACACATAAGTACTGTATAAATACACACTATATATATATATATATATATATATAAAATTTCTAACCCTCTCCTTCCCACCTCCACCTTCACCTCCTGTATCTGTCCTACTCCCTCTCAAATTAATGAGTTCACACACACACACACACACACACACACACACACACACACACTCACACACACACATACACAGAGTACATTTAGTGCTGTTTCTGTCTATTGCGGACTGACCACTTGGAACTGAACTAACAGGGGGCTCTGATTCCCCCTCTCTCAGAGGTCAATAGTGACTTGAAGTTCTTCATCCAGAGGTAGAGCCAGTGAGCTTTCCCAGATGCATGCTGGTGTTATCAGCTGAGGTCATTGTACAATTTAACACTTTTTAAAATCCTCTCCAGTTTGGCTTAAGATGAATACTATCCAAAGTCCAAGTGACTGGTAAAAATGGCACTCAGGTTACTATAACCAGATTTTCAGGAGAACTTCTAGACCCGAGAGTTTGTTTCAATGACATATTTAAAACAAAACAAAACAAAAAGAATAAAGTGCTATTCAATCAACTCAATTCAGTAAAGTGCTTTACTGTGGAGAGCTGCATTTCTGTGCTGATACATTTGTTTAGGTACTAATGGTACTTTGCTACATGTGGAAGACACATAATAAAGAGGAGGAACAAATAATTTACCTTCTGTTTATCTTTCTGATTGCTTCTTATTTCACAATGACACTGTGGTGAGTGAGTTTTCAGACTTTTAAGGTGTTTAATACAGAGAAAAATAAAGTAGAGATTTGAAAAAATAAAAGCTAGGTGCTGAGGTGATATCTCAATTGTAAAATGCTTATTTTATAAGCAGGAAATCCAAGTTCATTCCCTGCTACTCCTAGTCCCAGGTAAAAATTCTGAATGTGGTGGTGCATGCTTGAAAACCCAGAACTAAGAAAGCTAGTTGGGTTGGCAGAGTCAGGCAAATCCCTGGTAAGCCAGGTGAGCCTAACTAGTGAGTTCCAGGCAGGGAGAAATTTTCCTCCCTAAAAAACAATGTAAATGTAGGTTGAGGAATAACAACTGAAATGGCTTTCTGGCTTTCATAAGGACCCATAGGCACCTACATACACATTTGCCTACACATGTACCTCTACACATGAACAGTCATAGTCATATACACAAACACACAAGTAAATGAACACACTCTTTTAAAAACCCTCAAAGTGACTCACATGGATTGGATCCAAAATTTTGACTGCTGCTTTCTGGCCACTTTTCTTATTCAGGACTTTGAAAACCTTCCCATAAGTTCCTTTGCCGATGGTTTCAATGATTTCCCATGTATCAGAAGGATCAGGAAAGTTATCAAAGATGATTGTTTTTCCAATTAATGGAAGCATCTCAAAGGTTTCTGTCACTGCAGAGAAAAGATACAGTTCCACCTACATTTGATTAGAGGTCCTACAATGCATGCATACGTTGGTAGGAAATTATCCAATGTTTTCACCAATATAATAGAAAGTGTTCAACTAACCAAATATTCACCAGAGTTAGAAGAAATTTAATTTCTTCTTTATGAGCAGATTAAAATTAACAAATTCAATAATTCTTTGTATGTGGGGCTTAATATTTATGGTTAATATTGTTTCATATTGATTAATTAATGTGGGGAATTGCAGGCTGGTCTCCAGTCGACCTGAGGTCTGAACCCCGATGATCATAATCCACCTACATGACATGGTAGGCATTCCCTCCTGCTCCTGGAACTCCGGCACCTACCTAAGATATCACCTCCCACAGCCCCCACAAGAGAAGCATGGTCAGTAGTCACTTAAGAAATGGCTCAAGCTTCTGACCTCAGGCTAAATTCCTCCCCAGTTACTTAGCAACAGTGAAGACCATAAAAAGGGGTGCTCAGCCCCCACCACACTCTCTTACTCTTACTCTCTCTTACTCCTTTGTTCCTTTACCTCTCCTTCTCGCTCTCCCTCCTCTTCCCTTTCTCTTTGTCTTCTTTCTCCTTCTCCCTCTCCTCCCTCTCCCTCTCCCTCCTCCTCTCCCCCTTCCTACCTTCTCTCTTTCCCCCCTGCATTTCTATAATAAAGCTCTTAAAACATAGAGAGGCTCTGCTCCTTCGAGGCATGCTGTGCACTCAGGTCAGTGTTGGAAACTTCTTCCCCTATTTCCTCTCTCCTGCAACTCTGGGGCTTTAGCAAGGTAGCTGCGGGGGGGGGGGGGGGGAGTCCCTGGTTAGGGGTTGCCCCTTTCTCCACCCCCTGCTGCGTGGGTCAGGCATGCAGCATGCTCACCGGGGGCTGAGTGGAAAAGCGCCTGGCAGTCTCCACCACATCTGCCTGCCCAGAGTACAGGAACTCTGGCCGGACATGGCATATTTTTCCACCCTACTTTTCCCCAGGGCCCCCAGGCCCCCACCCTTTATTTTGTTCTCAACAAATTAATACATTCCAGGTAAAAATAACAATTTCTCTTTGTATTGATGTTATTTTAACTAACTTCTTCTTCCATGAGAATTATAACAAAGTGAATAGCTTTAGAATAAACTCAGATAAAAATTCTATACTTTGTAAATGATCATATTTTATGTTGACTCTTTCTATAAAACCCAGTAATAGGTCCTTCTTTTCTTACTATAAGCTACAAGGTCCTTTAACAATCAACCCACCACCTCCTTGGTCTCCTCTCTTATTTCCTCTTTCCTACACTAAATACAGCTACTCCTGGCTCATCAGTCGGTTTCTTCATAATTTTAATCCTAAGGTCTCACACTTCCAAATGGGACCACTATGTATGGCAACAGCACCCTCTATGGCAATAGTACCATGTCTTGCTATCTGACATCATTACTTTCCATAATTTTGGCTCTTGGTACAGTGCCAAATTTTTCATTTATGTATATGAAAGCACATTTTCTCAATGTTAAAATTTGATTTTGAGCTTATATGTGTATACATAAACATCTGCTGATAAATATATTGACTTTCTCTTAGCTGCGATGAACTACCTGACAGAAAACAACTTAAAGGAGAAAAGACTTATTTTGGTTCATGGTTTCATAGGTATCAGCCACCCATAATGCCAGGAAGTACAGAGTAGAAATGCTCATGGAGAACAAAAACAGAGAGAAGTGGAATTCAGGAAGAAACTTAAGCCAAGGTATATATAACTCCCAAGGATATTTTCCCAGTATCCTACTTTCTCCAACTAAGCTCAACTCCTACTTTTCACTACCATCACTCTGTGAGTCTATCAAGGTATCAGAAATCTACTCAATAGGTCAGAAATCATCTCTGGAAAACCACTGAACCCATAGGTGTGCTGATTTAACAATCCTTGAAGCATTTTCATCCGATCAAACTGATGATGATATTAATATTTTGTATTTGGCACACAAAATTCACTTGTTAGACCATGCTAATGACGTTCAACTTCACCCATGTGAGCAATCTTTCTACTTCCTTTACCCTGTCAACCTTCCTTTGGCTCTACTCCCTATTGCTTTCTTCTTTCTCAGACTAGACCCTATGACTTATACTATTACAAATCCTTTCAATGTCCTTATTTTACTTCTTGTATAAACCACAATCCTATAGGGAAAACTAATCAATTTTGGGTAAGCTTGAATCATTACATCTGTGTATTGAAATGAAAAGTCCCACACAACAATGTTGACCTCAACACACCTAGGTGTAGACCACCCATAGTGTCTAACTCTCCTACTACACTGACCTCATTTGCAGAGTCTCCTCTTCCAGTAGTCACTGCTGCATACTACTCTTCCCCATGTCCTCTCAAATTGTTCCATTGCTGTCCACTGCCTCCTGGATCACCTCACAACTTAAATTTATGTGACATCCTTCACATCATTAATTTAAAAATAAATTCCTTAATGTTCTCACTCAAAAATTGCAAACTAATCTACACCAAACCCAGTGCATTCCTTCAGTTTGCCAATGACTGGTTCCTTCTTACCCGTACCTTCCAAATGAACCAGGACTTCTTAGAAAGGCCTTCTCAACCTTATACTGCTCCCACTTCCTGTTACTCCTCCATGGAGGACACATGAGCGTCTCTACTTCTAAGCTTTTTTCTCTTGCATCCATATTTTCCAAAACAATGGCTAACATGTGAGAAGTAGCTATCAAGCATCGGCTAACTGTGCAACTGTTTGTTAATCTGTTAATTCTGACAACAAAGACCCCACCTTTCTTATTCAATTTTAAATCAAATAATGCTTACCTCTGTGCTGATCACATAGTTTATTTTAAAACATAAGGCTGTTGATAAGTGAATAAATAATAGTCCTTAAGAAAACCTTTCTTTTTTGAAAGTGGGAGAGAGAAATCAGAATTATAGAGAACTGAAAGGAACATAGAAATCTAAATCAAATAAGCACCATATTCTGATTAACTACACTGAGGGGAGCAGCATCTTGTGCTTATGAATAACTGATAAAAATTATAGCACTATATAAAAAGATGTTTCTGAATGGCTCTTGGAATACTTAATCTTAATGAAATTTGTGCCTTTGATCCAAGATGCAGAGAGGTGAATCAGTGATAATCATCCTCATTAATGACTTCATAATCAGTGATAAAATAATTACTTCTTACATCTCCAATCTTGAGTCATGCAAATGAGCATCTATGCCATACATATAATATAAGCGTTAGATAAAGAGAGCAATTACACCTTGTTATATGTCTAAAATGGGAGTTTCTAACCAGGAGAAATAGTCATTACACGGAATACTTGCTTCTATATAGTTGAATTTTGAGCATAGGTATCCTTTCTGAGATATTAAGTATGAGAAATTAACTACTGAGTTTTCAATAGACATGCATAAAGTTAAAAAAAATTCTGAACACAATGCATGGGCAATATACTTCAGTGAGTTTTGAGATACAAAGACAAGAAACACACAGATAGATTAAAACACATGACTATCTTATTATGATGGATATGTATAAAATGTTATAGTAGCCCAGCTGACTAAGCAATTACTTATAAAGTGATAAGGAAAGCTACTGGGAATAAACAGAGTTTGAGCTGGACACTAAAAATAAATGGAATTTTGCCTATAACATGACTTATATTTTAATAATGGTCAAACATTTAAAGTCATGGGTTAGTCACTGTATTATAAAATAATGACAGAAGCAGGCATTTTTGGAAAACAGAGTATAATTAGTTAAATCTTATTTAAAACAAACAGCACCCCCCCCCCCTTAAGCAGATAGAGTAAAGCCTTTGGAAATGATTTATTCAAAATCACACAGAAGGAATTTCAATAGTGAGACTAGAGAAACACTCTAGAGACTGAAACAGTGGGATACACATGATATGAAGGGAAAATGAAAAAATGGTGTGGAGCTTTCATTAGTAAGGAGGCAGAGAGAACAATATGAAAAGAAATGGAGGGAAGAAAGATAAATAATACTAAGGATATTTTAAAAAGTCATAAGCAATCATATTTACCTAAATTTACTTATATATAATTAATATATAACACATAACATATAACATATATTATATATAACATACTATGCTATATATAATGCATATAATATAAATTGTGTGTGTGTGTGTGTGTGTAAGAGGGGGAAGAAGGATTATAAGAGCCAAAGGACTAGGAAGTACTGTTGCAAGATTTTTCTAGATAAGACAGGGATCTACACCCAAGAAACCTCAACAATATGAATGCCTAATAAATCTTGAACAATGGCAACACCAGCTGACATGCCAACATGGCTGGGGGAAGCTCCAGGGGTCCACCTTTAAATAAAGAGCTGCATTACTTCAGGGATAAGCCCCTAATTGATTCTCCAATATCAAGTGGTCAGCCTTAAAAATATGTACATATGAGCAATAGACAACAGACTTAGCAGGTCTTATTTATATTTATTTATATGTATGTTACAATAATAATTAAAGAATAATAGGCCATGAATTTGAAAAGGGGGAGGGTGTTGGGAGGGCCTTGCAGGACAAAGGAAGGGGAAGTGAGATAAACATAGTACATATATAAAATTTAAAAACTACAATTTAATAAAAAATCTTGTTTACTAACAACTTCATCCACATTAAGTTGTATATTCTTATGAGTAGAAGAAATTGTCACATTTAGTAAATAACTCATTACTTAGTGACTAGAGTAGACTATATTCTATATAACAGCAAATGTTTATACATTTAAAAAATTAATTAGCACTCATGGGATGAAAAATAATCTCTAGCACATAAACTTAGAAGCATATAATTAAGTTCTTAATTATATGGGCATGTGAGCCACAGAATTGTTTGCCCTATATATACTTAGTGTATTTAATGTTTTTGCCATAATTCTAAAATGATACTTACAAAGTGACACTTTAAAAATGAAGATTTAGCTTTTTAAAACTGATTTATTATATATTAAACTTTTAGATATTTTTACCATGATAGAAGATCCCAATTCAGTGAGAAAGAGTATGTTACTAAGTACAGGAGGGCCTTCAATACTCACCTCAGCAACTATTCTCTTGTTTTGATAGTCCCTCAGTTGGCTATTCCCTAGAAAATAACTGAACTTTCCTGCCCAAAACTGGCTCAGTCTCTCACGTCTTTCAGATCTCACATCAGCCACTGCTCTCCCAATAAACAAGTCCTACCTTGGTCATTTTGTTTAAAATCTCAGACTACTGTCGTCTTTAATATGACATACAGCACACTTTCCTAGCCTTGTGTCTTATCAGTGTATTTTCTTCCTTACTAGAGTGGAAGCCCCAGGAGCATGTCTTTTATGATTGCTCTTACCCAAACTGCTGTCTAATTCTAGGTTGTAATTGAGGTTGACTTTAAATTCCCAATTCTCCCACCTCTCCCTCCCAAGAAAACGGATTCAGGTGTGTCACTAAGCTTGTCTATCTCATTTCCGAATATCTCAAAGACTCTACAACTAAGACTATCATGAAGTAGATACATACTCACAAATACTAAAAGGAAATGTTAAAAATTTAAGTGGAAACTTTTCAAATCACTTCAACAGTGAATTTTATCAAATACTTTAAAAAGAAATATGTCTTCTTAGCAAAAAATTCTAGCAACTAAACGCACAAGAATCACTTGGAGCTATTTATAATATGATAGATTATATAAAATCTGACAAATCTACTTAAAACCGAAACAAACATAAATTCGGAATATGAAGAAAATGAAATAATTGGAATGAAGGTCTCACAAAAGGGGCTCCAGCTCAAACAGAATCAAATTGAAGAAAGAATCACTGAATCTGAAGGGAAGACATTTGAAACTATTATCTATGAAGTAAAAATAATGAAGCCCAAGAAAGAGTAGGGGACCACCAGTCAAACCAATACATATGTTCTAAGAGTCTGAGACATGACAATAAGGGAGAGAAAGCTTATCTAAAGAAATCTTGGCTAAAAAGTTCACACATTTAGGAAAGACATAGATCTATGGCCCCAGAGAAGTGGACTGTTACACCAAGCTCAGAGAAACCCCACAAAAACATATTGCCAATAATCTGTCAAGAGACAAACATGGAATCCTGCATGTAGTAAGAGAAAAGGAACTCGGCACATACCAAGGACTCCTTATAAGTTTATAAATAGACTTCCTGACTGAAAAACAATCTTACAAGCTACTAAAATAAAAAATGTCAACTAAGAATTATTTATTGGACAAAACCAATCTTCCAAAATGAGGTAGAAGAGCTAGCTAAACATCTCAGAAGGTACAGGAATTGCAGTCGAGCCTGATGACAGGAGTTTGATTCCCAAGGCCCAAGGCCCATATGGTAGAAGGAGAGAACTTCTTCAAGTTGTCCTCTGAACGTCACACACAAGCCTGCAACATGGCACACACATATTTATTTGCTCAAGTATATATGTTTACACACAATAGGCAAATAAAATATAGTTAAAAATTTTGAAATGTGGAAGAAATTTGGACCTTCCAAAACATGCAAAACTATATGGAATGCATTACAATAACACCCTCTGAACAAGATATGCTAGAAAAAGCCTTTAAAATGAAATGAAAAGGTGCCAGACAGTAAATCTGAGAAAATGTAACATTTCCCAGTAAATACAACTATATGGACAAATATAAAACAACATTATAATTATTTTAGTTTACAACTTCATTTAAATGAAATATGTTCATATAAAGTTACAGGGCTGGCCAGATGGCTCAATGGGTAAAATACTTGCTGCCCAAGCTTGGTGACTTGTGATTGGTTCCCCAAACCACAGTAAGGGTGGAAGGAGAGAAGCCACTCCACAAAATTATCCACATACCTCCACAAACACACTGTGCCATGGTGTGCCCATGCATGCATAACAATAAATAATCCTACTATGACGATGATGACAATAACAATGACAACTACTACTACTGTAACTACTACTACTACTACAACTTCTACTACTATTACTAAAATCAACATATTTTAAAAGGTATAACTATGATAACAGATATATAATATACAGATATTTAATTTGTGATACTAATAGCAAAGTTTGGGGGTATCTTAGTTATGGTTTCTATTGCTGATATAAACCACCATAACCAAAAAGCAAGTTGGAGAGGGAAGGGTTTATTTGGCTGATACTTCCATGTTACTGTTCATCATTGGAGGAACTCAGGACAGGAACTCAAACAGGATAGAGACATGGAGGCAGGAGCTGATGCAGAATCCATGGGGAAGGTGTTGCTTATTGGCTTGCTCCTCATGGCTTGCTCATCCTGTTTTCTTCTAGAGCTTGGGACCACCAGTCCAGGGATGGCACCACCCACAGTATGCTGGACCATCCCATATCAATCACTAATTAAGAAAATGCCTTACAGGTGAATCTTATAGATGCATTTTCTCAATTGAGATTTCCTTCTTTCAGATAACTCTAGCTTGTATCAAGTTGACAGAAGACTAGCCAGCACAGTGGGGGAAGAGGTGCAAAAGGGATAGAGATAGTATGTACAGTTAAGTTATCTTTTTTAAAATATAGATTTGAAAGAGAAAAAGAAAGGGTATATGGAATGGTTTGGAGTGAAGAAAGCAAAGATAGAGGTATTGTAATTACATTATATTAACTCAAATTTTTTTTAAGAAGTAAAAGAAAATAAGTTGCTACCAATTCAAGGTGAAAACTAGTCTTCACAGGAACTACGAAAAGACCACAAAACCTATGGAAAGGAAAATGTGCAGCCAAAACCTGTCATTGCAAACATTTTTTTTTTTATCTGAACACAAAATTTGGCAGAAATGGAAGGATGGAGAAGACTATCATGTCATACCAAAATCACTTTCTTCAAAAGCAATAGTAATTCTTTCTCCAGTGTTAAGAGCAGAGAAAGACAACTTGTCTTAAGCATTGCCATTTCAACTTCAGGCTCCATTTTACTTAAGCTGACCAACTCCCCTCTCTAAGCAACAATAGTGACCCATAACATAGTGCCTGTTCCTAACAACGGAAGACAAATAGATTTGATTAGTTGGGGAGAGACACATTGAACACCAGTTAACAGTGCTGAAACGCTGGGGAACGTCTCTGATCCCTGAGCTCTGATTGGTAAAAACTATAACTGTAACTTGGCCATGCCTACAATAGTCAGAATGAGTCCTCAAAACCATCACAAGATCACAGGCATAGTAAAGACATTTTTTTTTTAACCAAGAATTAAAGTGAGTTTAGCAACCTCTGAGGAAGAACTTGAAGAATATACTTGAAGAACTTAAAGAATCTCTGAAGAATATACTTGAAGAATGATAATAATCCCACCAGGAAGGTCTAAATTCCCAAAATCAGCAAAGAAATTGTTAAGTTTGTGGTATTTTTAACTCTGCTCACAGGAACCACTGTGATCTTAATGAAATCTCCAAATAAAGAAGGAGGCAGAGTCCCAATTGGCCATCGCTTGTCACCAAATGAAGCATCTGGTACCAGAACTTGGTTAGATCTAATTGAGTTGATCAAAGTGGTAACATAGAATTTCCAGACAAGCCAGGCAGTTGCAAAGAAAATGGATTGCTCTCTACAAATGGACAGCAATTCCCATTGATGAAGACAAACTCACACAACTTCTTGAAGATGGAGTTGTTGAGCTGGTGTGTACATAGAACTTTCACCCCTGTTTTCTAGCTCCTTCAGTAGAGAAGGTACTCTTCAGGCTACCAAAAGAGAAATATAAACACCAATCCAGCTACAAAACCTTTGATACACAATCTGTCCTCCCTGCAAAATATGTTAGGGCAATAGTGGCATAAAACTTGTGGGAGTAACCTACCAGTGCCTGATTTGATTTAAGGCCCACTCCACAAGATGAAAGTAATATCTAACACTGCTCAGTTGACCAAGAATCAGAGACCAGATAGCCAAGAGACCAAGAGTAAAATCAAATACTATCTGTTAAGACCAATAAAATGACCCCTAATGACAATCTGCTATACTCATAGATCAGTGCCTTGCTCAGCCATCATCTCAGAAGTTTTCTCCTGCAGCAGATGGGAACAAATACAGAGACTCACAACCCAATAATTTGCAGAGAGTGAGAGACCTTGGAAAACTCATTCCTAAATTGTATGTCGCCATCAATTTTCTCCCTCCAGAGCTCAGGGAACCCTGCTAAAGAGGAGACAGAAAGAGTGTAAGAGCCAGAGGGAATGGAGAACACTAAGAGAATAAGGTCCTCTGAGTCAACTTGGGCAAAGCTCATGTGAACTCACTCAGACTAACGTAGTATTCACAGGGCCTACATGGGTGTGTGCCAGGTCCTCTGCATATATATTATAGCTTTGTGAACTCCTGAGTGTGTGAATGAGTAGGTCTTTAATTCTATTGCCTTCTGTTGAGACTCTTCCTTCTTGTTGGTTTTGCTTTGTCCAACATTGATGTGATAGTTTTTGTTTTATCTTAACTGTATTTTATTTAACAATAAAATAAAAATTTTAAAAAGAAAGAGATGCAAACTGGTGCATATACTATGGAAATCAGGTGGCAGGTACCACAAAATACTAAAAATAAAACTACCACGTTTCAGCTAAAAAAAAAAAAAATTCTTGGGTGCTGGGCTTTTAGTTCCAACGTTCAAAAGGCAGATAGTTCTCTGTGTGTTCAAGGCCAGCTTGAATTACATAGAAATTACATAGAAATTCCAGAACAGCCAGAGCTACACAGTGAGACCCTGTGCCTTAGTTAGGGTTTTACTGCTGTGAACAGACATCATGCCCAAGGCAACTCTTACAAAGACAGCATTTAACTGGGGCTGGATTACAGGTTCAGAGGTTCAGTCCATTATCATCAAGGCAGGAGTATGGCAGTGACCAGGCAGGCATGGTGCAGGAGGAGCTGAGAGTCCTACATCTTCATCTGAAGGCTGCTAGCAGAAGACTGACTTCTAGGCAGCTAGAATGAGGGTCTTAAAGCTCACACCCTCAGTGACACACCTACTCCAACAAGGTCACACCTCCTAATAGTGCCACTCCCTGGGCCAAGTATATTTAAACCACCACACCTTGTCTCATAAATTAATTAATTCATTAATTAAAATACAAAAACTCCTGGGCATATTCCTGAAGGATGCTAAGGCAAATTACCACAGATATACTTGCATGTCCATGTTTACTCTTACACTATTCACAGTAGTCAAGATAAGGAACTATCTGAGCAAATAGCCTATTAACAGATAAATGGATACACAAAATGTGGTACCTATAGCATGGTATTTTATTCATGTATAACAAAGAATGCAATTATAACATTGGCAGGAAAGTGGGTAGAACCAAAGATCACTGCATGTAGTGAAATAAGGCTGACTTAAAAATATAAATAGTAGACTGGAGTGATGGTTAAGAGCACTGACTGCCCTTCCAAAGGTCCTGAATTCAATTCCCAGCAACCACATGGTGGCTCACAACCATCTACAGTGGGATCTGATGCCCTCTTCTGGTGTGTCTGAAGAGAGTGACAGTGTACTCATATATGTAAAATAAATCTTTTTTAAAAATATAAATAGCATTCTTTTCTCTCTCTCATGTGTGTGTGTATGTGTGAGAGCGAGAGAGAGCAAGAGAGAGTGAGAGAGAGCGAGAGCAAGAGAGAGAGAGAGAGAGAGAGAGAGAGATGAAAGTAGAAAAAGGACTAGGAGAGAAGAGAAGAGGGGAAGGGACAAGAGTAAGATACTGGAATATATATAACAAGAAAGCTGTAGTAGGGGCTCTTGGAAGAGGAAGAGGAATGGCAAGAAGAGGTGGCAGGGCAATCCAAAGGGCTAATAACATAGTAAAATATATGTATGGAAAGATAATAATTCAACCCGAAGTTTTATACTTTAAATAAGAATAATAAATGTGTACAAAATGATTAGTTCTTAGAAAATGTGTCTGCCTTTTAAAACTGGCAGTTGTCAGAAGCCCTCCAAACCCACAAAAGTTATCAGGTAACTAAGTTTTAGTATAAAAGTGTTGAGTAGATGATCACTGTAGAATAAAATAATAATGTGCATCTAAACAGCTTTATAAAGAATGCTTGGTGCCTGGTAATGTGCCTTACTCCGTGTAGAGAGTGCTGGGTCAGAGTTTGGACCACACTACTATTTTGCCAGTGGAGATGTATTTCCAGAGCTAGAACTCACAAACCCAAATGTCTGCAGGGATCAATGGGGCACAGTACATCAGGGGAAGCAGGTCTGGATCAATTAAGTGGGTCTTGATTATATTGTACCTAAGCACTCAGAGTTTAACACATCCAAATTAGGATAACCCTTCCTGGTTTTTTCAGAAAATGTGGGACCTCTGAAAATGTATGCAAAAACAGCTAATTTTAAAATGTTGGCAAATTATTTTAATGAACTTGAATGACCACCCCCCACCCCCAAAAGCATACTCAAAATACCAAGTTCAACTCTGAAACTACCAATTAGGAATTATACATGAGGCTTTGTGTTCTTCATTAAGTAATGGCCAGGAAAAACAGCCTATCCAGCATCTAATCATTCCTACCTGAAGGAAAACTCAGTGGCCACTACTCACCTGGATTTGCTTTCTATATTCCATGTTCCCAATATGCATAGACTTTATTTCCATCATCCTATCATTTTGTGATCTTTTTAGATCACAAAACTTCTTAGAAAGACATTTCATGGCCTCCAATTTCAGAAAAGATTGGGGATTAAAGAGTTTCTGAAATCATAGTGTGGAAGTGATTAAGAGTGAAGAAGCAAATGTTGCCAAAGCTCATGTTAGAAATTGCGCACCCATTGACAGACACCAGTTCAGAAGAACAATGTTCCCAACTCATGTCCCACAGTAAAAAATTGTCTTTGATGAATTGCTTGAAAGACATTAGGCTTCTGCTTAGTTCCAATGGATAACCATTTCCTATTACCAGGGGAAAGAAGTATATGCTAGCCATCACGGTTCAAATTATCATTTCATCAAGAAGACAAGTGATGAAACTAATTCTTATTTGTAAAAACTTAAAAACTACATTGCAGAAATAACTGAAATATTTTAAACCAAAACCTACATAACTTATGCAAAAGAACTGTATTCTGAAGTATATTTGAACTTTCCAGTGTTTATCCATTATGATTGTTAGTATCACCATCTCATGAACTTTCAAATGTTTTTTTATGTGACAGATACAAGTTACTTTTCAAAGAATATAGGCACCAAAATATATTAGGATGCCAAGATATATTTCAAAAAGAAAGCCTGGGTGATGCTATGCCGTAATGTGTTGTACACTCGCACACACACACATACACACACCCACACACCTACACATGAGAGAAAGAGAGAGGGGGGAGGGGGAGGGGGGCAGGGAGAGCTTGTCTACAAGACCATCAAATCAAATGTAATCTTTTCATTTGTATTTTTGTTCCTGTAGTAAAAAGAGGGGGACAAGATGGATGGAAGTAATTCTTCCCATGCTAGACATCACACAGATGAACACATTGTCTTTGAAAGCACACATATCCCTGCATTTCCCCATTTTAAGATGTAGAGTATAATGAAAGCCCAAAATATGAAAAACTAAAATGGCACAGATAGAATGCACTTTTGCTCATGGATCAAAATCTGGCACTTAGGCCTCTGCAAATCCGGAAAAACTGTCAACTTTACCACCTACCATTAGTTAAGCTAGAAAACAACGCATAATAAAATTCCAAAGCATGAATGTCCCAACCGCAGCTATGGTTCTGAGACAGTAACACAACAGAAAAAAGAAAAAAAAAATCATAGCATTATAGGAATAAACATTCAAGATCTGAAAAAAAGACATCAGAAATTGAACTTTGGAACAATTTAGACAGAAATGTTAACAGTTTCACACAGCTAACAGGGAATGCAAAGCAGCTCATGTTTTGTGCTTGGTGTAAAACCCTGAAGCTAATGGATTGATGCGAATTATAAAACCCGAAGGGTTAAGAGCAAATGGAAGATCAGTTACTTCACCAAGAAACTCATGAAAATGCTTAGGGTTTTCCAAAAAATATGTGTGTGCGCACCTGTGTGACATTCACATGCACTTTTAGAGTCACTGCTAGTTAGTTCAAGACGCAGGACCAATTCCAATACTACTTTTAGCTCCCATTATAATGGGAATTTCAGCAAGGTGCAAAAACAGAAGTCCTGAACTGGGCAGCGGATGAAAATTCAAATGCTCTCTAGCACCTGCTTCCTCTTCTCTACAAACCCTATTCCTCAGGTCACTATTTTCCCTCTGAAACAGGGACGCCACAGGTCTGCCAGTCCCGCCGGGTTCAGCTCAAGTCCCGGCCCCGCTGGGCTCACCCACACTCACTCTGCATATGAGCCAGGCGTTCTAAGGTCTGCAGGCTCCTTCCCCAGGTGGGTGCACAGTGTGGCCACTCCAATTCCTCTGCTGGCCCAATACTGGGATTTTGCACCGCCCTAGCGCGCCGCCGGGTCCCCTACAGAGGGGCGGGGCGAGGCCGGGCGGAGCGGAGCGGGGCGGGCCCCGTGGCACCTCCCAGGGCGGACCCAGGTCGCCCAGAGTTGCTGTCCAGTGGTTAGCTAGATGCTCATCCAACCCAGACGCTCCTGAGTCCTGGCCAAGCCTCCTGGCCCTGCCCAGAAACCACAGGGCTGCACCAGTGCTTGGGACACTCCTCTCCCACTGTGACTCACCTAAGCCTCAAAAAACTGTCCCCCAACAGGACCACCTTCCCCATGCCCAAAACAAGCTCGCATTCCAGGCCTCCACCCCTGGACAACTTCTCTTTGACCCTTGAGAAAGTTGGGGCTGGAATCACGGGGCTGGGACTTCTGCACTACAGATAGAGCCTATCATAACCAGATCTCTACCTTCACCTGCCTCCTGGGACAGTCCAGTCCGTTCCCACACGCCTCACAGACTGGGATACCAGAATGGGTCCATGCTTGCTAAGCTCCCTGGACAGTTCTAATAGGCATTTTGGGTTATCTCTTCTTCCCCTTCAAGGTCAAAATGTCCTTAGATTTTGTCACTGATCTAAACGGGCCTACTGTTCATATCAAAAGGAAAAAAATTGCAAGAGACATCCAGAAGGTCATCTAACCCTTAGCTACCTTTATAAATATAAAAATGAGTATTTGAATAGACATTCAAAACCCTCCCCATAAGATGGTTTTCTATAGAGTAACTGAACTGTGGATTTTTATTTTGCAGAACATCAAATCAAAGATTAACATAAACAGCTCAAACATTTTAAGTTATATCATTTTAAAGAAAAAGATCACCATGAATATACTTTAACACAAATCTAGTCGTTGTTGGATGTACTGAAAAATCAATGAGGCCAGGTATGAGAGCAACACACGCATCATGGGTTCAAGGCCAGCCTGAGTTATGTAGTGAAACCTTGTTCAGAAACCATAAACAATGAACGAATATCCAAGTTCCATATTCAGTAAAAAGCAATGATTTCACTACAGGCAAACAATACATAAACATACATAGAAAACTTGATCTCATTCAGAACTGGGAAATAACCAAATGATATCGAGAAAAACAGATGAAAATGTGGTCATGGGAATTTTAAAAACAGGTCTGTTGGGGAAATAGTTATAAAATATTTTATTGGGAGGTACAAGATCCCTAAGTGAAAAGGTAAGATTTTAAAAAGTAATTTAAACAGATCCTTGAACAGTGTGGGAACTTATTAGTACTTTTGGCAATAGTGGAATGCAGCCTCTTACACTTTAAAAAATGTGCCTAAAAGCTCTTACCTTCCCACACTAGCAGCAGGAGGCAGCTGGGACATTCTTACTACAGCCCGTTCTGCACCACAGTCACTGTTCTGCAGTTTCGACATTATATAGCATCTTTATCTTTGTTTTCATTTTCTCATTTTCAACAGGTGCCCTGAAAGACCTGAGTGTTTGTATAGTGGGCTTTCATAAATTTCAGCTTTTAAGAATAAATTTGTAGATGCTTTACAGTAGTGAATGACAACACACACCACAGTCTAGAAAAATTTAAACATCTGTGACAAACCCTGTTTAATATTTTTCAATATTCTAGGCTGCACTGCACTTCTGTTAGCTTTTATGAACTTGCTACAAAACTCAAAAAGAACCTGCATGTGAATGATTATGGCAGCACACTTCTTACTGTGCTGGGATTGACTAATGTTTAACAGTCAAATAAGTCAGATTTCATCTGAAAATTATCTCTAGAAGATCAGTGGTTCTCATAGTGTGGTCTGGGAGTTACTAGGAAGTGGCCAGATATCAAAATTACTTCCATAGAGAAACTCCATTGGCATCCTTCCTAATGATACAGCGAAGCTTTCCAGTGGCTACGTAATAAAGTATGACATCACTATGGATTGGAAGACTGTAGGGAGTGACTATACCACTGTATGAATGGGCATTTATGACATGTCAAGGCCATGTCAAGGCCACCAATACTTCAGACTCATGGTAATGGCAAAGTGTTCTCCAAGTATGTACAGATGTTGACAAACAGGTTGACTTTTAACACTGGTGAGAAAGTATGATGCTCTCTCGTCCCTGATGACTGCACAATCATGCTCTTGAGAGTGTTCCCTTACAGAGCCTGCTCCTCCACTGAGATTAGCCAACTCAACTTCTCATTCATTCAGTATCATATTGTCATACATATGTATGAGAAACTTGATGGCCAAGATGTTCTTGGGTTATTATATATTATTAGCAATATAGTGTTATAGATAATATCTAAGGAATCCTGAGCTATGTGGGCAAAATCAGGAAAGAAAACATTCAGCATGTTGAAAATGTGAGAACTCCTCAGCAGTAACTATTTCAGAGATTGTATATGTGAGAGTAAAATACAAACTCTCTTGAGTTGTGAAGAGGTTGCAGTTTTAGAACTACTAACGGCAATTTCAGAACTACTGTTTATAGTACCATACCCAACATACCTTAGTTGTCCGGTCCCTACTGCATCACTATACTTCAACAGAATTTTCATTTGTTTCTTTCTTATGAAATATTTATTAATCAGCATTGTTCAGAGAATAGAACCAATAGGATGGATGGGGCAGGGAGGGGGTAGATAGCAGGTAGGTAGATGATAATGGGGAGATGGAGAAATACACAGGCAGGGAGGCAGATGGGGGTAGGTAGATGATGATGGACAGAGAAAGACAGATATATAGTTACATGGATAATAGATAATAGAAAAACAGATAGATGATAGATATATAATTAACGAATATATGCCATTACATTATAGAAAGTTCCATGTCTGCTGTTTGCTGACTGGAGGCTTGGGGGCCAAATGGGGTTATAGTCTAACTCCAAGTTCAAAGATCCAAGGATGAGGAGAGTCAATGGTACAAATTCTTCAGAACCAAGAGACCTGAAATTTGATGGCAAAAGAGAATGGATGTTTTAGGTCAAAAGGAGACATACAAGCTACACTGCATTCTGACCACATTTTTGTTCTACAGAGGTCCTTAATATAATGATGCCTGACTATACTGGCGAGGAAGGAATTTTTTTGTACTTAGACTCTGAGTTAAAAATTAATCCCCAGAAGCCTCCATTCACATACACACACACACACACACACACACACACACACACACACACACACACACACGTATATGTTATTTCAGTTTGCCAGCTATATAAGCACTCCTTCCAGTCAAGTTGTCATAGGAAAGTTCACCATGAACTTTTATTTTAAACCATCAATAGAAAGAGCAATGGTGTTAAGTATGTACACTTAGCTTTGTTTATTTTCAATTGAATATGTGCCTCCACTATGTAGTATCTACCTATATTAGAGTGAATGAGAACATTTTTAAACTACTGCACCTCAACTTGCTTCTCTAGGAAATGGAAAATAATGGGGTTAAATTACAGGAATATTGTCTATATAACAGTTATTTCAAGAATTGCATAAAATTTCCTTATAGAGATTAAAACATTCATGATGTTCAATGCATAATTAGTACATATTAGGTATAATTATTACTTCTGTTCTGTTTTATTATAATTATCACTCCCTCACAAAAGGATTTAGAACACATGTCACTGAATTGTTTCTCTGCCTTTCCCCCATATATCTATTTATTGTTTTAATCATGAAAACTGATAGCTTTGTGGAGAGTGGATCATTATCACTGAGATTCATTGTCTACATGCTATATACAGTTTGCACATTTTTTTTGAAATTCATTCAGACTACACTTTTCTCATTGTTACAAGATAATCCCTTAATCCCTTCACAGACATGACAATACTTAAATGTAGAGATATTGTATGTACTAAATAAAAACATATGGAAGTTCTCAGCCCTTCACTGTCTTAATTTATGTTAAATGTTATCTTGGCTTTTATTCCCTTTCAAAAAATATTCTTTTTTATTAGATATTTTCTTTATTAATATTTCAAATGTTATCCTCTTTCCTAGTTTCCCCTCAAAGTCCCCTTTCCTCTCCCCGGTCCCCCTGCTTGCCAACACACCCACTCCCCTTTCCTGACCCAGACGTTTCCCTATACTGAACATAGAACCTTCACAGTACCAAGGGCCTCTCCTCCCATTGATGACCAACTAGGCCATTCTCTGCTACATATGCAGCTAGAGCCATGAGTCCCTCCCTGTGTTTTCTTTGCTTGGTAGTTTGCTCCCAGGGGGCTCTGGGGGTACTGGTTAGTTTATATTGTTGTTCCTCCTAGGGGGCTGCAAACCCCTTCAGCTCCTTGGGCACTTTCTCTAGCTCCTTCATTGGGGACCCTGTGCTCTGTCTAATGGAAAATTGTAAGCATCCACTTCTGTATTAGTCAGGCACTGGTAGAGCCTCTCAGGAGATAGCTATATCAGGATCCTGTCAGCAAGCTCTTGTTGGCATCTGCCATAGTGTCTGGTTTTGGTGGTTGTTTATGGGATGGACCCCCACGTGGAGCAGTTTCTGGATGGTCATTCCTTCAGTTTTTGCTCCACACTTTGTCTTTGTAACACCTTCCATGGGTATTTTGTTACCCCTTCTAAGAAGGGTCAAAGTATCCACAATATGGTCTTCCTTGTTCTGGAGTTTCATGTATTTTGCAAATTGTATCTTGGGTATTCTAAGTTTCTGGGCTAATATCCACTTATCAGTGAGTGCATATCATGTTTGTTCTTTTGTGATTGGGTTACCTCACTTAGGATGATATCCCCCAGATCCATCCATTTGTCTAAGAATTTCAAGAATTCATTGTTTTTAATATCTGAGTAGTACTCCATTGTGTAAATGTACCACATTTTCTGTATCCATTCTTCTGTTGAGGGACATCTGGGTTCTTTCCAGCTTCTTGATATTATAAATAAGGATGCTATGAACACAATGGAGCATGTGTCCT
This sequence comes from Mus musculus, assembly GCF_000001635.26. Classification (NCBI taxonomy): domain Eukaryota; kingdom Metazoa; phylum Chordata; class Mammalia; order Rodentia; family Muridae; genus Mus; species Mus musculus. Next base: position 22,222,609 of record NC_000068.7, on the reverse strand, counting down.
TATTACAAGTTGGAGCATCTTATGGGTATATGCCCAGAAGTAGTATTGCTAGATCCTCTGGTAGTACAATCTACAATTTTCTGAGAAACTGCCAAACTGATTTCCAGAGTGGTTGTACCAGCTTGCAATCCCACCAACAATGAGGAGAGTTCCTCTTTCTCCACATCCTCGCCAGCATCTGCTGTCACCTGAGTTTTTGATCTTAGCCATTTTGACTGGTATGAGGTGGGATCTCAGGTTGTTTTGATTTGCATTTCCCTGATGTCTAAGGATGTTGAACATTTTTTTAGGTGTTTCTCAGCCATTCAGTATTTCTCAGTTGAGAATTCATTGTTTAGCTCTGTACTCATTTTTTTTAAAATAGGGCTATTTGTTTCTCTGGAGTCTAACTTCTTAGTTCTTTGTATATTTTGGATATTAGTCCTCTATTGGATTAGGATTCCTAACATGTTTTCCCAATCTGCTAGTTGCCTTTGTCTTATTGACAGTGTGCTTTGACTTACAGAAGCTTTGCAATTTTTTTTCCATTTTTTATTAGGTATTTCGCTCATTTACATTTGCAATGCTATACCAAAAGTCCCCCATAGCCACCTACCCCCTCTCCCCTACCCACCCACTCCCCTTTTATGGCCCTGGCGTTCCCCTATATGGGGCATATAAAGTTTGCGTGTCCAATGGGCCTCTCTTTCCAGTGATGGCCGACTAGGCCATCTTTTGATGCATATGCAGCTAGAGTCAAGAGCTCCGGGGTACTGGTTAGTTCATAATGTTGTTCCACCTATAGGGTTGCAGATCCCTTTAGCTTCTTTGGTACTTTCTCTAGCTCCTTCATTGGGGGCCATGTGATCCATCCAATACCCGACTGTGAGCATCCACTTCTATGTTTGCTAGGCCCAGGCATACTCTGACAAGAGACAGCTATATCAGGGTCCTTTCAGCATAATCTTGCTAGTGTATGCAATGGTGTCAGCATTTGGAAGCTGATTATGGGATGGATCCCCGGATATGGTAGTGTCTACATGGTCCATCCTTTTATCTCAGCTCCAAACTTTGTCTCTGTAACTCCTTCCAAGGGTGTTTTGTTCCCACTTCTAAGGAGGGGCATAGTGTTCACACTTCAGTCTTCATTTTTCTTGAGTTTCATGTGTTTAGGAAATTGTATCTTATATCTTGGGTATCTTAGGTTTTGGGCTAATATCCACTTATCAGTGAGTACATATTGTGTGAGTTCCTTTGTGAATGTGTTACCTCACTCACTTTTTGCAGATGATATGATAGTATATATAAGTGACCCTAAAAATTCCACCAGAGAACTCCTAAACCTGATAAACAGCTTTGGTGAAGTAGCTGGATATAAAATTAACTCAAACAAGTCAATGGCCTTTCTCTACACAAAGAATAAACAGGCTGAGAAAGAAATTAGGGAAACAACACCCTTCTCAATAGTCACAAATAATATAAAATATCTCGGCGTGACTCTAACTAAGGAAGTAAAAGATCTGTATGATAAAAACTTCAAGTCTCTGAAGAAAGAAAGAAGATCTCAGAAGATGGAAAGATCTCCCACGCTCATGGATTGGCAGGATCAACATTGTAAAAATGGCTATCTTGCCAAAAGCAATCTACAGATTCAATGCAATCCCCATCAAAATTCCAACTCAATTCTTCAACGAATTAGAAGGAGCAATTTGCAAATTCATCTGGAATAACAAAAAACCTAGGATAGCAAAAACTCTTCTCAAGGATAAAAGAACCTCTGGTGGAATCACCATGCCTGACCTAAAGCTTTACTACAGGGCAATTGTGATAAAAACTGCATGGTACTGGTATAGAGACAGACAAGTAGACCAATGGAATAGAATTGAAGACCCAGAAATGAACCCACACACCTATGGTCACTTGATCTTCGACAAGGGAGCTAAAACCATCCAGTGGAAGAAAGACAGCATTTTCAACAATTGGTGCTGTCACAACTGGTTGTTATCATGTAGAAGAATGCGAATCGATCCATACTTATCTCCTTGTACTAAGGTCAAATCTAAGTGGATCAAGGAACTTCACATAAAACCAGAGACACTGAAACTTATAGAGGAGAAAGTGGGGAAAAGCCTTGAAGATATGGGTACAGGGGAAAAATTCCTGAACAGAACAGCAATGGCTTGCTCTGTAAGATCGAGAATTGACAAATGGGACCTAATGAAACTCCAAAGTTTCTGCAAGGCAAAAGACACCGTCAATAAGACAAAAAGACCACCAACAGATTGGGAAAGGATCTTTACCTATCCTAAATCAGATAGGGGACTAATATCCAACATATATAAAGAACCCAAGAAGGTGGACTTCAGAAAATCAAATAACCCCATTAAAAAATGGGGCTCAGAACTGAACAAAGAATTCTCACCTGAGGAATACCGAATGGCAGAGAAGCACCTGAAAAAATGCTCAACATCCTTAATCATCAGGGAAATGCAAATCAAAACAACCCTGAGATTCCACCTCACACCAGTCAGAATGGCTAAGATCAAAAATTCAGGTGACAGCAGATGCTGGCGTGGATGTGGAGAAAGAGGAACACTCCTCCATTGTTGGTGGGATTGCAGGCTTGTACAACCACTATGGAAATCAGTCTGGCGGTTCCTCAGAAAACTGGATATAGTACTACCGGAGGATCCAGCAATACCTCTCCTGGGCATATATCCAGAAGATGCCCCAACTGGTAAGAAGGACACATGCTCCACTATGTTCATAGCAGCCTTATTTATAATAGCCAGAAGCTGGAAGGAACCCAGATGCCCCTCAACAGAGGAATGGATACAGAAAATGTGGTACATCTACACAATGGAGTACTACTCAGCTATTAAAAAGAAGCTTTGCAATTTTATGAGGTTCCATTTGTCAATTCTTGATCTTACAACACAAGCCATTGCAGTTCTGTTAAGGAATATTTCTCCTGTGCCCATATCTTTGAGGCTTTTCCTCACTCTCTCCTCTATAAGATTTAGTGTCTCTGATTTTATGTGGAGTTCTTGATCTACTTTGACTTGAGCTTTGTACAAGGAGATAAGAATGGATAAATTATCATTCTTCTACATGCAAACTTGCCAGTTGAGCCAGCACCATTTGTTGAATGAAAATGCTGTGTTCTTTTCACTGTGTGGTTTTAGCTCCTTTGTCAAAGATCAAGTGATCATGGGTGTATGGGTTTATTTCTGGCTCTTCAATTCTGTTCCATTGATCTCCCTGTCTGTTACTGTACTAGTACCATATAGTTTTTTCACAATTGCTCTGTAGTACAGCTTGAAGTCAGGCATGGTGATTCCACCAGAGGTTCTCTTATTGTTGAGAACAGTTTTTCCTATCCTAGTTTTTTTTTTTTTTTGTTGTTGTTGTTTTTTTGTTGTTGTTGTTGTTATTCAAGATGAATTTGCAAATTGCCCTTTCTAAATCTGTTGAAGAATTGAGTTGGAATTGTGATGGGGATTGCATTGAGTCTGTAGATTGCTTTCCACAGGATAGCCATTTTGACTATATTAATCCTGCCAATCCATGAGCATGGGAGATCTTTCCATCTTCTGAGATCTTCTTCTACTTCTTTCTTCAGAGACTTGAAGTTCTTATCATATAGTTCTTTCACTTCCTCAGTTAGAGTCACAACAAGATATTTTATATTATTTGTGACTATTTTGAAGGGTTTTGTTTCCCTAATGCCTTTCTCAGCCTGTCTATCGTTTGTGTAGAGAAAGCCACTGATTTGTTTAAGTTAATTTTATATCCAGCTACTTCACTGAAGTTGTTTATCAGGTTTAGGAGTTCTCTGGTAGAATTTTTGGGGTCACTTATATATACTATCATATCATCTGCAAATAGTGATATTTTGACTTCTTCCTTTTCAATTTGTATTCTTTTGATCTCCTTTTGCTGTCTAATTGCTCTGGTTAGGACTTCAAGTACTATATTGACTAGGTAGGGAAAGAATGAGTAGCCTTGTCTAGTCCCTGATTTTAGTGGAATTGCTTCAAGTTTCTCTCCATTTGGTTTGATGTTTGCTGTATATTGCTTTTATTATGTTTAGATATGGGCCTTGACTTCCTGATCTTTCCAAGACTTTTACCATGAATGGGTGTTGGATTTTGTCAAATGCTTTCTCAGCATCTAATGAGATGATCATAAGGTTTTGTCTTTGTGTTTGTTTATATGGAGTATTGTGTTGATGGATTTCTCTATGTTGAACCACCTCTCCATCCCTGGAATGAAGCCTACTTGATCATGATGGATGACGATTTTGATGTGTTCTTGGATTTGGTGTTCGATAATTTTATTGAGTATTTTTGCATTGATATTCAAAAGGGAAATTGAAGTTTTCTTTCTTTGTGGGTCTTTGTGTTGTTTAGGTATCAGAATATTTGTGGAATCATGGAACGAATTGGGTAGAGTACCTTCTGTTTCTATTTTGTGGATTAATTTGAGGAGTATTGGTATTAGGTATTCTTTGAAGGTCTGATAGAACTCTGCACTAAATCCATCTGGTCCTGGGCTCTTTTTGGTTGGGAGACTATTAACGACTGTTTCTATTTCTTTAGGTAATATGAGAATGTTTAAATAGTTAATCTGATCCTGGTTTAACTTTGGTATCTGGTATCTGTCTAGAATATTTTCCATTTCATCCAGGTTTTCCAGTTTTGTTGAGTATAATAGGCCTTTATAGTAGTATCTAATGATTTTTCTGATTTCCTCAGATTCTGTTGTTATGTCTCCCTGAATTTATTAATTAGGAAACTGTCCCTGTGCCCTCTAGTTAGTCTGGCTAAGGGTTTATCTATCTTGGTGATTTTCTCAAAGAACCAGCTTCTGGTTTGGTTGATTCTTTGTATAGTTCTTTTTGTTTCTACTTGGTTAATTACAGCCCTGAGTTTGATTATTTCCTGCCTTCTACTCCTCTTGGGTGAATTTGCTTCCTTTTGTTCTAGAGCTTTTAGGTGTGCTGTCAGGCTGCTAATGTGTGCTCCCTCCTGTTTCTTTTTGGGGGGACTCAGAGATTTGAGTTTTCCTCTTAGGAATGCTTTCATTGCGTCCCATAAGTTTGGCTATGTTGTGGCTTCATTTTCATTAAACTCTAAAAAAGGCTTTAATTTGTTTCTTCAATTCTTCCTTGACCAAGTCATCATACAGTAGAGGGTTGTTCAGCTTCCATATGTATGTAGGTTTTCTATTGTTTCTATTAATATGTTGTTTTTGAAGATCAGTCTTAGTCTGGTGATCTGATATGATGCATGGGATTATTTCAATATTTTTGTATCTGTTTAGGTCTGTTTTGTGACTGATTATATGGTCAATTTTGGAGAAGGTACCATGAAGAAGGAATATCCTTTTGTTTTAGGATAAAAATGTTCTATAGGTATATGTTAAATCCATTTGTTTCATAACTTCTGTAGTTTCACTGTGTCTCTGTTTAGTTTCTGTTTCCATAATCTGTTTATTGCTGAGAGTGGGGTGGTGAAGTCACCCACTACTATTGTGTGCTGTGCAATGTGGGCTTTGAGCTTTAGTAAAGACTTTACATTGGTGTGTATAAAGTTTCCCTCCTTGTCTTTTTTTTAGTAACTTTAGGTTGAAAGTTGATTTTATTTGATAGTAGAATGGCTACCCCAGCTTGCTTCTTGGGACCATTTGTTTAGATTTTTTTTCCAGCCTTTTACTCTGAGGTAGTGTCTGTCTTTGTCCCTGAGGTGAATTTCCTGTATGCAGCAAATTGCTGCATCCTGCTTATTTAATCTGTCTGTTTAGTCTATGTCTTTTTATTGGAGAAATGAGTCCACTGGTATTAAGAGATTTTAAGTAAAAGTAATTGTTATTTCCTGTTATTTTTGTTGTTAGAGTTGGGATTCTGTTCAAGTGGCTATCTTCTTTTAGGTTTGTTGAAAGATTACTTTCTTGCTTTTTCTTTTTGTGTAGTTTCCCTCTTTTTTGTTGGAGTTTTCCCTTTATTATCCTTTGAAGGTCTGGATTCATGGAAATATATTGATTAAAGTTGGATTTGTCATGGAATAATTTGGTTTTCCATCTATGGTAATTGAAAGTTTTGCTGAGTATAGTAGCCTGGGCTGTCATTTGTGTTCTTTTAGGGTCTGCATGACATCTTTCCAGTATCTTCTGGTTTTCATAGTCTCTGGTGAGAAGTCTGGTCTAATTCTTTTTTTTTTCTTTTTTCATTTTTTTTTTTAGATATTTTCTTCATTTATATTTCAAATGCTATCCTAAAAGTCCCCCATACCCACCCACCCCCACGCCCCTACCCACCCACTCCCCCTTTTTGGCCCTGGCAGTCCCCTGTACTGGGGCATATAAAGTTTGCGTGTCCAATGGGCCTCTCTTTCCAGTGATGGCCGACTAGGCCATCTTTTGATACATATGCAGCTAGAGTCAAGAGCTCCGGGGTACTGGTTAGTTCATATTGTTTTTCCACCTATAGGGTTGCAGACCCCTTCAGCTTCTTGGGTACTTTCTCTGGCTCCTCCATTGGGGGCCCTGTGTTCCATCCAATAGATGACTGTGAGCATGCACTTCTGTATTTGCCAGGCACTGGCATAGCCTCATAAGAGACAGCTATATCAGGGTCCTTTCAGCAAAATCTTTCTGGCATATGTAATAGTGTCTGTGTTCGGTGGCTAATTATGGGATGGATCCCCGGTTGGGGCAGTCTCTGGATGGTCCATCCTTTTAACTCAGCTCCAAACTTTTTCTCTGTAACTCCTTCCATGGGTGTTTTGTTCCTTATTCTGAGAAGATATGAAGTATCCACACTTTGGTCTCCTTCTTCTTGATTTTCTTGTGTTTTGCAAATTGTATCTTGGGTATTCTGTTTCTGGGCTAATATCCACTTAACAGTGAGTGCATATCAAGTGACTTCTTTTGTGATTGGGTTACCTCACTAAGAATGATATCCTCCAGATACATCCATTTGCCCAAGAATTTCATAATTTCATTGTTTTTATAGCATTGGAAATGTAAGTGAAATAAATACCCAATTAAAAAAAAAACAGCTGAGTAGTACTCCATTGTGTAAATATACCACATTTTCTGTATCCATTCCTCTGTTGAGGGACATCTGAGTTCTTTCCAGCTTCTGGCTATTATAAATAAGGCTGCTATGAACATAGTGGGGCATGCGTGCTTATTACAAGTTGGAACATCTTCTGGGTATATGCCCAGGAGAGGTATTGCTGGATCTTCCGGTAGTACTATGTCCAATTTACTGAGGAACTGCCATTCTGATTTCCAGAGTGGTTGTACCAGCAATGGAGGAGTGTCCATCTTCCTCCAGCATCTGCTGTCACCTGAGTTTTTGATCTTAGTCATTCTGACTGGTGTGAGGTGGAATCCTAGGGTTGTTTTGAATTGCATTTCCCTGATGATTAAGGATGTTGAATATTTTTTCAGGTGCTTCTCAGCCATTCAATATTCTTCAGTTGAGAATTCTTTGTTTAGCTTTGTACCCTATTTTTAATGGGATTATTTGATTTTCTGGAGACCAGCTTCTTGAGTTCTTTGTATATATTGGATATTAGTCCCCTATCAGATTTAGGATTGGTAAAAATCCTTTCCCACTCTATTTTTGGCCTTTTTGTCTTATTGACAGTGTCCTTTGCCTTTTTTTGAACACTGTGTTCTTGTATTTTCTGCCTTATTCTATCATTTTATTTTCATTTTTATTTTAAAATTAAGGTTTCTTATGTTCTAGTAACTTATCTGGTGCAGACCCATGCAGATCCCATGCATTCTGTCACAGCCTTTAGGTATTCATATATGTTTGTATCTTGCAGTGTTTGTTAGTCCTGTTTCCTTGGTGTCTTTCATCCCCTCTGGCTCTTATACTTATTCTGTCTCCTCTCCTGCAGTGTTCCCTGATCTCTGACAGGAGGGACATCTGATTTAGAGTTCACTGCTCCAAGGTCTCTTACTCTCTGCATGTTGTCTGTCTGTGGGTCTCAGTATTTACTCTTATCTTTTACAGTTTGAAACTTCTTTGATGATGGCTGAGCAAGACACTGATCTATGAGTATAGCAGGATGTCATTTGGGGTCATTATATTGCTACATTCCTTTAGCAGAACAATTTCCCCCTAGGTCCCTGACCATCTACTCTCAGGTTCATGGCCATCCAAGCAGCTTTGGGTATTGGTTGGAAGTGGAGACATACCTCGTGCCTAAACTGGAAGTTATGTCCAATTGATAGCAACTTACAAATAAAAGAATTAGTTTTCTCCAAGGGATTCTCACTGGAGAAAACAACTTTTAAGGATTGGCCCAGTGTCCAGCAGTAGATGGCCTAACAAAATGAATTCAACAGTATCTTTGGAAGTTCTTTGTCTCATAATGTTAAGTTAGGAATTTTTTTTTAACCTTGCAGGTCTTTTGTGTATATATTATGGCTCCTGATTTTGTTCTTTTATGGGATTCCTGAGTGTGCGGACTTGTTTGTCTCTGAATCCACATGTATTTCTTCTGGAAATTCTTTGGCTCTTTTTCTTGTTCAGTTATTTTGTCCTATTTTGACTTATTTGGTTTCTTATTGGTATAGTATTCTATTTCATTATTATTCCTTAGACACCTCTTTGTTTCCTAATGAGATACAAAAAGGGGGTAGATCCAGATGAGGGAGGAGGTGTGGAAGAACTGGGAAGAGTAAGAGAGAAGAGAAACCACAATCAGAATATATTGTATGGAAATTTTTATTTCAATAAAAGAAAAAAACATTCTATGTTAGCACACTAAGTATTGGGCTTTCTTGAATGAAAGTTATGAGCTATGATTTCCATCTTTCTAAAGTAGGTGACTAAAGGTATCAGAATGAAGGACACATGTAGCCACAGCTTGGTTCCTTTGAAATGCTAACACTACCTGGGGGCCAGTCCTTTCACTGCAGAATGTCTCAGAATCAAATTGTCTTAGAGCAAGCTACAGTGCCACCACCTTGAGGGCTTGGGCTGAGCAGCCACGCTATATTTTCTAAGACTGACTTCATTACAACTAAAAGCATCTTAGAGCCTTTCATTCCAAACCTGACTGGCTGTCTTAACCATTTGGTCAATTGTACGTGGATAGTAGAACAAATGAAAGGAGTCATTCTTAAGAATCAATTTCTTGCCATGTTTTCCCCTAATTTATTAGTTAGTTCAAGTCTGCTAAAACAGGTTTTTGTAACTATCACACTTTGGAGGTAGAAAGAATAGGATGAAAAAGAGAAGGAAAAAAAATCAAGAAAGAAAATAACTTTTCTGTATCCCGACTCAAAGCAAGCTTCCTTCAACACTTTGAAAAGGGAAGAGAGATTGTACAAACGCAGTTTAATAAACATGAAATGGAGTTTTTAGGGCAAACTGTGTTCAGGGTGAGCGTCTGCAAATTAGCAGTATAATTAGTCTTCCCTCTAATTACAAGAGATAATTAATAGGCCAAGAGTTCAGAACACATTCATCTGTAGAAGTTTATTCTCTTTGACTTAAACAAACACCAACAATGTTCCTAATGCATGCTCTTTTAGAGAGGTCATGGGCTGAGAAGCAGACACATGTCAACACTTAAAAAACAAACACATTTCTGATCTGAAGTTCTGCAAATGTTTTTCACCATGTAATTAATTCATTGGATGCGGAGTGGCATCAAATGATGGGCTCATGTAGGCTGTCTTGGTAGTGTTAGATTACACATTTACCTAAAGCAAAGGTAAAGTAATCCCATGGTGTTTGTTAAAATATTTATGTTGCCAATTAGTGTAATGGGGAAGAGAAGATTCTGTATGAGATAGCTTTGAGATGCAGCAAAACTAACAATGCAAATGTAACAAAGAATGAATGTCACCTTTGTAAAGAGGTTATGAAATCCAACATGGTCATTTATTTTTGTTTTGTTTTGTTTGTTTTGTTTTCATGTGATCACAGGAAGAACACAGTGTTTACCCATCCTTGAGAATTGGTTGGACGAGGCTTTTTTTTTTTTCAGTGTGGGAACATAGACTTTTTAAAAATTTTTTTTTATTACATATTTTCCTCAATTACATTTCCAATGCTATCCCAAAAGTCCCCCATACCCTTCCCCCACCACCACCACCACCTGTACTGGGGCATATAAAGTTTGCAAGTCCAATGGGCCTCTCTTTCCAGTGATGGTCTACAAGGCCATCTTTTGATACATATGCAGCTAGAGTCAAGAGCTCCGGGTTAATGGTTAGTTCATAATGTTGTTGCACCTACAGGGTTGCAGATCTCTTTAGCTCCTTGGATACTTTCTCTAGCTCCTCCATTGGGGGCCCTGTGATCCATCCAATAGCTGACTGTGAGCATCCACTTATGTGTTTGCTAGGCCCCGGCCTAGTCTCACAAGAGACAGCTATATCAGGGCCCTTTCAGCAAACTTTTGCTAGTGTATGCAATGGTGTCAGTGTTTGGAGGCTAATTATGGGATGGATCCCCGGATATGGCAGTCTCTAGATGGTCCATCATTTCATCACAGCTCCAAACTTTGTCTCTGTAACTCCTTCCATGGGTGATTGTATCCAATTCTAAGAAGGGGCAAAGTGTCCACACTTTGGTCTTCGTTCTTCTTCACTTTCATGTGTTTTGCAAATTGTATCTTATATCTCAGGTATACTAAGTTTCTGGGCTAATATCCACTTATCAGTGAGTACATATCATTTGAGTTCGTTGTGATTGGGTTACCTCACTCAGGATGATGCCCTCCAGGTCCAACCATTTGCCTAGGAATTTCATAAATTCATTCCTTTTAATAGCTGAGTAGTACTCCATTGTGTAAATGTACATTTTTTTGTATCTATTCCTCTGTTGAGGGCCATCTGGGTTCTTTCCAGCTTCTGGCTATTATAAATAAGGCTGCTATGAATATAGTGGAGCATGTGTCCTTCTTACCAGTTGGGACATCTTCTGGATATATGCCCAGGAGAGATATTTTGGATGCTCTGGTAGTACTATGTCCAATGTTCTGAGGAACCACCAGACTGATTTCCAGAGTGGTTGTACAAGCTTGAAATCCTACCAACAATGGAGGAGTGTTCCTCTTTCTCCACATCCTCGCCAGCATCTGCTATCACCTGAATTTTTCATCTTAGCCATTCTGACTGGTGTGAAGTGGAATCTCAGGGTTGTTTTGATTTGCATTTCTCTGATGATTAAGGATGTTGAACATTTTTTCAGGTGCTTCTCAGCCATTCGGTATTCCTCAGGTGAGAATTCTTTGTTTAGCTCTGAGCCCCATTTTTTAATGGGGTTATTTGATTTTCTGGAGTCCACCTTCTTTTTTTTTTCCATTTTTTATTAGGTATTTAGCTCATTTACTTTTCCAATGCTATACCAAAAGTCCCCATACCCCCCACCCTACTCCCCTACTCACCCACTCCCCCTTTTTGGCCCTGGCATTCCCCTGTACTGGGGCATATAAAGTTTGCAAGTCCAATGGGCCTCTCTTTGCAGTGATGGCCGACTAGGCCATCTTTTGATACATATGCAGCTAGAGTCAAGAGCTTCAGGGTACTGCTTAGTTCATATTGTTGTTCCACCTATAGGGTTGCAGTTCCCTTTAGTTCCTTGGGTACTTTCTCTAGTTCCTCCATTGGGGGCCCTGTGGTCCATTCAATAGCTGACTGTGAGCATCCACTTCTGTGTTTGCTAGGCCCTGGCATAGTCTCACAAGAGACAGCTATATCTGGGTCCTTTCAGGAAAATCTTGCTAGTGTATGCAATGGTGTCAGCGTTTAGAAGCTGATCATGGGATGGATCTCTGGATATGGCAATCACTAGATGGTCCATCCTTTCATCACACTTTCAAATTTTGTCTCTGTAACTCCTTCCATGGGTGTTTTGTTTCCTATTCTAAGAAGGGGCAAAGTGTCCACACTTTGGTCTTTGTTCTCTTGAGTTTAATGTTTTTAGCAAATTATACCTTATATCTTGGGTATCCTAAGTGTCTGGGCTAATATCCACTTATCAGTGAGTACATATTGTGAGAGTTCCTTTGTGATTGGGTTACCTCACTCAGGATGATGCCCTCCAGGTCCATCCATTTGGCTAGGAATTTCAAAAATTCATTCTTTTTAAGAGCTGAGTAGTACTCCATTGTGTAAATGTACCACATTTTTTGTATCCATTCCTCTGTTGAGGGGCATCTGGGTTCTTTCCAGCTTCTGGCTATTATAAATAAGTCTGCTATGAACATAGTGGAGCATGTGTCCTTCTTATCGGTTGGGGCATCTTCTGGATATATGCCCAGAAGAGGTATTGCTGGATCTTCCGGTATTACTATGTCCAATTTTCCTAGGAACCGCCAGACTGATTTCCAGAGTGGTTGTACAAGCTTGCAATCCCACCAAAAATGGAGGAGTGTTCCTCTTTCTCCACATCCTCGCCAGCATCTGCTGTCTCCTGAATTTTTCATCTTAGCCATTCTGACTGGTGTGAGGTGGAATCTCAGGTTGTTTTGATTTGCATTTCCCTGATGATTAAAGATGTTGAACATTTTTTCAGGTGCTTCTCTGCCATTCGGTATTCCTCAGGTGAGAAATCTTTGTTCAGGTCTGAGCCCCATTTTTTAATGGGGTTATTTGATTTTATGGAGTCTACCTTCTTGAGTTCTTTATATATATTGGATATTAGTCCCCTGTCCGAATTGGGATAGGTAAAGATCCTTTCCCAATCTGTTGGTGGTCTTTTTGTCTTATTGACGGTGTCTTACACCTTGCAGAAGCTTTGCAATTTTATGAGGTCCCATTTATCGATTCTCGATCTTACAGCACAAGCCATTGCTGTTATATTCAGGAATTTTTCCCCTGTACTTCGAGGCTTTTCCCTACTTTCTCCTCTATAAGTTTCAGTGTCTCTGGTTTTATGTGGAGATCCTTAATCCTCTTAGATTTGACCTTAGTACAAGGAGATAGGAATGGATCAATTCGAATTCTTCTGCATAATAACCACCAGTTGTGCCAGCACCATTTGTTGAAAATGCTGTCTTTTTTCCACTGAATGGTTTTAGCTCCCTTGTCAAAGATCAAGTGACCATAGGTGTGTGGGTTCATCTCTGGGTCTTCAATTCTGTTCCATTGGTCTACTTGTCTGTCACTATACAAGTACCATGGAGTTTTTATCACAATTGCTCTGTAGTACATCTTTAGGTCGGGCATGGTGATTCCACTAGAGGTTCTTTTATCCTTGAGAAGAGTTTTTGCTATCCTAGGTTTTTTGTTATTCCTGATGAATCTGCCGATTGCCCTTTCTAATTCGTTGAAGAATTGAGTTGGAATTTTGATGGGGATTGCATTGAATCTGTAGATTGCTTTTGGCAAGATAGCCATTTTTACTATATTGATCCTGCCTATCCATGAGCATGGGAGATGTTTCCATCTTCTGAGATCTTCTTTAATTTCTTTCTTCAGAGACTTGAAGTTCTTATCATACAGATCTTTCACTTCCTTAGTTAGAGTCACGCCTAGGTATTTTATGTTATTTGTGGCTATTGAGAAGGGTGTTGTTTCCCTAATTTCTTTCTCAGCCTGTTTGTCCTTTGCGTAGAGAAAGGCCATTGACTTGTTTGAGTTAATTTTATATCCAGCTACATCATTGAAGCTGTTTATCAGGCTTAGGAGTTCTCTGGTGGAATTTTTAGGGTCACTTATATATACTATCATATCATCTGCAAAAAGTGATAATTTGACTTCTTCCTTTCCAATTTGTATCCCCTTGATCTCCTTTTGTTGTCTAATTGCTCTGGCTAGGACTTCAAGTACAATATTGAATAGGTAGGGAGAGAGTGGACAGCCTTATCTAGTCCCTGATTTTAGTGGGATTGCTTCAAGCTTCTCACCATTTACTTTGATGCTGGCTGCTGGTTTGATGTAGATTGCTTTTATCATGTTTAGGTATGGGCCTTGAAGTCCTGATGTTTCCAAGACTTTTATCATGAATGGGTGTTGGATTTTGTCAAATGCTTTCTGGGCATATAACGAGATGATCATGTGGTTTTTGTCTTTGAATTTGTTTATATACTGGATTACGTTGATGGATTTCTGTATATTGAACCATCCCTCCATCCCTGGGATGAAACCTACTTGGTCAAGATGGATGATTGCTTTGATATGTTCTTGGATTCGGTTAGGAAGAACTTTATTGAGGATTTTTGCATCAATATTTATAAGAGAAATTGGTCTAAAGTTCTCTATCTTTGCTGGATCTTTCTGTGGTTTAGGAATCAGAGTAATAGTGGCTTCATAAAATGAGTTGGGTAGAGTACCTTCTACTTCTATATTGTGAAAAAGTTTGTGCAGAACTGGAATTAGATCTTCTTTGAAGGTCTGATAGAACTCTGCACTAAACCCGTCTGGTCCTGGGCTTTTTTTGGCTGGGAGACTATTAATAACTGCTTCTATTTCTTTAGGGGATATGGGACTGTTTAGAAGGTCAACTTGATCCTGATTCAACTTTGGTACCTGGTATCTGTCCAGAAATTTGTTCATTTCGTCCAGGTTTTCCAGTTTTTTTTAGTATAGCCTTTTGTAGAAGGATCTGATGGTGTTTTGGATTTCTTCAGGATCTGTTGTTATGTCTCCCTTTTCATTTCTGATTTTGTTAATTAGAATGCTTTCCCTGTGCCCTCTAGTGAGTCTGGCTAATGGTTTGTCTATCTTGTTGATTTTCTCAAAGAACCAGCTCCTCGATTGGTTGATTCTCTGAATAGTTCTTGTTTCCACTTGGTTGATTTCACCCCTAAGTTTGATATATCCTGCCGTCTACTCCTCTTGGGTGAATTTGCTTCCTTTTTTTCTAGAGCTTTTAGGTGTGTTGTCAAGCTGCTAATGTATGCTCTCTCTAGTTTCTTTTTGGAGGCACTCAGAGCTATGAGTTTTCCTCTTAGAAATGCTTTCATTGTGTCCCATAAGTTTGGGTATGAAGTGGCTTCATTTTCATTGAACTCTAAGAAGTCCTTAATTTCTTTCTTTATTCCTTCCTTGACCAAGGTATCATTGAGAAGAGTGTTGTTCAGTTTCCACATGAACGTTGGCTTTCTATTATTTATTTTGTTATTGAAGATCAGCCTTAGTCCATGGTGATCTGATAGGATACATGGGACAATTTCAATATTTTTGAATCTGTTGAGGCCTGTTTTGTGACCTATTATGTGGTCAATTTTGGAGAAAGTACCATGAGGTGCTGAGAAGAAGGTATATCCTTTTGTTTTAGGATAAAATGTTCTGTAGATATCTGTCAGATCCATTTGTTTCATCACTTCTGTTAGTTTCACTGTGTCCCTGTTTAGTTTCTGTTTCCATGATCTGTCCATTGGTGAAAGTGGTGTGTTGAAGTCTCCCACTATTATTGTGTGAGGTGCAATGTGTGCTTTGAGCTTTACTAAAGTTTCTTTAATGAATGTGGCTGCCCTTGTATTTGGAGCATAGATATTCAGAATTGAGATTTCCTCTTGGAGGATTTTACCTTTGATGAGAATGAAGTGCCCCTCCTTGTCTTTTTTGATGACTTTGGGTTGGAAGTCAATCTTATCAGATATTAGGATGGCTACTCCAGCTTGTTTCTTCATACCATTTGCTTGGAAAATAGTTTTCCAGCCTTTCATTCTGAGGTAGTGTCTATCTTTTTCTCTGAGATGAGTTTCCTGTAAGCAGCAAAATGTTGGGTCTTGTTTGTGTAGCCAGTTTGTTAGTCTATGTCTTTTTATTGGCGAGTTGAGACCATTGATATTAAGAGATATTAAGGAAAAGTAATTGTTGCTTCCTGTTATTTTTGTTGTTAAAGTTGGCACTCTGTTCTTGTGGCTGTCTTCCTTTAGGTTTGTTGAGGGATTACCTTCTTGTTTTTTCTAGGGCGTTGTTCCCGTTCTTGTATTGGTTTTTTTTTCTGTTATTATCCTTTGAAGGGCTGGATTCGTGGAGAGATAATGTGTGAATTTGGTTTTGTCGTGGAATACTTTGGTTTCTCCATCTATGGTAATTGAGAGTTTGGCTGGGTATAGTAGCCTGGGCTGGAATTTGTGTTCTCTTAGTGTCTGTATAACATCTGTCCAGGCTCTTCTGGCTTTCATAGTCTCTGGTAAAAAATCTGGTGTAATTCTGATAGGCTTGCCTTTATATGTTACTTGACCTTTTTCCCTTACTGCTTTTAGTATTCTATCTTTATTTAGTGCATTTGATGTTCTGATTATTATGTGTCAGGAGGAATTTCTTTTCTGGTCCAGTCTATTTGGAGTTCTGTATAGGCTTCTTGTATGTTCATGGGCATCTCTTTCTTTAGATTTGGGAAGTTTTCTTCAATAATTTTGTTGAAGATGTTTGCTGGTCCTTTGAGTTGAAAATCTTCATTCTCACCAACTCCTATTATCCGTAGGTTTGGTCTTCTCATTGTGTCCTGGATTTCCTGGATATTTTGAGTTAGGATCTTTTTGCATTTTCCATTTTCTTTGATTGTTGTGCCGATGTTCTCTATGGAATCTTCTGCACCTGAGAGTCTCTCTTCCATCTCTTGTATTCTGTTGCTGATGCTCAAATCTATGGTTCCAGATTTCTTTCCTAGGGTTTCTATCTCCAGTGTTGCCTCACTTTGAGTTTTCTTTATTGTGTCTACTTCCCTTTTTAGGTCTAGTATGGTTTTGTTCATTTCCATCACCTGTTTGTATGTTTTTTCCTCTTTTTCTGTAAGGACTTCTACCTGTTTGATTGTGTTTTCCTGTTTTTCTTTAAGGACTTGTAACTCTTTAGCAGTGTTCTCCTGTATTTCTTTAAGTGAGTTATTAAAGTCCTTCTTGATGTCCTCTACCATCATCATGAGATATGCTTTTAAATCTGGGTCTAGGTTTTCGGGTGTGTTGGGTGCCCTGGACTGGGCGAAGTGGGAGTGCTGGGTTCTGATGATGGTGAGTGGT
The DNA here is from genome assembly GCF_000001635.26 of Mus musculus. Lineage (NCBI taxonomy): Eukaryota > Metazoa > Chordata > Mammalia > Rodentia > Muridae > Mus > Mus musculus. The sequence goes on along the minus strand of NC_000068.7, from coordinate 22,205,678 downwards.
CTTGGTTCCTGTTAGTAAGATTCCTACGTTTACCTTTGCCATCTGGTAATCTCTGGAGTTAGTAGTTATAGTTGACTCTGTTTAGAGATTGTTCTTCTGGTGATTCTGTTACTGTCTATCAGCAGACCTGGGAGACAGATTCTCTCCTCTGAGTTTCAGTGCTCAGAGCACTCTCTGCTGGCAAGCTCTCTTACAGGGAAGATGCGCAGATATCTTGTGTTTGGACCTCCTCCTGGCCAAAGAAGAAGGCCGAAAACAGGACCTTTCTCAGAAGCTGTGCTGCTTTGGCAGTTCCCAGAAGCTGTCAGCTTCTGTGGTGCAGACTCTCACCTGTGCAGACTAATTTCCTAAGTTCTGCGGAGTCCCGGAACCAAGATGGCGCCCGCTGCTCCTTAGGTTGAGGCCGCCTTCCGAGCCAGGCAGACACCTGTCCTCTGGTCGGGATGGTGGCCAGCTGTCTGCGGCCTGCAAAGGGTGCTGCCTCAGCGGCTCTGTGCCTTTGCCTGTCCCAGAAGCTGTCCGGTTCTGTGGTGCACCCTCTCCTGGAGTCCACCTTCTTGAGTTCTGTATATATATTGGATATTAGTCCTCTATCTGATTTAGGATAGGTAAAGATCCTTTCCCAATCTGTTGGCGGTCTTTTTGTCTTATTGACAGTGTCTTTTGCCTTGCAGAAGCTTTGCAGTTTCATGAGGTCCCATTTGTCAGTTCTCCATCTTACAGCACAAGCCATTGCTGTTCTATTCAGGAATTGTTCCCCTGTGCCCATATCTTCGAGGCTTTTCCCCACTTTCTCCTCTATAAGTTTCAGTGTCTCTGGTTTTATGTGTAGTACCTCGATACACTTAGATTTGACCTTAGTACAAGGATATAGGAATGGATCAATTCGCATTCTTCTACATGATAACCACCAGTTGTGCCAGCACCATTTGTTGAAAATGCTGTCTTTCTTCCACTGGATGGTTTTAGCTCCCTTGTTGAAGATCAAGTGACCATAAGTGTGTGGGTTCATTTCTGGGTCTTCAATTCTATTCCATTGGTCTACTTGTCTGTCACTGTACCAGTACCATGCAGTTTTTAATCTCAATTGCTCTGTAGTAAAGCTTTAGGTCAGGCATAGTGATTCCACCAGAGGTTCTCTTATCCTTGAGAAGAGGTTTTGCTATCCTAGGTTTTTTGTTATTACATGTGTATCTGCAGATTGCTCTTTCTAATTTGTTGAAGAATTGGGTTGGAATTTTGATGGGGATTGCATTGAATCTGTAGATTGCTTTTGGCAAAATAGCCATTTTTACAATGTTGATCCTGCCAATCCATGAGCATGGGAGATCTTTCCATCTTCTGAGATCTTCTTTAATTTCTTTCTTCACAGACTTGAAGTTCTTACCATATAGATCTTTCACTTCCTTAGTTAGAGTCACGCCAAGATATTTTATATTATTTGTGACTATTGAGAAGGGTGTTGTTTCCCTATTTCTTTCTCAGCCTGTTTATTCTTTGTGTAGAGAAAGGCCATTGACTTGTTTGAGTTAATTTTACAGGCAGCTACTTCACGAAAGCTGTTTATCAGGTTTTGGAGTTCTCTGGTGGAATTTTATGGTCACTTATATATACTATCATATCATCTGCAAAAAGTGATATTTTGACTTCATCTTTTCTGATGTGTATCCCCTTGATCTCCTTTGTTGTCGAATTGCTCTGGCTAGGAATTCAAGTACAGTGTTGAATAGGTAGGGAGAAAGTGGGCAGCCTTATCTAGTCCCTGATTTTAGTGGGATTGCTTCTAGCATCTCAACATTTACTTTGATGTTGGCTACTGGTTTGCTGTAGATTGCTTTTATCATGGTTAGGTATGGGCCCTGAATTCCTGATCTTTCCAAGACTTTTATCATGAATGGGTGTTGGATCTTGTCAAATGCTTTTTCCGCATCTAACGAGATGATCATATGGTTTTTGTCTTTGAGTTTGTTTATATAATGGATTACGTTGATGGATTTCCATATATTAAACCATCCCCAATCCCTGGAATAAAACCTACTTGGTCAGGATGGATGATTGCTTTAATGTGTTCTTGGATTCAGTTAGCGAGAATTTTATTGAGGATTTTTGCATTGATATTCATAAGGGAAATTGGTCTGAAGTTCTCTATCTTTGTTGGATCTTTCTGGGTTTTAGGTATCAGAGTAATTGTGCCTTCATAGAATGAGTTGGGTAGAGTACCTTCTACTTCTATTTTGTGAAATAGTTTGTGCAGAACTGGAATTAGATTTTCTTTGAAGGTCTGATAGAACTCTGCACTAAACCCATCTGGTCCTGGGCTTTTTTTGGCTGGGAGACTATTAATGCCTGCTTCTATTTCTTTAGGGGATATGGGACTGTTTAGATCGTTAACTTGATTGTGATTTAACTTTGGTACCTGGTATCTGTCTAGAAATTTGTCCATTTTTTCCAGGTTTTCCAGTCTTGTTGAGTATAGCATTATGTAGAATGATCTGATGGTGTTTTAGATTTCTTCAGGATCTGTTGTTATGTCTCCCTTTTCATTTCTGATTTTGTTAATAAGGATGCTGTCCCTGTGCCCTCTAGTGAGTCTAGCTAAGGGTTTATCTATCTTGCTGATTTTCTCAAAGAACCAACTCATCGTTTGGTTAACTCTTTTAATAGTTCTTATTTCAACTGGGTTGATTTTGCCCCTGAATTTGATTATTTCCTGCCGTCTACTCCTCTAGGGTGAATTTGCTTCCTTTTTTTCTAGAGCTTTTAGATGTGTTGTCAAGCTGCTAGTGTGTGCTCTCTCTAGTTTCTCAGAGATATGAGTTTTCCTCTTAGACATGCTTTCATTGTGTCCCATAGGTTTGGCTATGTTGTGGCTTCATTTTCATTAAACTCTAAAAAGTCTTTAATTTCTTTCTTTATTCCTTCATTGACCAAGGTATCATTGAGAAGAGTGTTGTTCAGTTTCCAAGTGAATGTTGGCTTTCTATTATTTATGTTGTTATTGAAGATCAGCCTTAGTCCATGGTTGTCTGATAGGATGCATGGGACAATTTCAATATTTTTGTATCTGTTGTGGCCTGTTTTGTGACCAATTATATGATCTATTTTGGAGAAGGTCCCATGAGGTGCTGAGAAGAAGGTATATCCTTCTGTTTTAGGATAAAATGTTCTGTAGATATCTGTTAAGTCCACTTGTTTCATAACTTCTGTTAAGTTCACTGTGTCCCTGTTTAGTTTCTGTTTCCACGATCTGTCTATTGATGAAAGTGGTGTGTTGAAGTCTCACACTATTTTGTGTGAAGTATAATGTGTACTTTGAGCTTTACTAAAATGTCTTTAATGAATGTGGCTGCCCTTGCATTTGGAGCATAGATACTCAGAATTGAGAGTTCCTCTTGGAGAATTTTACCTTTGATGAGTATGAAGTGTCCCTCCTTGTCTTTTCTGATAACTTTGGGTTGGAAGTCGATTTTGTTAGATATTAGAATGGCTACTCCAGCTTGTTTCTTCAGACCTTTGCTTGGAAAATTGTTTTCCAGCCTTTCACTATGAGGTAGTGTCTGTCTTTTTCCCTGAGATGGGTTTCCTGTAAGCAGCAGAATGTTGGTTCCTGTTTGTGTATCCAGTCTGTTAGTCTATGTCTTTTTATTGGGGAATTGAGTCCATTGATATTAAGGGATATTAAGGAAAAGTAATTTTTTGCTTCCTTTTATTTTTGTTGTTAGAGTTAGCATTCTGTTCTTGTGGCTGTCTTCTTTTTGGTTTGTTGAGGGATTACTTCCTTGCTTTTTCTACGTCGTGATTTCTGTTCTTGTATTGGTTTTTTTGTTATTATCCTTTGAAGGGCTGGATTCGTGGAAAGATAATGTGTGAATTTGGTTTTTTTTTGAATACTTTGGTTTCTCCATGTATGGTAATTTAGAGTTTTGCCGGGTATAGTAGCCTGGGCTGGAATTTGTGTTCTCTTAGTGTCTGTATAACATCTGTCCAGGCTCTTCTGGCTTTCATAGTCTCTGGTGAAAAGCCTGGTGTAATTCTGATAGGCCTGCCTTTATATGTTACTTGACCTTTCTCCCTTACTGCTTTTAGTATTCTCTCTTTATTTAGTGCATTTGTTGTTCTGATTATTATATGTTGGGAGGAATTTCTTTTCTGGTCCAGTCTATTTGGAGTTCTGTAGGCTTCTTGTATGTTCATGGGCATGTCATTCTTTAGGTTTGGGAACTTTTCTTCTATACTTTGTTGAAGATATTTGCCGGCCCTTTGCCCTTTAAGTTGAAAATCTTCATTCTCACCAACTCCTATTATCCGTAGGTTTGGTCTTCTCATTGTGTTTTGGATTTCCTGGATGTTTTGAGTTAGGATCTTTTTGCATTTTCCATTTTCTTTGATTGTTGTGCTGATGTTCTCTATGGAATCTTCTGCACCTGAGATTCTATCTTCCATCTCTTTTATTCTGTGGCTGATGCTTGCATCTGTGGTTCCAGATTTATTTCCTAGGGTTTCTATCTCCAGCGTTGCCTCACTTTGGGTTTTCTTCATTGTGTCTACTTCCCTTTTTAGGTCTTGGATGGTTTTATTCAATTCCATCACCTGTTTGGTCGTGTTTTCTTGCAATTCTTTAAGGAATTTTTGTGTTTCCTCTTTGAGGTCTTCTACCTGTTTATCTGTGTTCTCCTGTATTTCTTTAAGTGAGTTATTAAAGTCCTTCTTGATGTCCTCTACCCTCATCATGAGATATGCTTTCAATTCCGGGTCTAGTTTTTCAGGTGTGTTAGGGTGCCCAGGACTAGGTGGGTTGGGAGTGCTGCGTTCTGATGATGGTGAGTGGTCTTGATTTCTGTTAGTAGGATTCTTATCTTTGCCTTTTGCCATCTGGTAATCTCTGAAGCTAGTTGTTATAGTTGTCTCTGGTTAGAGCTTGTTCCTCAGGTGATTATGTCAGCCTCTATCAGCAGATCTGGGAGACTAGTTCTCTCCTTAGTTTCAGTGGTCAGAGTACTCTCTGCAGTCAAGCTCTCCTCTTGCAGGGAAGGTGCCCAGATATCTGGTGTTCGAACCTGCCTCCTGGCAGAAGTTGTGTTCCACTCACCAGAGGTCTTAAGATCCCATTGAGGGTCCTGTGAGGACCTCTGCGGGCTAGGAACCCTGGTGCTGGAGTTGACCAGAAGGGACTTGTGCCCCTGATCAGGCAAGGTTATCTGCTTCCTTAATCAATGCAGTCTCAGGTCCCGTGTTATTGGATTGGAGCACATGCTGTTTTCCACTCACCATAGGTCTTAAGATCCTGTGGGGGATCCTGCGTGGGTCCTTGTGGGTGTCTGGAGACTCCACGGGCAAGGAACCCTGTTGCTGGAGTGGACTGGAAGGGACTTGTGCCCCTGATCAGGCCGGGTTATCTGCCTCCCTAGTTAATGCAGTCTCAGGTCCCGTGTGATTGGATTGGAGCAGATGCTTTTTCCACTCACCAGAGTTCTTAAGATCCCGTGGGGGATCCTGCATGGGTCCTTGCGAGTGTCCGGAGACTCAGCGGGCAAGGAACCCCGGTGCTGGAGTGGACCGGAAGGGCCTTTCTTTTTTTTTTTTTTAAATTTTATTTTATTTAAAATTCTTTTTTATACTCCATAGTCCATTTCCTGCCTCCCCATGCACCCTCCGACTGCTCCACAACCCAAACCTCCTCCCCACCCCACCCTGTCGCCGTGTGGATGCCCCACCCTCTACCACACCTGACCTCTAAACTCTCTGGGACCTCCAGTCTCTTGACGATTAAGTGCATCATCTCTTAATGAACACAGACCCGGAAGTTCTCTACTATATGTGTGTTGGGGGGCCTCATATCAGCTGGAGTATGCTGTCTGTTTGGTGGTCCAGTGTTTAAAAGATTTCAGGGCTCCAGATTAATTAAGATTGCTGGTCCTCCTACAGGATCATCCTTCTCCTCAGCTTCTTTCAGCCTTCCCTAATTCAACAACAGGGGTCAATTGCTTCTGTTTATTGGTTGGGTACAAATATCTACATCTGGCTCTTTCAGTAGCTTGTTGGGTCTTTTGGAGGATAGTCATGATAGATCCCTTTTTTTGAGTGCTCCATAGTCTCAGTAATAGTGTCAGTCCTTAGGACCTCCCCTTGAGCTGGATCCTACTTTGGGCCTGTTGCTGAACTTTCTTTTCCTTAGGCTCCTCTCCATTTCCATCCCAGTAATTCTTTCAGACAGGAACAATTATGGGTCAGAGGTGTGACTGTGGCATGGCAACCCCTTCCTTCACTTGATGTTCTGTCTTCCTGCTGGAGGTGGGCTCTCTAAGTTCCTAGTTCCCTACTGTCTGGCATTTCATCTAAGGTCCATCCCCTTGAGTCCTGGGAGTCTCTCACCTCCCAGGTCTCTGGTGCATTCTGGGGGGGCTCCCCCTACCTCCTATTTCCTGAGGTTGCCTCTTTACATTTTTTCTTCTGGCCCTCAGGGAGAGGGGAACCTGATCTGGTATTGTGTGAGATTAAAGGACCAAAGCCCTGAGGACCAGCAGAAACATCTTTCAAGCAAAGCAAATCAGAACAGATAAAGTGAGAGCTATGGTGAAGAGGCAGTGGCAGTTGTTGGTTTGAGAAGAGTAGATAGGTGAGTAGGTGAATGCTTTCCATGGTGCCAAGTAACTGATATCAAATTGTGAACTTGTGTGCTATAAAGCTGCCAGGTCCCCACAACCTGGAGGAAAAGGGATCACTTTTCTCAGTTTCCGATGATGTCTGTCCTCTGATCTTACTTGATTGTGTGCTGAAGTTGAAGTTATTATTTCAATGAGTTTGTCTGTCGAAGGAAACAAAGCATATTAGACTCTGATCTGTGCCACAAGCCTCTTGGTATATTTGCATGAATCATTTAATTTAATAGTCACAAGGGCCTTATTAGGGAGAAACTCCCATCTAATATCCTGATAAACCAAGGCTAATGAATGTTCCATAGTTCCACTTGTAAATTGTGGAACTAGGCAGCTCCTCAAGTATAACTGAGAGAAAGTCTATATTCTAGACTGCAGTATGCATGACAGACTTGCCTCATGAAGTCACTCAAAAAATTTATTTTACAGACAGATGTACTGGTAATATATGAAAAATGTTAATGTGGCAGACCAATTGCCTTTACCAAAGAATTGTGTTAAAATACACAGAATATCAAACTTACCATATTAATTATGTTCTAGCTTTCATTTAGTGTTTCTAGGAAAATGTATACTCTTTTAAATTAGATGACCATTACCCTGGTCACCCACAAAAATTTTTACCCTGCCTATTGAAATTGTACCTGATAGCCAACACCTCCCTGCCACCTATGTACTCTCTGGGTCTATGAATTTGATCACTCAAGAAACCTCTCACAAGTGGTATCGTAAATCCTTTTGTCCATTTTTCATTTATTTTAATGTCCTCAAGGCCCATCCTCATTGTGTCATTGATTATAATTCTCTTCTTCTTTAAGGTTGAATAATATTCTGTTGCATATTTGCATTTTAAATGGAAAACAAAGTCCACATTCTGTTTATACATTTATCCATCAGAGACATTTGTGTTGTTTCCATCGTTTAGATGTTATGGATAATACTGCTGTGAACCTGTGTGTTGCATTATCTCCTAAAGAATCTGCTTTCAGCTATGTGGGGCATGTGCCTGAGGTAGAATTCTTAGGCCAAATGACAGTTCTGTCTTTAATTTCTCAAGGAATCAACATAGAATAGCCCTACTGGCTGTGCCATCTTACACTGCCTGAAGCAACACACAAGAATTACTGTTTCCCCTCGTTCTCACCAATAGTTGTTAATATTATTTTTTATATTTGCTATATTAATTATTTCTCTCTATGCTGTGAGAAAATACTTGGCAAAAGCAACCTAAGAGAAGGGTTTACTTGGTTTACACTTCTAAACATCATGTTACATGAAGGCAGGGTAGGGCTGCAGGAGTGTGAGACCACTCACATTGTACCCACAGACAGGAAGCAGAGAGATGTGAATGCTAGCACTCAGATTCCTTTCCTCTTTCTTACACAGTTCGGGATCCCAAGCCATGGAATAGTATGGCCCAGATCTGGTGCCAGTCTTCCAATTTCATTTAGTCTAGACTAGAAAATCCCCCATGGACATGCCCAGAGGGTTATGTCTGTGGCCATTCTGAATCTTATCAAGTTGGCAATCATGACTAGTCAACAAAGTAGCTCTCCTTATGGACCTGAGTGAGAGGATATCTGATGCTTATTAATGGGCAGATACATAGAAAAGTCAGAAAATATGTAGATATTTCAAGTAACTTCTTTATCACTATGTCTGAATTTCTCTGCAATAATATGAGTAACTCAAAATCCTCAAGAAAACAAATATTAATTATTAATACCACTTGAGAAGCTCTTGCTACATATATTTAACATTCAAGCAGCTACATGAGAACCCTTTTATCATCTAGATTATTACAGAGCTAGGAAATCCAAACTCAGGTGCTCTGACACCACATGCTAGATTATCCTACAAAGACTGTAAATAGTTGTAACAACAACAAAGGAAGAAGTGACTGCAGATTATTGGACTAAGGTGCATAGACCCTGATGGAATGTGGGCTGTGGCATTACTTGGTTTGAGTGTCAGGTTTGTGAGGAAACAGAGTTTAAAAAATGTTGGTACTATCAGTAAAAGATCCAAAAGTTGCAAAATTGTGAAGAGATTAAAAATTAGATATAAATAGAAGCCAAGTCTTTGAGCTCATGAAAATAACCCTGAGTTAAGAACCCATTGCTGGCACATGTTCTGTCTGGCCAGTAGATCACAACATGGGTTCTAGCCTGGAAAGGCATTTTGGAAACCTGGAAGAGAAGAGGGGCTAGGTGTCGAGAGAAAGAAATGCAGCTAAGACAGTTATTCTGATCAAAGCTCAATTTTACTGTTCCACACGCAGTTATAAAGCAGGGGAAGGGGCCTGATTTCCGCCAATTAATCTTGGGGTCCAATAGCAGGATGACCACGTGCATGGCTCCAAACAGCAAAGCGGCAGGTTCCAGCCGTGGGCATGGCAGAATGATTGAGCCGGCAAGCTCCACACCTGAGCAAGCAGGTTTCAGGCTGGGGGAGGGGAGACTACATCTCCTCCCTGTTGTTAATAAAAATAAAAAAAGAAAAGGCTAGCCTGAGGCAAAAAATTTATCTATGCTCAATAGTTCTGTCTGAATTCTTAGGGCTAAAGAAAAAACCTGTCTCCGTGGGATTCCCTAACTTTTCTTATGGTAAACCATATCTGGATAAGACTGTCCTTTCTATCCTAGTAAACAACTAACAGAAAAGCCCTAAGCAGTAGGCTCTGACTTTATAATGCTAATTAGTGCTGAATAGGTAACTTCCTAGTTGAATTTTAAGTAGGGCATTGGAACCTTGGCTAAGTTTGACTGAACAAATTTGAAATACACTTTATTAATAATAACACTGAGTTGATATTCCTCCGCATTTTTGGATGACAGGCAGGAAACAGGGAGAAGGAGTATGACCGGCTCTGTAGTACAAGGCCAATTGGCTTTTTTAGGGTGGGAGGCAGTGAAGGGCTTCCCCTTCCAACAGTACGGTCTCCAACCTCTCTCCCCCCTATTAATTAAGTTTAATAAGGCAATGCTTAACTGAGGTGATCAAATGATTTTCTCATCCGTAGATGAGTGGGCTTTTAACTTTGGCTTGGGTGGACATTGACCCGATTCCTCCTGTGGGTGCTATCACGACCCACACCTGTGGCTCTTGGTATCTTTTGGGGAGGGGAGGCAGAGCCTTAGATATTTTTGGTTTTTAGCTGGAATTAGATACCAACCTCCATTTTAAACCGGGTATAAAGCACAGGGGACTCAGAACTGGTCAAGCTGGACCTCTCCTTGCAGTAGTTCTCTGCACCAAGTGGTACCCTTACCGTATTCGTATGATCACGAACCAGTATGCACAGTTCTGAGTACTGTGCAGCTCCTAAAGGAGAATTGTCAACCTCAGATTTAGCAAGGCCTAGGCAAGAATTATGTCATTAGTAACACCACGATTTGTGGCTAAAATAGGAGCTGGAAGTCTTCCTCCTCATCCCTGTATTTTCCACAGCCTGAGGAACTAAGGGGACCTCGCAGTAACAGCAAGGGTGAAAAGCCAGAGGCCAGCTAAGGGACTAAGCCCGTCTATCAGAATAAAAACCAATCTCTTTTAATATTAGAAATATCTGCCTTACTAGCCCTCTTGGTAAACCTAGATTTCAACTCAGACTGAAAACCACGTGCTGGAATGTCCTTGGAATGAAGATAGCAGTTGCCACCTGTGTGCTCTTGGGGGCGGGGGCTGGGGGGGGGGATGCATGTCCGGCTGGAGAATGTTGATTAACCTGCTTGAAAAACAAAAGATCTAGACAATGAGAAAGTAGGAAAGCAGATCTTCTTTTGGGGAAGTTTAGGTACTTTATTCAGTTGCAAATTAACAAGGCACAAGCTCAGTCTCTGGGCTGGTTTTAGAATAGTAAAAGGCCAGAGACTCTCTGGAAGTGGGGGATGTGCTCTGAATTAACTTTGCTAGGTTATTAAGGATATAGGAATCTCTAATATTGGACTGAATATTAGACCAGTCTAAGATTGAGTTAGAATGACTGGTCACACTGAAGAAAAGAGAAAAATCATTATGACTCTGTTAAATGACTAATTTTACCAAGTCAGAATATACAGTCTCTGATGTACTATTGCATATAATGTTAAAAGGCTAGAAGCTAGTCTAAACTGGAAAAATGGCAAGCAAGGATGGATCTAAAACATGAATTTAATTTAGTTTTTTAGTCATTTCAATCAGAACACTGAGTCAACTTACCTGCCAGCTCATCACACAAATTAATATGCTTCTGCAGTGTTCTGTGGAGAGAACCTGATTTTTCCTTTCCTAATAAGGTAGCTGTTTTAGGATCAATCTATAAGCCAATAAGTAGATCCCTTTAAGATACTATAAGGCATTTATTAAATTCTTTGACATTTAAAAATCAAATTTTGAAAATAAAGGTATGATTTAAATAGTGTGCATGGGAATGCACTAAATAGTATGTACGGGGATACAATTTCTCTTTTTTGTCTTTTAAGAAGTTAAAGTTTTAAAATTTCACAATACCTAACCTTTTGAATTAATAACTTGTTGACAAAACATTTTAAATACTTGGCTGTAAAGGGGCAGTGACTAATTGCACTATCAATCATTTTTCTTAAGGAGCGGTTGTAACTAGAAAGCTTGCAAAGTTATTAAGAGTCATATGTGCATAATTTATTTATTTATTAACTAGAAATATGCATAAGCAATTGCAAATTTGAGAATTAATAGTATCTGAGGGACAAACAATTTTAAGCAATTGTGAGCTCAGAGATATGGCATTGACTATTAATATACAAATTAAGGTTTGATTGTTAGTATTTTAAAACACCATCTACAGCACACAACTAGATTATTTGTGCTGGAACAGGGGAAACTGCGTGTCTTAAGACTCCGCCCCACAGCTGCTAGTTGGGCCCACGTGGGCCAACGATTGGCTGAGAGGATGAGAAAAATGACATTACAATAATGTCTTTTCTGGCCAAAGAATTGTCTTGGGCACAACTAAGCCAAAGAATTGTCTTGGGCACAACTAATTTTAAATTACCAATTAATAACAATTATAAAAGCTTTATTTTTTGTAAAACCTTTTGTAGTAAACTAAAACCCTAAGTAATAAAAGGATATTGTCTCTGAATCTTTTGGGTGAGAGCAAGTATTTAAGGTAAACTTCCTTTAAGAAGCATTAGTTAATAAAACACTTTCCACTTAGGAAACAATATACACTGAAAGATTAAAACTCTTGGCTTCTTGTATAGAAGCAGAAACAATAAAAATTTTTCTTACATAAGGTAAAGCTATATTAGCCATACCTAGAGGCAAAATTTTCTAGTAGTTACCAGTTCACTAGAAGCAAAACTCTTTGAATTTAAGCATTATTCTAAACATCTGAATAGATCTGCAACACCGTTAAAAAGAAATTTTCTTGAACACAGGGAAAAACTTTCTCAGGCACTGTTTGCAAAACCAAAGAAAGGCCACAAGCCACTCTGGGGCTGCCTAGAGCCCTGTATTGACTCAAACGTAAAATATTTTTTAATCTGAGCATCTTGGCCCTCCTGTAATAAGGACCGATTCTAGAGAAACAATATAACTGTCTACGCCTCTAATTTTTGATACTCTTTCTTACGATGACTTACAGTTAAAACATTCTTCACAACTTTAGTGTTGTGAAAAAATTGCCCGTATTGCAGTTTCCTGCCAGGCAGCAACTATAGCCAATCTGATTGTTTGAGGGTCTAATCTATTCACAAAGACAAACATAACTAGATAACTTTGTCACAGTTTTGTATGAAGTGAGCTGTATTAGCGCTTTCAAAAGATGATTACTCTTGTAATAATCTTAATTAACAATATATGGGTGAGTAGAAAATCTTAAATTTGCAATCAAACTGCAAGCTGCAGTCAATGGAACACTGGCAGTTTTAACCATAATTTTTAAGTTTTCATTGCAATATTAGAATATATCTATAACTTTTGGAAAGCAAAACCCAAGTTTAAAACAATTTATCATCTTTAAAATCAATATTAGAAGCATTACTATCATATTACGAAGTTTGGCTGCCAATTAATACCTATGAATACCTATTAAAGCAAGCTTTACTGCTTTAATAAAGAGGCATTGATTTAAATCTTATCTTAAATTTTACTATTTAGGATAGGAACCACATTAATTATTATCTAAACCAGAAATGTCTTTAGAGACCCAGCCTCTTGGCCTGCCTTATGCCACGTGTCAGAAGGACTCTAAACTTGAGTTATCAAATTTAACACTAACCATCTGTAGCAATGTAACAATTATTAATCTTAACCAACAACTTATCAGCTGAATGTGAAAACACTCAGAGCACATTACCAATAAAAAAGAACCAAATGAAGCAGTTAATTTTAGACCAATCAGAGAATATTAATTTTTGTAGCTACAATCATAGAATAAAAGGCACTTTACCATTTGTCAAGCACATTAGTCACAAACCATTTATCAGCTGTTTTATTCCGAAACTAAGAGGCTGTGCACTCACCCTTTTTTCCTAAAACGAACAGTTTTTCCGGCAGGGGCCCTCCTGCCATGTGTCTGATTCCTGGCTGAAGCACGTGGCAGCTCTCGGCTTTGCAGATAAAGTTTTTTATACCATCTTTATTATCCAACATAAAACATAGAACATTCATTCATACAGACTGGACATGAACATACATGAATTGAACATGAGAACAGATTGGTGCACCAGACATTAGACAAGACACAAAAGGGGACACAGTACTACTTCTGCTATAAGGCCCAAAGAGAACAAAGCATGGCACTCCTGAAATTTCTCTCTGCTTTTTGGGACATTTTCTTCCCTCATGATGCAGTTTTGTTTTTTTTTTTTTTAACTGCAGCAATCCGCCTGATTATTAATTTCCTTTTAATAAACACTTTCTTTTCTCACGCCTAAAAATGTAGCTCCGGAGAGCCACGGCCTACCGCCTGTTATAGTTCCCAGCTCCTCTTAAGCTTCACTGCTGAACCTAAGTGAACCAGCACTCGGGTTTAACGCTGTTTCAGCTTAGCCCATACCTTCTCCGGTATGAATTTCCTTTATCCTTTAATTATTCCATGGAGCTCCAAACCAGCAGTGCCTCTTTCAAAAATCCTTTGCCGTTTCTCAGTCCCGCGTTGGTTTGCCAAATGTTGTGTCTGGCCAGTAGATCACAACATGGGTTCTAGCCTGGAAAGGCATTTTGGAAACCTGGAAGAGAAGAGGGGCTAGGCGGCGAGAGAAAGAAATGCAGTTAAGACAGGCATTCTGATCAAAGCTCAATTTTACTGTTCCACATGCAGTTATAAAGCAGGGGAAGGGGCCCGATTCCCGACAATTAATCTTGGGATCCAATAGCAGGGTGATCACGTGCATGGCTCCAAACAGCAAAGCGGCAGGTTCCAGCAGTGGGCATGGCAGAATGATTGAGCAGGCAAGCTCCATCCCTGAGCAAGCAGGTTTCAGGCTGGGGGAGGGGAGACTACAGGCACACACAGGTGTTATTGCTTACTCCCAACTAAATTTCTCTTCAGAGGCTTGTGTGCTAACAGTCTGGCTGCCAGCCTGTGGCATTACTGGAAGGTAGAACCTCCACGGAGGAAGTTAGGTCACTGGGGTAGGCCTTTGATGGGAACATGGGGACCCTAGATTTTTTATTGGATGTTTTCTTTATTTACATTTCAATGGTATCCCCTTTCCTGGTTTCCCACACTGCCTGAAACCCCCTATCCCATCCCCACTCTCCCTGCTTCTATGAGGGCATTCTACCACCCACTGACTCTAGCCTCCCTGCTCTGACATTCCCCTACACTGGGACATCAAGCCTTCCCAGAACCAAAGCCTCTTCTCCCATTGAGGCCCAACAAGGCTGTCCTCTGCTATATATGCAACTGGAGCCATGGGTCCAACTTTTTGGTTGGTAGTTTAGTCCCTAGGAGCTTTGGGGCATCTGATTGGTTCATATTATTGATCTTCCTATGGGGTTACAGACCCCTTCAGTTTCTTTAGTCCTTTCTCTAACTGAGCACGGGATTCCCAATGCTCCTCTCAGGAGACAGCCATAAAAGGTTTCTATCAGGAAGCACTTCTTAGCATCCACAATAGTGTCTGGGTTTAGTGACTGTATATAGGGTAGATCCCCAGGTGGGGCAGTCTCTGGATGGCCTTTCCTTTAGTTTCTACTGTACTTTGTCTCTGTCTTTCCTCCAGTGAGTATTTTGTTTCCCCTTCTAAGAAGGACTGAAACATCCATACTTTGGTCTTCCTTCTTCTTGAGCTTCATGTGGTCTGTGAATTGTATTTTGAGTATTCTGAGCTTTTGACCAAATATCTACTTACCAGTAAATACAAACCATGGGTGTTCTTTTGTGACTGGGTTATCTCACTCAGGATGATATTTTCTAGTTCCATCCATTTGTCTAAGAATTTCAAGAATTCATTGTTTTTAATAGCTAGGTAGTATTCCATTGTGTAAATGTACCACATTTTCTGTATCCATTCCTCTGTTGAAGGACATCTGAATTCTTTCCAGCTTCTGACTACTATAAATAAGGCTGCTATGAACATAGTAGAGCATGTGTCCTTGTTATATGTTGGAGCATTTTCTGGGTATATACCCAGGAGTGGTATACTGGGTCCTCATCAGGAGTAACTGGGATCTCCGGGATCCAGGAACACAGGAAACCCCTTCCTGGCCAGTGGTACGGGTTCCTGCTAATCTGAGCCTATGCCCTGAGCAGACCTGAGGTGCTGGCTCTGCACCCACGCTTAAAATAACCAGAGAGCCTGACTCCAAGGTGCTCTGAATCACACAGGATCACAAGATCTCAGAGGAAGCTTGACTCTCAAAAGATCTGACATACCCAGGAGCACTGGAGCTCTGACAGACTCAAGGTCACAGCTGGGGCCACAACATCCCTCTCAACACCCAGCATAACTGGGACCCCCACAGGTACCAGGAAAACACAAACCCCAGCCCAACCAGTTTCCTTCCAGCTTGCATCTGTGCCCAGAGCAAACCCAGGGCTCTGGCTCCCCATCTAGCCCTGCAACACCCAGAGAAAACTTGACTCCCAGGAACTCTGATACAACAGAATTTCAGGATCCCAGAGGCACCTTGCCTTCAAGAAGCTCTGAAACATCTGGGATCTAAGGAACACAGGATACTAGAATCACAGGATCACAGAGAGAGCTGGACTCTGTGGAGTTTTAATAGGAGAAACAGGTTCCAGTCAGAGACAGCAAGGGCAGGTAGAATGAGAGATAACCAGTTGGTAAAAAGCAAGTGTAAGAATATAAACAACAGAAACCAAGGCTACTTGGCATCATCAGAACTCAGTTCTCCCACCACAGCAAGTCCGGAATACCCCATCACACCAGAAAAGTAAGATTTGGATTTAAAATCACTTCTGATGATGATAGAGGAGCTTAAGAAGGACATAAATAACTCTGTTAAAGAAATACAGGAGAACACAGAAAGGTAAACATAGAAGCCCTTAAAGAGGAAACACAAAAATCCCTTAAAGAATTACAGGAAAACACAACCAAACACATAAAGGGATTCAACATCCAGAATCTAAAAGTGGAAATAGAAAGTGGTTTAGTCGGGCTTTCTATTCCTGCACAAACATCATGACCTAGAAGCCTGTTGGGGAGGAAAGGGTTTATTCAGCTTACACTTATACACTGCTGTTCATCACCAAAGGAAGTCAGCACTGGAACTCAAGCAGGTCAGGAAGCAGGAGCTGATGCAGAGGCCATGGAGGGATGTTCTTTACTGTCTTGCTTATCCTGGCTGGCTCAGCCTTCTCTCTTATGGAACCAAAGACTACCAGCCCAGGGATGTTCCCACCCACAAGGGGCCTTTCCCCCTTGATCACTAACTGAGAAAATGCCTTACAGCTGGATCTCATAGATACATTTTCTCAACTGAAGCTCCTTTCTCTGTGATAACTCCAGCTGTGTCAAGTTGACACAAAACTAGCCAGTACAATTGACCCCTTGTCAACTTGACACACAAACACATCACTAGTAAGCCTCAACCCTTAGTTCTTATTCATCCCCAAGATCTAAATAACTTTAAAAGTCCCACAGTCTTTACATATTAAAAGTTAAATCCCTTAAAAATATCCAGTGTCTTTTAAAATACAAAGTTCTTTAAAATTCAAAGTCTCTTAATTGTGGGCTTCACTAAAAAACTTCCTTCAAGAGGGAATATCAGGGCACAGTCACAATCAAAAGCAAAAATCAATCTCCAACTGTCCAATGTCTGGGATCCAACTCATGATCTTCTGGGCTCCTTCAAGGGCTTGGGTCACTTCTCCAGCCCTGTCCTTTGTAGTACACAGCTTGTCTTCTAGGCTCCAGCTGCCTTTACTCCACTGCTACTGCTGTTCTTCATGGTACTGGCATCTCGAAACACTGCTATCTTCCACTGTAACTAGGTTTCACTAACAGCCTCTCAAAAGCTCTCTTCATGGTGCCAAGCCTCAACTCCTTTGCATGACCCCTTCATCCTGGGCCATCAATTGCAACTGAGGCTGCACCTTCACCAATGGCCTTCCATGGCCTCTCACAGTGCTGAGCCTCAGCTGCTCTGCATGACCCCTTCATGCCTTCAAAACCATCTGGGTAACTCTTACACATTACTAAGTCCCACTGTAGCAAGAGGTACAACCTTGGTTATCTCTGGAACACAGTCTCTGTGCTCTCAAAAAAACACTTCCCAGAAGATGTCACCTCAATGATGCTGGTCTCTTCTTAATCACCGCTAATTTCTTAGCTCCAGCTATCCAGCATCAATAGTCCCAGTAATGCAAAGTTTTTGCTTTACTGGTATCTTATTAATCACAGCTGATTCCTCAGCCCCAGCTAACCAGAACCACAGAATCTTCACAATCAAAATAGCAATGGCCCTGAAAAGAGTCTCTAATTTTCCCTCTGAAATTTCATAAGCCAGGGCTCCATTTTCTGCACTGTTGTCAACGTTGACTTCTAATCTGCTGCACAACATCTCACAGAGGTCTTAACACTTAATGGATCTTCTGGCCCAAAGTTCCAAAATCCTTCGACAGTCCTCCCCAAAACATGGTCAGGTTGTCACAGGAATACCCCACTATGCTGATACCAATTTGTCTTAGCCAGGGTTTCTATTCCTGCACAAACATCATGACCAAGAAGCAGTTGGGGAGGAAAGGGTTTATTCAGCTTACATTTTCACACTGCTGTTAGGACAGCAAAAGAAAATCAGGACTGGAACTCAAGCAGGTCAGGAAGCAGGAGGTGATGCAGAGTCATGGAGGAATGTTTCTTGCTGGCTTGCTTCCCCTGGCTTGCTCAGCCTGCTCTCTTATAGAACCAAGACTACCAGCCCAGAGATGGCACCACCGACAACCTCCCCCCTTGATCACTAGTTGAGAAAATGCCTTACGGTTGGATCTCATGGAGGCATTTCCCCAACTGAAGCTCCTTTCTCTGTGATAACTTCAGCTGTATCAAGTTGACACAAAACTAGCCAGTACAATTGACCCCTTGTCAACTTGACACACAAACACATCACTAGTAAGCCTTAACCCTTACTTTCTTATTCATCCCCAAGGTCTAAATAACTTTAAAAGTTCCACAGTCTTTACATATTCTTAAAATTTCAATCTCCTTAAAGTATCTAATCTCTTTTAAAATCCAAAGTGTTTTTTTACAATTAACTGTTTCTTAACTGTGGGCTCCATTCAAATACTTCATTCAAGAGGGAAAAATATCAGGGCACAGTCACAATCAAAAACAAAAATCAATCTCCAACTGTCCAATGTCTGGGATCCAACTCACGATCTTCTGGGCTCCTCCAAGGGCTTGGGTCACTTCTCCAGCCCTGTCCTTTGTAGCACACAGCTTGTCTTATAGGCTCCAGCTGCCTTTACTCCACTGCTGCTGCTGTTCTTGGTGGTTATCTCATGGTACTGGTACTCCAAAACACTGCATGACACCATCAGTCCTGGGCCATCAATTGCAACTGAAGCTGTACCTTCACCCAATGGCCTTCCATGGTCTCTCACAGTGCTGAGCCTCAGCTTCTCTGCATGACCCCTTCATGCCTTCAAAACCAGTACCACCTGGGTAACTCTTACACATTACTAAGTCCAGCCACAGCACAAGGTGCAAACCTTGGCTATCTCTGGAACACATCCTCTGTGCTCTCAAAAAACACTTCCCAGAAGATGTCACCTCAATGATGCTGGTCTCTTCTTAATAACTGCTAATTTCTTAGCTTCAGCTAACCAGCATCGATAGTCCTAGTAATGCAAATGTTTCACTTTAGTAATTCTGGTATCTTGTTAATCACAGCTGATTCTTCAGCCCCAGCTAACCAGAACCACAGAATCTTCACAATCAAAATAGCAATGGCCCTGAAAAGAGTCTTTAATCTTCCCTCTGAAATTTCACAAGCCAGGCCTCCATCTTCTGCACTGTTCTCAACATTATCTTCCAAGCTCCTACACAACATCTGACAGAGCTCTTAACACAAAATGGATCTTGTAGCCAAAAGTTCCAAAGTTCTTCTGCAGTCCTCCCCAAAACATTGTCAGGTTGTCACAGGAATACCCCACTATGCTGATACCAATTTGTCTTAGCCAGGGTTTCTATTCCTGCACAAACATCATGACCAAGAAGCAAGTTGGGGAGGAAAGGGTTTATTCACAGCTTACACTTACACACTGCTGTTCATCACCAAAGAAGTCAGCACTGGAACTCAAGCAGGTCAGGAAGCAGGAGCTGATGCAGAGGCCATGGAAGGATGTTCCTTACTGGCTTGCTTCCCCTGGCTTGCTCAGCCTGCTCTCTTATAGAACCCACGACTACCAGCCCAGGGATGGCCCCACCCACAAGGGGCCTTTCCCCCTTGATCACTAATTGAGAAAATGCTTTACAGTTGGATCTCATAGATGCATTTCTTCAACTGAAGCTCCTTTCTCTGTGATAACTCAAGCTTGTGTCAAGTTGACACAAAACTAGCCAGTACAGAAAGTATAAAGAAATCAAAGGGAGACAACCCTGGAGATAGAAGACTTAGGAAAGAGATCAGGAGCCATAGATGCAAACATAACCAACAGATTACAAGACATAGAAGAGTTAATATCAGGTGCAGAAGACACCATAGAAAACATGGACACAACAGTCAAAGAAAATGCAAAAAGCTCCTAATCCAAAACATCCAGGAAATCCAGGACACAATGAGAAGATTAAACCTAAGGGTACTAGGTTTAGAAGAGAGTGAGGATTCCCAACATAAAGGGCCAGTAAATATTTTCAACAAAATTATAAAAGAAACCTTCCCTAACCTAAAGAAAGAGATGCCTGTGTACATCAAAGAAGCCTACAGAACTCCAAATAGACTGAACCAGAAAAGAAATTCTCCTGTCACATAAACACCAAATGCACAAAACAAAGAATATTAAAAGTAGTAAGGGAAAAATGTCAAGTAACATATAAAGGCAGACCTATCATAATTACACCAGACTTCTCACCAGAGACTATTAAAGCCAGAAGATCCTGGGCAGATGTCATACAGACCCTAAAAGAACACAAATGCCAATCCAGGCTACTATACCCAACAAAACACTCAATTACCATAGATGGAAAACCAAAGTATTCCATGGCAAATCCAAATTTACACAATATCTTTCTATAAATCCAGCCCTAGAAAGGATAATAGATGGAAAACTCCAACACAAGGAGGGAAACTAGACCCTAGGAAAAGCAGGAAAGTAATCTTTCAACAAATCCAAAAGAAGATAGCCACACAAAAATAATTCCACCTTTAACAACAAAAGATACAATATGTCAATATATGTGCAGATACTATGCAAATATTTTGATTTCTCCTGAAAAAAATAAGTGATCTCCATTTTTTTAGGTATAAAATTGAGAGGGAGAGACACAGTATTGGCCAGGTGGAAGTAACAACCACTTTTCATTAATATCTCTTAATATCAATGCACTCAATTCTCCAATGAAAAGACATAGACAACAGACTGGATATGTAAACAGGACCCAGAATTTTGCTGCATACGCACCTCGGTGACAAAGAGAGACACTACCTCAGAGTAAAAGGCTGGAAAACAAATTTCCAAGCAAATGGTCCCAAGAAACAAGCTGGAGTAGTCATTCTAAATTCAAATAAAATTGACTTTCAACCAAAAGTAATTTAAAAATATAAGGAAGGACATCTCATACCCATCAAAGGAAAAATTTACCAAGATACACTCTCAATTCTGTACATCTATGTTCCAAATGCAAGGGTACCCATATTTATAAAAGGGACCCTAACTTATTCCTCTTTCTTGCTCTCCTTCTACTTCCCTGGATGAATGACTTTAATCTCATGTGTACCCCCTGAAATATTCTGTATCACCTGAGGCCCTATAGCAGAGGAACAAATTGATCAGGGGTTGCAATCTCTAAAATCATGAACCCAAGAAATTTTCCTCAGCAAATGTTGATTTTCATCAGGTATCAGTTCTAGTGACAGAAAGTTGTCTGACACCTGGCCAATACTGTGTCTCTCCCTCTCAATGTTATACATAAAGAAATAGAGATCACTTATTTTTTTCAGGAGAAATCAAAATATTTGCATATTATCTGCACATATATTGACATATTGTATCTGTGGCATTTTATACGTTTCTCTGGAGAAAATGCTTCCTATATTCTGTATGCCCCATTTAACTTTGAAGATAATGAATGATCATTCTCTACATTCTGTGTAGGACCTTAATGTTTAAAATGAAGATCTATCAGTGAAAATACTAAATTCTCTTTCAGAAATTATTACAGCTATAGAATTAGTGAGGATACTATTGCTTTTAAAAACAAACTTTTGCCAGGTGGAAGTGGTGCACATCTTTAATCCCAGCACTCGGGAGGCAGAAGCTGGCAGCTCTATGAATAGAAGGCCAGCTTGGACTATAGAACTAGTTCCAGGGCAGTCAAGATTAAGCAAAATCAAAACAAAACAAAACACCCCTCCCCCGAAAAAAACAGATCTCAAATATCAACAATGACTAAATAAATAAACTTTTAATTGTATTTGAGGCTCTGATAATGAAACTTTAAAAATCACTTGAAGATCAACATTCTAAGATATAGTAAACAGTAAAAAATGATATGATCAGACATCCTAGCCCCATGCATTTGCCATTATTTGATTAACTGATATTGGTAACTTTTAAATACAGATGATCATTTATTCCCTAGACAGAGTTTGTTTCCCTAAATGGTTTGGAACATGAGAACAATTGTACACTGAATTTGGAAATCAGACTGAGTTAGAAGTATAGACAATGAGAAATGTACAGGAAAGAGTATAAAAGTAATTCTTATATCATCTAATATAAAGAGATATCCTTAATATCCTCTGTAGTTCCTATCCATCTCAGAGTATTTCTTACTTGACACTAAGGCTGGGTCAGTCTGCAGAGACACAGGCACAAGAAGAGAGTGACGTTTTTAGTAGATAAATTAATGCTATGTGCAATTGGGCCAGGCAGTGACTTGTTGTTCCACAGAGGACGGAGGGAAGAAAAGAGGGAAGAAAGGAGGAAGGGTGGGAGGAAGAGAAGGGAGGGGGAGGGGAAGAGATTGTACATGGAGCAGGGAAGTCACCTCTGGACCAAGGAAAGGGTTTATAACAAGAGAAGTGGAAAAATAGTGTAAGTGAGATGTGGAACAAAGCAAGGAAGGGAGGGAGGGAGGGAGGGAGGGAGGGAGGGAGGGAGGAAGGAAGGAAGGAAGGAAGGAAGGAAGGAAGGAAGGAAGGAAGGAAGGAAGGAAGGGAGAGAGGAAGGTGAGATGCATGGAGCTAGGATGTTGGATCATGACTTGAGGAAGAATGGTGGGGCAGTGGATGAAATATACCTGATCATAGATAGAAATGTCTTTCTCCCTCAGTTTTTGGCAGTTCAAGAATGGAAATGGAGGGATTTAATTAGTGGACTACACATAGCTGGGAACTGGAAACAGGAACAGCACACAGTCAAGGGTAGAAGCAAGGATAAACTGGTGACCCATAGGTTATCTCTGCCAACCTAGAGAATCTAGAAGGTTCTTAAGTTTGGGCCATTTGAGATGTCTTGCCTTTGAAGACATTTTTTATAGGACCTCAGGAATGTATGTAAATCAGATCTACAAATCGAGTGTTTTCACTCGTAATATAAACCATAAATTGATTTTAAAACTTGTGTTTGTATATGTATATTATATCATTCTGCTATTCTGACTATTTTATTGTTCAAAAAGTTCTTACTGTCACACACTTTTTCACAAGCTCCATTTCATAAACTCCAGTGCAGAAAAGTAGACCAATGGAATAGAATTGAAGACCCAGAAATCAACCCACACAACTATGGTCACTTGATCTTCGACAAGGGAGCTAAAACCATCCAGTGGGAAAAAGACAACATTTTCAACAAATGGTGCTGGCACAACTGGTGGTTATCATGTAGAAGAATGCGAATTGATCCATTCCTATCTCCTTATACTAAGGTCAAATCTAAGTGGATCAAGGAGCTCCACATAAAACCAGAGACACTGAAACTTATAGAGGAGAAAGTGGGGAAAACCCTTGAAGATATTGGCACATGGGAAAAATTCCTGAATAGAATAGCAATGGCTTGTGCTGTAAGATCGAGAATTAACAAATGGGACCTCATGAAACTGCAAAGCTTCTGTAAGGCAAAAGACACTGTCAATAAGACAAAAAGGCCACCAAAAGATTGGGAAAGGATTTTTACCTATCCTAAATCAGATAGAGGACTAATATCCAATATATATAAAGAACTCAAGAAGATAGACTCCAGAAAATCAAATAGCCCCATTAAAAAATGGGGCTCAGAACTGAACAAAGAATTCTCACCTGAGGAATACCGAATGGCTGAGAAACACCTGAAAAAATGTTCAGCATCCTTAATCATCAGGGAAATGCAAATCAAAACAACCCTGAAATTCCATCTCACACCAGTCAGAATGGCTAAGATCAAAAATTCAGGTGACAGCAAATGCTGGCAAGGATGTGGAGAAAGAGGAACACTCCTCCACTGTTGGTGGGGTTGCAAGCTTGTACAACCACTCTGGAAATCAGTCTGGCAGTTTCTCAGAAATTTGGACATGGTACTACTGGAGGATCCCACAATACCTCTCCTGAGCATATATCCAGAAGATGTTCCAACTAGTAAGAAAGAAACATGCTCCACTATGTTCATAGCAGCCTTATTTATAATAGCCAGAAGCTGGAAAGAACCCAGATGCCCCTCAACAGAGGAATGGATACAGAAAATGTGGTACATTTACACAATGGAGTACTACTCAGCTATTAAAAAGAATGACTTTATGAAATTCATTGGCAAATAGTTGGACCTGGAGGGCATTATCCTGAGTGAGGTAACACAATCACAAAAGAACTCAAATGATATGTACTCACTGATAAGTGGATATTAGCCCAGAAACTTAGAATACCCAAGATATAAGTTACAATTTGCAAAACACATGAAACTGAAGAAGAACGAAGACCAAAGTGTGAACACTCTGCCCCTTCTTAGAATTGGGAACAAAACACCCATGGAAGGAGTTACAGAGACACAGTTTGGAGCTGAGACAAAAGGACGGACCATCTAGTGACTGCCATATCCAGGGATCCTTGCCATAATCAGCCTTTAAACGCTCACACCATTGCATACACTAGCAAGATTGTGCTGATAGGACCCAGATATAGCTGTCTCTAGTGAGACTACGCCGGGGCCTAGCAAAAACATAAGTGGATGCTCACAGTCAGCTATTGGATGGATCACAGGGCCCCCAATAGAGGAGCTAGAGAAAATACCCAAGGAAATAAAGGGATCTGCAACCCTATAGGTGGAACAACATTATGAACTAACCAGTACCCCCCGGAGCTCGTGTCTCTAGTTGCCTATGTATCAGAAGATGGCCTAGTCGGCCATCAGTGGAAAGAGAGGCCCATTGGTGGTGCAAACTATATATGCCTCAGTACAGGGGAACACCAGGGCCAAAAAGTGAGAGTGGGTGGGTAGGGGGGTAGGGGGGAAGGGTATGGGGGACTTTTGGGATAGCATTGGAAATGTAAACGAGGAAAATACCTAATAAAAATAAAAAATAAAAAAATAAAACTTGTATGCATTCAGGACTCATGGTTCACTTTGTAAACAAGGATACTAAAGCCAAGTTCTTTACCTGTAAACCTACACCTAACTTTTTGTTTTATAAGGAACTTGTAATAGCCTATATAATACCATTCTCTAGGTCAAACTATAAATGTGCCAGCATGTAAGCTCTGGTTTTCTTCTCAGTTGTAGTGATAAAAGATTGACCAAAAGCAATGTGGAAAGGAAGGGTTTATTTGAATGGCTTGTCCTGATCACTGTCCAGCACTGAGGGCAGGAAATAAAGGAGGGGCAGAAGCAGGAAGCACAGAGGAAAAGCTGTTTATTGAATGCTGTTTTTATTTTTAATTAACCCAGGATGCCTGCCCATGAAATTACTACCCAGAGTGGTTTGGGTCCTGCCTCAGTAATAATTAATCAGGAAAATGCCCTGTAGATTGACTCCCGTGCCAGTCTAATGGAGGTGATTCTTTAGTGGAGGTTTCCTTTCTCCAGATGGCTCAGTTTATGTCAAGTTTACAAAAACTAACCAGAACAAATGTAGTTATATAATTATTTTTTAATATTTGATATCTGAAAATATTTCCTTCTGTGTATCTCAAAATTTTGAGAAGTCCCCATATCCCTAGATCACCACATCACATTATGATCAGAAGAAATCCCCTGGCAACAACAGACTTTTAAGGCAACAAATCTGAATAACCGAGTAGCAATATTGTTAAGCTTGATAGTGATTTGTGTGGACCTATTTGCGGGCATTATTGTAGACAGCTCCCGACAGGAATTGGCCTTCTCTTTGGAGTTGATAGTAACATCAGTACTGTTTTTGCCTTTGTTTGGCTGTTTGAGTCTGCTTGGTGCATGCAGCATTAAAGAAAGCCTGGGACTGGAGTAGTGGATTATATCACAGTTCAGTTCTTCAGGCATCTACCCATCATTTTCAGGGTTGTTTGGCATATACTCCCCTTGGCACCATATCTGGTACTTGTTTGACAAAATGAATGCTGCTGCCCTACTTTCTGTCTCTCAAGTACTACTTCCATTCTTCCTCTGGCTTTAGAGTTAAATTATCCACTTGGGTTGTTTGTAAATGGTCTGGCTGTATAGCCCAGGCTAGCTCCAAAATCACTTCCCTCTTTCATTCTGACAAATACTAGTTTTCAGGCAGGTGCTACCTCTTTGGCTACTCCCTGGATTTTTAACAAATCAGATTTACTAATGTAGCAAAGTTGTTCGTCAACCAGGTCTTCTGGAAGTGAGGTGGAAGCGGGGTGGGTATTGGAGGATGCTTTAAAAGGGAAGGAAATATCCTGGAAGACTTTCTGAATAAAGTATAAAGGCTCTTAGAGCCCTTCTTTCCCAATCCTTCTCCAGAATTTTGAGGACTTCTCCATGAATTGCATGTTTCTACCATCTGATGCAGACTCAGATCAAAGTCAGAATGAAAAAGAAGGAAAACAAATGGGAGCATTTCAGGCTGTGATTTCAGGTCTTACTTTTGGTCCAGTACATTGGTAAATGCCAACTTGGCTGACACCAGAAGCTCAAAATCTTTAAGGAAAGTAGAGATTGACCAGACCAAGTGGGAGATTAACTAAGGCTCAGATACATATACTGCAGTTTAGGTAGCCTGAAAATGGGGCTGCTCCTAACTGATAATTATATTAAGATTAGAAAACCCATGAGATACAGAAGTAAGTTATGGTAGGAAGAGCTGTATGATGTATGTTTAGTTCCATTTTAAGGGAAAACTCTGAGGGTGACTCTGAGGTAGATTAGCTGTACTGGTAATGAGGGTAAGCGAGAAAGCACTTGAAGATGGTTCTTGAAACTACTGATCATTGCTCCTTCCAGTGGCTATTGTATAATATCCGGTAAATATCAAATGGGGTATGTTCACACCCTTATCTGCTTGTCAGTGTGAGTGATTGGAGGAATGCAAAGGAAAAAAGTAAGAGTCTATGCCCTTGTCCTATGTGGGTTTTTCTTGTATAGAGGTCCTAACTTTGACACTAATAAATGACAATGTCATTTAAATTTGTGCCTAAGAACCACATGATAGGTGTCAGAAGCCATCTAAAATATGGCAAGCAAGTGAGATTTCTGGAAATGGCCCACCGTTTTGTATGGCTTTCATGGGTGAACTATGCGATGTAGGTCCTCAGAGACCTCATCCCAGGATTACTTCTTGCTGCTGATATGCCTTTCCTGCCACTATTACATAGTCTAGTGATTCCTGGTCATCAGCCTACTCTATTGGACAGATCTCCTGAAGAATCAATATGAAGGTGTACTTTTATATAGTAATGCTGTGTAGATGAGTTGATGATTTCATAATTCCTGATAATCATTCTATAAAATTTCCTAAAATGGTACACATTATCTTAAGCCCCTTGTAGAATAAAAACTGCAAATAGAACTCTGTAAACTTTCATGTGTAACTGGCTAATTGCACTATGGAAAACAAAACAAAACAAAATAAGATAAAACAAGTCCAGGCTTGAACCTTCTAGGAGTGTACTATTTATTGTAGGTGCAAGGACAGAAAACAAAAGATTGACTAGTTTATCTACACAAGACTTCAAAATAATAAGACACAAGGCAGATGATTTGTCTCTTGACAAAGCCATGCTAACTTATGACATAAAAACTATTGCTTTAAACTGTAATAAACTTGTGGGTTCATAAAATATATAATGACTGTTTAGTCAGGTGCCAATCTTAACAGAAATACATATAAACAATTCTGTTGACGTCTTTAAGCCAATCAACCAATGACATGAACCATTGCTTTAAATTTATTATGAAGTTAAGAAATGTAAGAGTGCTTAGAAAACTATGTGCTCAATTATCCTCAGAAGGTATAAAATCTAAGAACAACAATAAAGTGGTGGTGTAGCCCTTTTCTGTTTTATCCAGTATGCATGTGTCTCTGTGTGCTGAGTCTCTCTCCTGGCTAATGAGAGGCCTGAGTCAAAAAGTAAAGACTCCAAGTAACTACTTTTCTTTCCTAATTCCCTCATTGCTATCAGCAGGAGTTAATCACTAGAAGCCATTATCTTTGGTCCTACAATAGTAAGACAGAGTTAATGACCAGAGGTCATCAGCCTCTGATCCACCTATCTGTGCCCCACCTCAGTACTTGAATGTCAGTGCAAGACCTATAGCTAAAGTTAGAGAGAGAGAGAGAGAGAGAGAGAGAGAGAGAGAGAGAGAGAGAGAGAGAGAGAGAGACTGAACTCTCAAAAGAAAGAACCCCATAAGATTAAATCTATGTTGAGCTAGATTCATATTGATCTTGAGGCACATTTGGCCCTGAGCTGAAGTTGGAAATGCCTACTAGGATATCTGCTCCTTCTAGTCACTAAATTTGGGATACCTATGAAGAGAATATGATCAGGGATTTGTTAGCTATTACAATATAATCTGGTTATTTATAAAATGAAGTTTATTTCTATTTCAAGGTAAAAATCTGGATAAGAGCTTTGCTGGTGAGCTGATTTTTGTTTGCTCATTTGTTTATCATTTACCATAATTTTTTGTTGTTACTCTTTATTGATTTGTTTGTTTTTCTCTCATACATTACATCCCGATTGCCATCTTCCTTCTCCCTTCACTCCTCCTAGACCCCTTCCTCTACCTCCTTTTTTCCAAGATCCACTCCTCTGTTTTTCTTCCAAAAGGAGCAGGCTTCCCAGAGATAGCAATTGAACATGGCTTAGTACGTTACATTACTCTTGCCTAAGGCTTTCTAGGATCATCATATACCAATGCTTCCCAGGCATTCCACATCTTGAGGCAGTATTTAAACCTTAGATGAATTTTGCAGTTTGCAACAGTTGAGCCTGAATTTAAACTAAATGGCAACTTGTTCAACCATTGTGTCAAAGTCAGGGATAATAGACCATTTACCCATACATCTCCTGTTTAAATTCATTTTCCCACATTACTATAACTTTTAACTTTCTGTCATTGTTTGGTATGCTTGGAAGCTGTACCACACAGTCTTCAGTTCCCTAGTAGCCTAGGGATTTCCACTTCCAGTGCTTCTGCCTGTTCTCATTGCCTGTCAAGTGATCATCTTGACGGTTGACTTCTAGCTTGTAGCCAGAAAATCTAGCTCATGTTGAGATAGCCAGCTAGCTCAGAGCCTGGGTGTGCAAGCTCTTTGGAAACAAAAAGTGGAAGCCAGTCATGTGTGGCAGCTCTTCTGCTGGGAGAAACATCAGGAAACCATTATGACATAGAACTGTGGAAGTACACCAGCAACTATAACCCAGCAACCTGTGGTGGAAAGACCTTAGGGTAATATTCACCTTTCCTCATGTATCTATGTTTGTATCTATCTATGGTTGTATCGTTAAATTCCAGAAATGGAGCTTACATCAGTTAGGACATATTTGACGAGAAGGAATCAATAATTGACATGGACTGCCGAAAATCCAATATAGTTATCACCTTTATCTTATCAGGTATTTGTATGAATTATATGCCTACTTGATGATTTTTTTCTCAAAATAGCCAAGCAATAAGATGCACACATATTAAAGGAGAAATAATGACAAGAAAATTGAAGTTAGAGGAGCAATATCAGAGTTGCAATGTAGGTAATTCAGTCAAACAAGTTGGGATTCTTGTCTTGTTCATCATATCGTTTTTAGCTCTTGGTTTATTTGATCACATAAGACCTGCAGATTGCATTTCTTGGTTATAGGGGGTGTTCTGCAATAGGGAAGGAACCTCTTTCCCCATCCTTTGTCAGCTTGGCATTGTTTTGTCTTCTAGTACTACCTCAGTTCTCATGTGTAACTTAGATCACAGGTTAATTCTCATGGTTATTTGCATGCTTCAAACAAACATAGATAGTATCAGCCTGGGCTAGACAAGAGACTCTGTCATGAAAATTTAAAGAAAAAGAAAATTTATACTACCTTAGCGCTAACCTCTGTACATATTTTCATTTAGTTAAGTTCCACATTAAACCAGATGTGAGATTTTACATTAAAACATTCAGAGTGATCACCTTTAAGGAGGACTCTGACTAGGAAAATGGTATACTTACTACAAAAGTCCTCAGATGCCTCCTAATATTATGATTTTTTGAGTGAATTCTAAAGCCTATAGAAGCAGGTCCATGTAGATTTCCCAAAGTAATTTCCATTGACACGAAGCTAGAGGCTGCGGGCATTTAGGAGCTAGAACAGGGATCTCCCATGGTTACTCTCTGGTAAAATCATACAAAAGTTTCATCTGTGATAATCACATGCAGAAATGGGGTGCCCTAAATCAGACCTGACAATACTGACAGAACACAGCACATCCAGAGAAGGCAACCCTGCCAGCATTTCCCTGAGGAGTAAGCCTATCTTCCTGACATTCTTTCTATAGCATGCTCCCCAGAAATGTATAGGGAGGGAGCTGCTGAGGTAGAAAGCTCTTGCTTTTCCTGAGACTGCAATTCAGCTCTCTGAAGCACATTTGGAGAACTGCAGGATGCCTCCAATAAGCCTCTTCATGCCTTGCTGAGGACTGTACTAAGAGAATACTTCCCCAAGGGAAAAAGGACTCGTGATAAACTTGACCCAAAAACAATGCTTTAGTCATCAGAGTACAGAGCAGAACTTGTCACTCAAGTCCTGGAACCTTGACTGCAACCAAGGGCATCTGAGAAGGCTGAAAGGGACAAAAACCAAATAGCTGTCACACCAGTGTCTTCTAGTGGGCAAGCTCAGATCTGACACTTTTTAATAATGTTTACACAAAGAGAATACCCTGCCTGTACTGTACGTTAAAACAGTCTTAATGCCTCAGAGGCACCTAACTATCCGAGGTGGTCTGGGGATGAGATGGGAAATACAGTGGTGCCATGAGGAATACAAAAGCCTCAGAAACAATATGACTGGAAAAGGGTGATCTAAAGGATTAAATAAACATTCTTTCCTAGGGAAAATATGCTTGCATATGATTTTTAATTTAAAAATTTAAACAAGTTAAAATCTTTATTTTTCTTAATTAAATAGTTTAACACATTATACTCAAAGGCTTACATCTAGGAGTCATGGTGTTGCTCTATAAGATCGACCTTCTAAATTTCTAAATGGGAACCAGAAAGAAATTGTTTTTCTTTATATCTTGATAGTTTCTCTTGTAGCCTAGGCTGATATCAAATGTGAAGTGTAGCTGATATTAACCTTGAACTCCTAATCCTCCTGCCTCAACTTCCCAAGTGATTAAAGGTGTGTAACTATGCCTGCCGCGGAACTAAGTGAATTGATTAGTACTTAGTTCCTGTCTTAGTCCGGGTTTCTATTCCTGCACAAACATCATGACCAAGAAGCAAGTTGGGGAGGAAAGGGTTTATTCAGCTTACACTTTCCACATTGCTGTTGATCACCAAAGGATGTCAGGACTGGAACTCAAGCAGGTCAGGAAGCAGGAGCTGATGTGGAGGCTATGGAGGAATGTTCTTTACTGGCTTGCCTCCCATGGCTTGCTCAGCCTGCTGTTTTATAAGAGTCTCTTAAGTCTACCAGCCCAGATATGGCACCACCCACAAGGGGACCTCCCCACTTGATCGCTAATTGAGAAAATGCCTTACAGCTGGATCTCGTGGAGGCATTTCCCCAACTGAAGCTCCTTTCTCTGTGATAACTCCAGCCTGTGTCAAGTTGACACAAAACTAGCCAGTACAGTTCCTAACCATATGCGTGTCTTGTTATAACCAGATCATTTTCTGTTTCAAGAAAGCCTAGATTAGAGACAATCTAACCAGGATAGCTTTCTGGATCTCAGGTTTCAACATAAAGAATCAATGCAAGATCAGCATAAAAATAAAAGGAGGTGTTCATAGGAGTAAAAGGATGAGGCTGGAGGGGACACTGAGGCAAATCATCAGCTCAAGGTACCCATAGTGAGTAGAAATACAGTAATAAAAATAAAGATGGTCTTGGAAAAAACAGGTCATGAGCTGAAGAATCTATGAGCTTGAGATATTCCAAATCCCTCCTAGGAATACTCCTGGCTCACATTATCAGACATGCTCAGGACATTTAAAGGGCATAAGACAAAATTCACAGACTTAGAACTTGGAATGATATAACAGATTGCTGCAGAACTTGGCACTTTGAACAACAGAAATTTATTTTCTTACAGTTCTACAGTGTAAAAGTCAAGATCAAGGAAGGTTTGCCTCTCCCAAGGCTCCTCTCTTCAGTGAGAAGATGTCTGGTTTCTCTTTGTGTCTCTACAAAGTCTTCCCCTTCTGTGTCTGTGACTTTGCCTCTTCTAACGGACACAGCAGTGTACTAGACTGACGAGGACAAATGTGACCTCAGTTTGACTTAATCAGCAGATTCCCTCATATTCTGAAGAGCTTGGAGTTAGGACTCCAGTATAGGAACTTACTAGTATGGACACCCCCCCATGCCCCCCCCCACAGGCACAAAGAGAGAGAGAGAGAGGGAGAGAGAGAGAGAGAGAGAGAGAGAGAGAGAGAGAGAGAGAGAGAGAGAGAGAGGAGAGATCCTGTTAATTTGTATATTATTTGCAGTTAGTCTCATGAATTAATAGTTACTGAGTAGTCCCTCTTACATTATTCTCTGTACTGGAGAGACACTGACATAGAGAAAGATACTGGATTGTGCTTACATTTGGCAGTGGATCATGCAGAGACCGGGCAGCATAATTTGCCATCAGCTTCAACACATTCCTGAGAAAGAATTGTGCCATAGACACTCTATCCACTCTTTTCCCATAGGAATTCATTTTGGTGTTTTAATTTTAATTTTATTTTATGTGTATGAGTGTTTTATTTACACATATGTCTATGTAAAGTGCCCAAGGAGGGCAGAAGAGAGCACTGGATCCCTTGTAAATGGAGCTGCATATGATTGTCAGTTACTCTGTAGGTGCTGGGAATGGAACTGGAGTCCTCTGGAAGAGCAGTCCCTGCTTTTAATCATTGAGCCATATCTCTAGCCCAGAGGAGTTCTTCTTGAGAAAAACAATGAGAAGGGTTGGGAAATATGTTTTCAGGATAAATAAGAGTAGGAAATAGACGAAGAAGTGTTGGGGCAGAAGGAACAGCTAAACTCAATGTGGCCAATGTCAATTGAACAAAGGTTGAGGTACAAACTCAGGCTACTGTGTTATCCCAAAACAGCCATGAGCTAGAATAAACCCTTAGAACTCTCTCCAACCTCCTCACTTAATAAGAGGGCTAGACCTCCATATCTACTCACAGCCAACACCAACAACAAATGAAGACCATTTCTTAGGCTAACCCATGACCTTGAACAATGCATCTCTCTCCCACAATATCCTGGCATCTCAAAAAGAGGATCCTCCAATCCAAGAGGTTTGGTTTAGGTGACTACTAAAGAATTCACTGTAGTTACCTCTATAAATTGGCCAAAATATAACGAAAACAATTTATGACCATAAGATCAAGTCAAATAAGAAACATTCATCTAAAACAAAATCGACAATAAAATACCTTCGTCTGCCCTTGATAAAGGAGGATGAAGCTTGAGCAGCAGAAGGCTGCACTGTTACTTCAGAACAATGTGTCATGTGGAGTAGTAAGAGAATTTTAGCAATGACCCATGTGACCCAATGGTCCTGAAAGTGTCAATTAACTGCAATAAGCAAAACTCCTGAACTTGTACTTGCTTCTTTTTCATGACCTCTTTCTAGGAAGTAATAAACTCTTAAAAAACTGGTCCATATGAGGTCAGATATCCCTAACCTTTCTAGTGTAGCTAGATACATTAAAAAATCTTGTCTTGCCCTTTTTTCCTCTCAGTTGTTTCAATCAAGAGTGAAGTTAATATATTTTTTCCTGGAAGATATTTTAACATAAAAATTTCTATGTGGAATGTTTAATTTTCTCTGTTTTCAACAAATTTCTCTTCAATGTTTTCCCTTCACCGAGCACTATAGGCAATGCTGAAACCCATGAAGGCAAAATTTCAAAAGAAATATGTCTTGACTTTGTGTAACTGCTTAGAGATGAAGCAGGTAAAGAGAAAGTTAAAAAGTAGACTTTAAAAACAAACAAAATTCTTTGGTTCTTGTTAAAAATGCAGGATGCTGATGGAAATAGCTTGGCTATAGATTAGGTCGGCTGCTTTGCTGACAGGGATCCTCTGAAAAGTGGCTGCCATAGTTAGGCTTCTATTGCTGTGAAGAGATATCATGACCAAGGCAACTTTTATAAGGAAAACATTCAATTGGGCCTGGCTTACAGTTTCAGTCATCCTGATGGGAAGTATGATAGATGTGGTGCTGGAGAAGAAGCTGAGAGCTCTACATCGTGATATCCGTGCAACAGAAGGAGACTGTGTGTCACACTGAGTGTAGCTTGATCATCGTAGACCTCAAAGCCCACCCTACAGTGACATACTTCTTCCAACAAGGCCACACCTCCTAATAGTGCCAATCCCTATAGGCCATACCTATTCAAACCACAGTAACCTTGAAATTCTGACTTGAAAATCCTGTCATACATTTGTGAAATAAATGGAGAGTGGCCTTTGGCCAAGAGAACAGTATGTGTAAAGCATGTGGAGTAAGAAAGAACATATATTTCTTTTTATTTTATTTATCTTTATATTCAGAGGCAGGGTTTGCTGTTTATTTCAGGCTGACCTGGAACTCCCGGTCCTGTGGCACCAGTCACCTGGGTGCTAGGATCATGGACAGATTTGTACCATTAAACCTGACAGGAAAATGGCCTCTCCAAGGGACTAAGTTATAGTGAAGAAAGGAATGATGGGGAGTGGTATCCTGGAGGTATTCTGCAGCAGGAGTCAAATAACTCAATGAGTTTTGGATGTCTTTTTGTGGTTTAAATGGTAGCCCGTTTCTGCTCATGGCTTGGGCCGTTGGGCAAGGTGATACTTGGGAAGTTTTGACTGTTCATTCCCCACACTGATGCTGGGTGGGCATTGGGCTGTGAGAAGCCGCAGGAACTCTCTCTAGGGGGGTGGTGAAGCTCAGTCAGAAGTCCCCGCGGACTGCTGGAGTTGGCTTGCAGGTCTCGGACCTTCACGGAGGCCAAGAATGGCAGGTTCTCAGATTATTGGGTTCCACAGATACCAGTGGATGTTGTGGAAGAGCTGAGAATGGAGTGCACCCCCCTCCCCAAGGCTGGATCTAGCCCGGGGCCAAAAAGGGAAAAGAGGAGAGCCAGCTGGGTCCCACTGGGACAGGAGAGTCCTTGGTTTGCTCAGGCAGCAAGGCTTGGCTTGGTGGAGTCCATAGCTGGGAGTGCAAATAGGTCTCCCGTAGGAGATTAGACGAGGCTCTTTAGAGGATGACCTGCTCCATTGTTCCCCAAGGCAAATTCTGATGAGAAGAGACAGTCTATGGTTTTAAAGCATTTATTGTCATGATGGAGAGTTGTGATGAGTGAAACCGTACCCCACGTTCTCAGGGCAGGCCAGAGGTTAAATACCTTTTGCAGGGAGGAGTGTCTGGGAAGGAGAGCATAATTGGCTAAGCCCTCATAAAAATGGCGATCTGTCTTCAGGCTAGGTGATGTATGGTCACATTCTCTACCTGTGAAGGGGCTTGATGCGTTGCTTTTACATGACTGATGGTCACAGACCTATGGAGTAGAGAGCTGTGACCTTGTGTCAGAAGCCTGGTGTCTAGGAGCATGGCAAAGGGCCTATCGTTCCTTGCAGTTATCTGCAGGAGTCTCTGGGGTTTTAAACTTAGCTCAACCAGAAACCAGGCTGTCTTTAACAGTATCAAATCTTTTGAAGTAGAGTGGGAAATTACCAAAGGGCCTCAGACTAGGAGACAAGGGTAGCTTAGCTTACTTTTTTTGTTTGTTTGTTTGTTTTTTGGTTGTTTTGTTTTTTTGTTTTGTTTTGTTTTGTTTTTTTGAGACAGGGTTTCTCTGTGCAGTCCTGGCTGTCCTGGAACTCACTCTGTAGTCCAGGCTGGCCTCGAACTCAGAAATCCACCTGCCTCTGCCTCCCAAGTGCTGGGATTAAAGGCGTGCGCCACCACTGCCCGGCTTTGTTTACAGTTTTAAGAGATGCAAACTACAGGAATGGAAAGCTCAGAGATTTCAGAAGCAGTTATATGCATCCAGGGAGGTATGCTGGGAGAATTAAAAAGGATAGAATCTGGTAAAAGTGGGGACCATTCAGTGAGGGCACAGAGCTATGAACAGTGGATCCTAAGTGCTTGCTGCTGCTAACCATGTAGGTAGTTGTTCATTAGTAATTTGGGGAGCAGTGAGAGTACTGGGGTGTGTACTCTCTCTCTCTCTGCAAGCCCATGCATACTTTCAAACCAAATAGGTGTTAATTACATTCAATAAAAGTATATTAATACTCTTAAGATTGATGATACACTAATTATTTGTTGCTGTTTCTGTTGTACTAGGGATTGGATCTAGAGTTTTACCTATGCTAGGCTAGTATTCTTGCACTAGGTTTAGCCCCAGCCCATCATTGTGACATCTCTTACGTAGCATTGATCATAAAAACTAGAAGCCTTTTATTGTAATCTGTAAATCTCACATGGAAATCTTAAACTCCATAATCCCAAGAGGTTGTCTCCATTTTCTTTCTCTTTTTGTTTCCTTTGGTTTTTATTCAAGACAGGGTTTTTCTGTGTATCCCTGCTGATGGACCTCCCTACAGCCCCACCCGAACCCTTTAGCCTAATTCTAAAATGTTTGGAAGGAGAGGCACTGGCCTTCTTCATTCAACAGCAGCTAACTGGTAAGTTTTCCCGTAAAACTCCCTACATTCCTATACCCAATAAAAACATTCTGCTCAATTTGGTGTGGCTGGCAAGCTTTCTTTTCACTTTTGGTGATCTGGAGCCCTTTCTACCACCAAAAAGTCCCGTTGACAGGTGCCAGACCAGGTTCCTTCTCAGACCTACTGGGGACTCTTTAGTGGTGAGTCTGAGTGACAATTCTTCTGTTTCCAGGGATTCTCCAAGTTTTCATCTCTCAAGAGATGGAAGGACACTCTCTCTCTTAAGTTCAGTCACTGGCTTCCTATGATGATGGAGATGCTCTCATCCACCAGAAAAACTCATGCTAATGGTGGATTTTAGCACCTGACAGTAATTTTGATGCCTAAATGTGTCTCTGCTTTCTCTTCTGCCTGCTACAGAATAACGTGTTATACAAACGACAGCTCAACTCTCTTCTCCCCAAGTCACCACTTGGATTCTCCCTTACGTCAACCCATAAACAACCCACTTTAGGCCACCCTGCCCATCTCTTCTCCTTATCTCTGCCTTCATGGCCACTATCCTCCATTCATAGATCCCTAAATATTCGCTTCTGATACATTCCCTATACCAAACCACGTTTGGACCTCCCCCTTCCTCCCATCCTCAAACGACTCCTAAGACTGACCTCTTCCCGGTAACCTACCTCTCCAAAACTATGAAACACCATCAATGGCTGACTTCCTTGTCTGTGCACGTTTGCCACAGCCCCTCCACTCAGTTCTGGGTCTAACAAATTAACTCTAGGGTCCAATCACACAACCTACGGTGATGATATCAGAATATCATCACATATCACTGGATCTCACCATCCATTCCCATGGCACTCTCCTTATACACAAGAGGGTCCTTCTGCCTATATTTATTACATGGATAACAACACCTCCATTATTAATACTCCTCCGCACCCTCCTGCTCCTGTTCACTCAGAATCATCCTGTTCCCCACCAATCTCATCTCTTTTCTCACACTCCTGCTTTGCCTCTGCCCAAACGATGGCCAAACATCCAACACCAACTGACTCCCCTAATTCATTAACTATCCAGATATCCTCAGACATTAAACACTCTGGACAAATCCTACAGTCCCAGTTAAAACCCATAACTAAAACCAAGCCATCTCCTCTTGGACACACATTTGCTCTCATGGTTAAGGCCTCTCTTGGGCCATCCAACAAACTCCTAAACTCCACTGATGCCTCCTGCAATTCCTTTCACTGTGTGTTTGTTTTTTTTTTTTTTAACCTATCCTCAAAGCCCTCCATTAGTTATTCGATGTCACTCTCATTGTAGACACCACAGTTCTCAATGCCTTTACTCCCACTACTGACTGTTTGTCTCTTAACCATTCAAGTCCCTCTTTAGGAATCTAAGACAAGTTCTTACAGTCTACCCATACAAAACTCCAAAACCTATTACAGTCTGTCCTTCTTATTTTTGCCATGAGCCTCCCCAATCATCCATGTTCCTAAAATATCTCAATTTCAGAACCCACCTGAACACCCCAGAAAAAACTATGCTTATGTAACAAAATTATATTATGTTCAAACTATATTCTCCCCAACACAACCATACCCTGCTTTCGGTTAACATTTGTTTCCCAATTAACCTTCTACAGCCGATCTAAATTTTCATGGGTCCTCTCAAGAACTCTTAAACAGGCCCCAATCAAGTATCTCTGCCAAAGAACAGTTTAAGCTTTTCTGTTATTCCTAAGGGTGGGGTCTATTCCTCTTTCCCTGGAAATTCTCCCCTTTTCCCTAGACTCCCCTACTATTAGGAACACAAACCTTACAGCTTCAAATGTACATCCACGACAGAAAAAAAAAACAAAAAAACAATCTTCATAACTCCTTAACTTTACCATTGTCCCTAGTTTATCTGTCCCAAAAGATTCCAGTACCAGCTGTTTTCTCAGAATCTATATTCTGCTGCAGTTTCACAGACTACATTTCCCTAGTCTCCAATTTTCCCACAGAATCTGAACTGACAGAGCCTACTTTTCCCAGCCTTGACCAGCAATACAGTTTCCATGGTTTTTCTAACAGTGATGCCCCAATGTCAGCAGGAAACAGTCAAAAGGAACAATGCCCATTTATCCAACACACAGTGACCATACGTATATACATACATACATATATACATTAATACATACATACATGCATACATATGGTGGGAATGAAGGGATTCTGGCCAGTTCTGGCAAGCATGGCTCTTGCAGGCCTTGCCCTTCTCCTCCATACCCTCTTCCTTGCTAAAACCCACAAGATTACACTCCTAATCCTAGCCACCAAAGTCTATGCCCTTATCTGGCCACTTCCTCCCCCAGAAGCTGACTACCAAAGTTTAGCTATCAAAGTATTGAAGTCTAAAAATCAAAAGCCCCTTTAGCTCACTTAATTAACATGCCTGATTAAAATATACCACAGCATCCTAGACCTTTCTAATGCAGACCTCCTTCTTTTCTCTTCTTAAAAGTTACACCTGCATGGTCATTGGTTGCTGTTTTTCTGCCTGAGTCAAAAAGCAATCACTTTGATTTTTCTTTCCAGATTATTAAAGATTCTTTCAGTGAACACAGGTGTTTGCATGTGGTTTGTGCCTAATGCAGGGTTCTAGAGGGACCCTACTTTCTTCACTTACTTATACTGGAACTTACTCTGTAGCTACACACTCAGAGATCTGCCTGTCTTTGCCTCTAGGCAGAGTACTGGGATTGTGGGCCTGTGTCATTAAAAGAAAACAAAGATTACAGAGTTAAAGTTTAGGTTATGTCTCTATCTTGCTATTACCTATCAGTGAAATAGCTACTCAACCAGCATCAAAGCTGATACAGTTTTTCTAGTTTCTGAGTTAAAGGCTTCTGCAGTGTTAATTTATTTTACTGTTTTTATGACACTTGCAAATATTTCTGAGTAGAAACTTATTTCCTTCACATTGTCATATGGTACTTTCTGCTCATATTTCCTTACCATATGTCATGTGTCTAGTTTAGCATCAGTAGATGAAAGTCTGCAAATATTTTGCATCAATAGAAGCATCCTGGCTGAATTCAGATATGCTACAGCCAAGCCAAGTAGGATATACTCCTGAAGGATTTCTGTACTTAGCTTCAGATCTAAAAGGAGCAGGCCTTTAAATTAAAAAAAAAAAAAAAAAAGAAAAAAGAAAAAAAGAAAAAAAAAAGGATTTTGTGTCTTCTAGGATGTGTGCTATAGGGATTCACTCCCAGTAGCCTTCTCTGTACTTTTGGGAAATTCAGGTTCCTCTGTGCCAGCAGAGATGTAACATGAGCAAGTAAAAGGTTGGCACCATACACCAACCACTGGAATGGGGTTATGTGGAACCATGGAGTAGGAACACCCAACCAGCTAGGCTCTGTTCCAGCCCAGTTCACCTCCCTCCAGGTCTGCATTGTAGATAGTCAAGGATTGAAGCTGTATTTTAACAGCTACAGACAGAGTGCTGACTCACAACTTATGGAGTGGTTCTTTCTAGGGCAAAATGTTGGGCTTTCAATGCATCCTTTACCATGCTGGCTGCTTGAACATAGCCAGCAGCTTTTACATTATAAAACATCTTTCTGGGTCGCCATCTTGGTCCGAGACCCGCCGAACTTAGGAAATTAGTCTGAACAGGTGAGAGGGTGCGCCAGAGAACCTGACAGCTTCTGGAACAGGCGGAAGCACAGAGGCACTGAGGCAGCACCCTTTGTGGGCCGGGGACAGCCAGCCACCGTCCGGACCGGAGGACAGGTGCCCGCCCGGCTGGGGAGGCGGCCTAAGCCACAGCAGCAGCGGTCGCCATCTTGGTCCGGGACCCGCCTAACTTAGGAAATTAGTCTGAACAGGTGAGAGGGTGCGCCAGAGAACCTGACAGCTTCTGGAACAGGCAGAAGCACAGAGGCGCTGAGGCAGCACCCTGTGTGGGCCGGGGACAGCCGGCCACCTTCCGGACCAGAGGACAGGTGCCCGCCCGGCTGGGGAGGCGACCTAAGCCACAGCAGCAGCGGTCGCCATCTTGGTCCGGGACCCGCCGAACTTAGGAAATTAGTCTGAACAGGTGAGAGGGAGCGCCAGAGAACCTGACAGCTTCTGGAACAGGCGGAAGCACAGAGGCGCTGAGGCAGCACCCTTTGTGGGCCGGGGACAGCCAGCCACCGTCCGGACCGGAGGACAGGTGCCCGCCCGGCTGGGGAGGCGGCCTAAGCCACAGCAGCAGCGGTCGCCATCTTGGTCCGGGACCCGCCTAACTTAGGAAATTAGTCTGAACAGGTGAGAGGGTGCGCCAGAGAACCTGACAGCTTCTGGAACAGGCAGAAGCACAGAGGCGCTGAGGCAGCACCCTTTGTGGGCCGGGGACAGCCAGCCACCGTCCGGACCGGAGGACAGGTGCCCGCCCGGCTGGGGAGGCGGCCTAAGCCACAGCAGCAGCGGTCGCCATCTTGGTCCGAGACCCGCCGAACTTAGGAAATTAGTCTGAACAGGTGAGAGGGTGCGCCAGAGAACCTGACAGCTTCTGGAACAGGCAGAAGCACAGAGGCGCTGAGGCAGCACCCTTTGTGGGCCGGGGACAGCCGGCCACCTTCCGGACCGGAGGACAGGTGCCCACCCGGCTGGGGAGGCGGCCTAAGCCACAGCAGCAGCGGTCGCCATCTTGGTCCCGGGACTCCAAGGAACTTAGGAATTTAGTCTGCTTAGGTGAGAGTCTGTACCACCTGGGAACTGCCAAAGCAACACAGTGTCTGAGAAAGGTCCTGTTTTGGGCCTTCTTCTTCGGCCAGGAGGAGGTCCAAATACAAGATATCTGCGCACCTTCCCTGTAAGAGAGCTTGCCAGCAGAGAGTGCTCTGAGCACTGAAACTCAGAGGAGAGAATCTGTCTCCCAGGTCTGCTGATAGACGGTAACAGAATCACCAGAAGAACAATCTCTAAACAGAGTCAACTATAACTACTAACTCCAGAGATTACCAGATGGCGAAAGGTAAACGGAGGAATCTTACTAACAGGAATCAAGACCACTCACCATCACCA
The DNA here is from genome assembly GCF_000001635.26 of Mus musculus. Lineage (NCBI taxonomy): Eukaryota > Metazoa > Chordata > Mammalia > Rodentia > Muridae > Mus > Mus musculus. The sequence continues at coordinate 22,164,076 of NC_000068.7, read as the reverse complement.
GAACCCAGCACACCCACTTCGCCCAGTCCAGGGAACCCCAACACACCTGAGAACCTAGACCTAGATTTAAAAGCATATCTCATGATGATGGTAGAGGACATCAAGAAGGACTTTAATAAATCACTTAAAGAAATACAGGAGAACACTGCTAAAGAGTTACAAGTCCTTAAAGAAAAACAGGAAAACACAATCAAACAGGTAGAAGTCCTTACAGAAAAAGAGGAAAAAACATACAAACAGGTGATGGAAATGAACAAAACCATACTAGACCTAAAAAGGGAAGTAGACACAATAAAGAAAACTCAAAGCGAGGCAACACTAGAGATAGAAACCCTAGGAAAGAAATCTGGAACCATAGATTTGAGAATCAGCAACAGAATACAAGAGATGGAAGAGAGAATCTCAGGTGCAGAAGATTCCATAGAGAACATCGGCACAACAATCAAAGAAAATGGAAAATGCAAAAAGATCCTAACTCAAAATATCCAGGAAATCCAGGACACAATAAGAAGACCAAACATACGGATAATAGGAGTGGATGAGAATGAAGATTTTCAACTCAAAGGTCCAGCAAACATCTTCAACAAAATTATTGAAGAAAACTTCCCAAATCTAAAGAATGAGATGCATATGAACATACAAGAAGCCTACAGAACTCCAAATAGACTGGACCAGAAAAGAAATTCCTCCCGACACATAATAATCAGAACATCAAATGCACTAAATAAAGATAGAATACTAAAAGCAGTAAGGGAAAAAGGTCAAGTAACATATAAAGGCAAGCCTATCAGAATTACACCAGATTTTTCACCAGAGACTATGAAAGCCAGAAGAGCCTGGACAGATGTTATACAGACAATAAGAGAACACAAACTGCAGCCCAGGCTACTATACCCAGCCAAACTCTCAATTATCATAGAGGGAGAAACCAAAGTATTCCACGACAAAACCAAATTCACGCATTATCTCTCCACGAATCCAGCCCTTCAAAGGATAATAACAGAAAAAAACCAATACAAGAACGGGAACAACGCCCTAGAAAAAACAAGAAGGTAATCCCTCAACAAACCTAAAAGAAGACAGCCACAAGAACAGAATGCCACCTTTAACAACAAAAATAACAGGAAGCAACAATTACTTTTCCTTAATATCTCTTAACATCAATGGTCTCAACTCGCCAATAAAAAGACATAGACTAACAAACTGGCTACACAAACAAGACCCAACATTTTGCTGCTTACAGGAAACTCATCTCAGAGAAAAAGATAGACACTACCTCAGAATGAAAGGCTGGAAAACAATTTTCCAAGCAAATGGTATGAAGAAACAAGCAGGAGTAGCCATCCTAATATCTGATAAGATTGACTTCCAACCCAAAGTCATCAAAAAAGACAAGGAGGGACACTTCATTCTCATCAAAGGTAAAATCCTCCAAGAGGAACTCTCAATTCTGAATATCTATGCTCCAAATACAAGAGCAGCCACATTCACTAAAGAAACCTTAGTAAAGCTCAAAGCACACATTGCGCCTCACACAATAATAGTGGGAGACTTCAACACACCACTTTCACCAATGGACAGATCATGGAAACAGAAACTAAACAGGGACACACTGAAACTAACAGAAGTGATGAAACAAATGGATCTGACAGATATCTACAGAACATTTTATCCTAAAACAAAAGGATATACCTTCTTCTCAGCACCTCATGGTACCTTCTCCAAAATTGACTACATAATAGGTCACAAATCAGGCCTCAACAGATTCAAAAATATTGAAATTGTCCCATGTATCCTATCAGATCACCATGCACTAAGGCTGATCTTCAATAACAAAATAAATAACAGAAAGCCAACATTCACATGGAAACTGAACAACACTCTTCTCAATGATACCTTGGTCAAGGAAGGAATAAAGAAAGAAATTAAAGACTTTTTAGAGTTTAATGAAAATGAAGCCACAACGTACCCAAACCTTTGGGACACAATGAAAGCATTTCTAAGAGGGAAACTCATAGCTATGAGTGCCTTCAAGAAAAAACGGGAGAGAGCACATACTAGCAGCTTGACAACACATCTAAAAGCTCTAGAAAAAAAGGAAGCAAATTCACCCAAGAGGAGTAGACGGCAGGAAATAATCAAACTCAGGGGTGAAATCAACCAAGTGGAAACAAGAAGAACTATTCAAAGAATTAACCAAACGAGGAGTTGGTTCTTTGAGAAAATCAACAAGATAGATAAACCCTTAGCTACACTCACTAAAGGGCACAGGGACAAAATCCTAATTAACAAAATCAGAAATGAAAAGGGAGACATAACAACAGATCCTGAAGAAATCCAAAACACCATCAGATCCTTCTACAAAAGGCTATACTCAACAAAACTGGAAAACCTGGACGAAATGGACAAATTTCTGGACAGATACCAGGTACCAAAGTTGAATCAGGATCAAGTTGACCTTCTAAACAGTCCCATATCCCCTAAAGAAATAGAAGCAGTTATTAATAGTCTCCCAGCCAAAAAAAAAAGCCCAGGACCAGATGGGTTTAGTGCAGAGTTCTATCAGACCTTCAAAGAAGATCTAACTCCAGTTCTGCACAAACTTTTTCACAAGATAGAAGTAGAAGGTATTCTACCCAACTCATTTTATGAAGCCACTATTACTCTGATACCTAAACCACAGAAAGATCCAACAAAGATAGAGAACTTCAGACCAATTTCTCTTATGAACATCGATGCAAAAATCCTTAATAAAATTCTCGCTAACCGAATCCAAGAACACATTAAAGCAATCTTCCATCCTGACCAAGTAGGTTTTATTCCAGGGATGCAGGGATGGTTTAATATACGAAAATCCATCAATGTAATCCATTATATAAACAAACTCAAAGACAAAAACCACATGATCATCTTGTTAGATGCAGAAAAAGCATTTGACAAGATCCAACACCCATTCATGATAAAAGTTCTGGAAAGATCAGGAATTCAAGGCCAATACCTAAACATGATAAAAGCAATCTACAGCAAACCAGTAGCCAACATCAAAGTAAATGGAGAGAAGCTGGAAGCAATCCCACTAAAATCAGGGACTAGACAAGGCTGCCCACTTTCTCCCTACCTTTTCAACATAGTACTTGAAGTATTAGCCAGAGCAATTCGACAACAAAAGGAGATCAAGGGGATACAAATTGGAAAAGAGGAAGTCAAAATATCACTTTTTGCAGATGATATGATAGTATATATAAGTGACCCTAAAAATTCCAACAGAGAACTCCTAAACCTGATAAACAGCTTCGGTGAAGTAGCTGGATATAAAATTAACTCAAACAAGTCAATGGCCTTTCTCTACACAAAGAATAAACAGGCTGAGAAAGAAATTAGGGAAACAACACCCTTCTCAATAGCCACAAATAATATAAAATATCTCGGCGTGACTCTAACGAAGGAAGTGAAAGATCTGTATGATAAAAACTTCAAGTCCCTGAAGAAAGAAATTAAAGAAGATCTCAGAAGATGGAAAGATCTCCCATGCTCATGGATTGGCAGGACCAACATTGTAAAAATGGCTATCTTGCCAAAAGCAATCTACAGATTCAATGCAATCCCCATTAAAATTCCAACTCAATTCTTCAACGAATTAGAAGGAGCAATTTGCAAATTCATCTGGAATAACAAAAAACCGAGGATAGCAAAAACTCTTCTCAAGGATAAAAGAACCTCTGGTGGAATCACCATGCCTGACCTAAAGCTTTACTACAGAGCAATTGTGATAAAAACTGCATGGTACTGGTATAGAGACAGACAAGTGGACCAATGGAATAGAATTGAAGACCCAGAAATGAACCCACACACCTATGGTCACTTGATCTTCGACAAGGGAGCCAAAACCATCCAGTGGAAGAAAGACAGCATTTTCAACAATTGGTGCTGGCACAACTGGTTGTTATCATGTAGAAGAATGCGAATCGATCCATACTTATCTCCTTGTACTAAGGTCAAATCTAAGTGGATCAAGGAACTTCACATAAAACCAGAGACACTGAAACTTATAGAGGAGAAAGTGGGGAAAAGCCTTGAAGATATGGGCACAGGGGAAAAATTCCTGAACAGAACAGCAATGGCTTGTGCTGTAAGATCGAGAATTGACAAATGGGACCTAATGAAACTCCAAAGTTTCTGCAAGGCAAAAGACACTGTCTATAAGACAAAAAGACCACCAACAGACTGGGAAAGGATCTTTACCTATCCTAAATCAGATAGGGGACTAATATCCAACATATATAAAGAACTCAAGAAGGTGGACCTCAGAAAATCAAATAACCCCATTAAAAAATGGGGCTCAGAACTGAACAAAGAATTCTCACCTGAGGAATACCGAATGGCAGAGAAGCACCTGAAAAAATGTTCAACATCCTTAATCATCAGGGAAATGCAAATCAAAACAACCCTGAGATTCCACCTCACACCAGTGAGAATGGCTAAGATCAAAAATTCAGGTGACAGCAGATGCTGGCGAGGATGTGGAGAAAGAGGAACACTCCTCCATTGTTGGTGGGATTGCAGGCTTGTACAACCACTCTGGAAATCAGTCTGGCGGTTCCTCAGAAAATTGGACATAGTACTACCGGAGGATCCAGCAATACCTCTCCTGGGCATATATCCAGAAGAAGCCCCAACTGGTAAGAAGGACACATGCTCCACTATGTTCATAGCAGCCTTATTTATAATAGCCAGAAACTGGAAAGAACCCAGATGCCCCTCAACAGAGGAATGGATACAGAAAATGTGGTACATCTACACAATGAAGTACTACTCAGCTATTAAAAAGAATGAATTTATGAAATTCCTAGCCAAATGGATGGACCTGGAGAGCATCATCCTGAGTGAGGTAACACAATCACAAAGGAACTCACACAATATGTACTCACTGATAAGTGGATACTAGCCCAAAACCTAGGATACCCACGATATAAGATACAATTTCCTAAACACATGAAACTCAAGAAAAATGAAGACTGAAGTGTGGACACTATGCCCCTCCTTAGAAGTGGGAACAAAACACCCATGGAAGGAGTTACAGAAACAAAGTTTGGAGCTGAGATGAAAGGATGGACCATGTAGAGACTGACATATCCAGGGATCCACCCCATAATCAGCATCCAAACGCTGACACCATTGCATATACTAGCAAGATTTTATCGAAAGGACCGAGATGTAGCTGTCTCTTGTGAGACTATGCCGGGGCCTAGCAAACACAGAAGTGGATGCTCACAGTCAGGTAATGGATGGATCACAGGGCTCCCAATGGAGGAGCTAGAGAAAGTACCCAAGGAGCTAAAGGGATCTTCAACCCTATAGGTGGAACAACATTATGAACTAACCAGTACCCCTGAGCTCTTGACTCTAGCTGCATATGTATCAAAAGATGGCCTAGTCGGCCATCACTGGAAAGAGAGGCCCATTGGACACGCAGACTTTGTGTGCCCCGGTACAGGGGAACGCCAGGGCCAAAGGGGGGGAGTGGGTGGGTAGGGGAGTGGGGGTGGGTGGGTAAGGGGGACTTTTGGTATAGCATTGGAAATGTAAATGAGCTAAATACCTAATAAAAAATGGAAAAAAAAAACATCTTTCTGATCACATGCTTTCCTTTTATTTCTCTACACATTATTTTATATTAATTATTGTTATAACTTGAACCTTTTTATTAAAATTATTCTGAAAATTGAGACAAATGATGTCTCAATGTAACAAAAACGTCATCCATCTTGACATTACCCACGTGTGTCCATTATCAAAATGTACTAACTATAGGTCAGTCATATAGCTATATTCAGAGCCAGATTTTTGTATACTATTTGTATTGTTTTTCTGTTTATTTATGTGTGTGAGTGCAGGTACAAGTCTGACATGGTACACAGCTTTCCTGTTTGTTGACATTCTGAGTCTTAGCAACAGTCTGCCCTCTATCAAGAAGTTTCAATTTAGAAGAAATGACTAAACCCTTCTCATGGTCCTCTTCCTGGTTTCATGGCTTAACCACCCCTACACATATATGTACATATGTAACAAAATTAAATGTAGGATTCTTCTGTGAAAGAGAATATCCCATAATCTTTAGACCCCATCCCAGTTTCTCAGTTGGCCCAGGAATATCAGTTTTTATTAAAAAATGTGATTCATCAACAAAGTCAACTAACCTGGACTTTTGAGGGCTTCCAGAGACTGAAATGCCAACCAAAGAGTGAGGACAGGCTGAACCTAGGTGCTCTGCACATATGTAGCAGATATGCAGCTTGGTCTTCATGTGAGTCCCCCACCTGAAGCAGGTGCTATCCTAGTCCCCTATCTGGTCCTTGTTGTCTGGCCTCAGTAGGAGAGGATGCGCCTTGTCTTGCAGTGACTTTAATAATGTGCCTGGGAGGAGAGGGTAGTAGGGGTAGGTTTGGGTGTGTGGGTGGGTCGGGGAATGAAGAGAAAGCATAACAGGGGACCCAAGGGACTCCTTCTTCTCAGAGGAGAAGGGGAGGGGGAATGCAGTGAAGACCTCTGTGAGAGGGGCTGGGAGGAGGGGGCTGATATTGGGATGTAAAGTGAATTAATAAATAAATTAATAAAAATACTGTGATCCAAAATTACCCTGTAGCCAGTTGTTGATTTACTGTGCTTCAACAGTTAGTTCACCATATACTCTTGATTTTCAGAATCCTGGCTCTTTTGAAGGTTGCAGAGGAGTGATTGTATAGAACATCTCTCCTGAACAGAAATCATGCTCTTTCTCCAGAACTCACATGAAGAGCCAGGATATATTGATAAGGAGTGGGGGTGGGGAGTTGGGGGTAGGGCTGGGTAAATTTTGCTCCTTCCAAACACAAAGGAAAGCTGAGTTTCTTAAATTTGATTTATGTAAGGCCTTTTTTTTATTCCCTTCTTTTGTTTCCTAATTGCTAGGTGATGTTTGGAGGAATTAATTTGTATTTCAATATAAATCCAGGTAAGTACCATAGGTAGTAGAAAAGTCCAACGAAATTAGCCTTACGCTTACCCCTTATTTTCACAGGGTAAAATCTATGAAATGTCTGTCTCCTGACCTCTACAGTGCTTAACTTTTTGCTGTTGGTTTGTTTTCTGGTGGTTGAGGGAGCTGTGCTTACTGGAGTTTTGGTCGCTGTGTGGCAGGCAACAAGGCAGCATGTCACCTTCATCTTCATTGCCATTCACAGTCAGGGTACCAGTGCCTACTTAATTTCATGCTCCACTGATTTAGAAATGGTAACTGTAGAGCTGAGAGCAACACAGTGGTAGACTAATGGGGGAAAACCCCTAATCTCTTAAATGGTCATCAGGCAAATGTCCAGAAAGCATTGTTATCTGAAACAGCAGAGTTACAGTGGAAACATGGATGTTGAAAGATAACCGTCACAGAGCTAGATGAGAATTCCAGGCCACTGATGCTTAAATGTTTCATATTGCTTTCCAAGGTGCTGTTATTACTCAGTTCTGAAAAGGCGCCGTTTCCCAGAAGATGTTAAGTGGCCATTAGATACTAATAAGTTAACTGAACAGAAATGTATTACAGAAAAGCCATCTCAGTATTTCAGTAAGAACAAGGCTTCAGGAGACTACAGAGCCACAAGACATTGTCTTTACTTTCTGACAACACCTTTAAAAACTGTTTTCATATTTGTTATCTCAACTAAATTAGCCTTAAGCTTACCCCTTATTTTCACAGGTAAAATCATCCTGGGCCAAAGCATCATAGTGGCATCTCATTAATTTCTTCTAAGAGCCGTGCAAAAAGGCTTTTCGGTTGGCCTGTAACCCAGGAGAGAACAGAGGTTCAGTACTCAGGAAATTGCCCCACAGTCATGCCAGGCATTTGCTAAGAGTCAGTTCTGCCTGCTATATTGGATATCTTGGTAGCTTTCTATAGATTTCAGAGAACACTGTGTGAGTTTCTTGATAAGCCAAATTTTCCAGTATTATATATCCCATAGTGTGTCTCCATCCTGACTTACTACCTCCTTCCAGCTTCAGATCTCTTCTGGCAGCAGCTAGAAGGAGAGCTTCAATGCAACACCCCATGGTAGCAGCTCACTTTCCCCTATTAGAAGGATAAGAAGGGGAATCAGAGTCTGATGACATGCATTTAAATATCTCTGGATCGTGAGAGATGCAGAGTAGTAGATATGCTTCTCCAACAGCATCACCACACAAAGTTAAGCATTTTGTCTTTCATGAGAAAATAAAAATGTTAATTCTCTGCTTTAGCTCAAGATCTAAAAACAAACAAACAAACAAACAAACACTAGCAATAACAGCAGCAGCAGCAGCGGCAGCAGCAGCAAGAACAATACCACCTCATCCTTCCTTCCTGCATCTATATCCTTTGTGAAAACCTGGCCTGTGTTTGAATCTCGAAAATAGTCTCCACAGTGATGTTACTTAGGTACTCATCCTCATCTGACCTCATTTATCTTAGTGTTCACACGTGGACAACAATGGTGTTTCACAGTAGAGATGGAAGGACTGGAATAAATAGATCCAACCACAGAATTAACTCAGTCTTATTACTTAAAAAGATAGACTTAACCAGGCCATGTTGCCCTTAATCCCAGAATTTGGGAGACAGAGGGGAATGGATTTATGTGAGTCTGAGGCTAAAGACTAGCTCATCTATACAGAGAGTTCTAGACCAGCTGTATATTGAGAACTTATTTCAAGAAGAAGAGGAGGAGTAGGAGGAGGAAGAGGAGGACAAGGAGGAGGGAAGGAGGAGGGAGAGGAGAAGGAGCAAGAAGAGGAGGAGGAGGAGGAGGGACGATTGTGGTTTTAGTGCCTTTAGTGCCAGTTACCACACACTGCTTCCCCTTGTGCTCTTTTAACCCATGTTCTTTCTTTCCCTTTCTGACACAGGGCAGCCCAGGAAATGAAGACCCTGGTCTTCATATTAAAAAGCAAGCCAGGGACCACCTTGAGCTCCTTTCTTCAATGGATGCAGTATGATTGCATGTAAAGCAATTCTCCAGGGTTTATGGTTATGTCCCTTGTCCTTGCATCTGCAGTTACTGGGAAGATGCTACCTGTGGATACTTGCACCACCCTAAGTTTATGTTACCTTAAAAGCAACTCAGAACATTCTCCTTCCCCATTTCAAACTATTCTTCCTCTAGATTGTTCTAATTTCATTCCTCACCATTAGAAATGTTTGCGTAATTACAACAGTTAACAAACAGAACTCTCAGGTCTACCCTTAGCCCTCACATGGTACCTCTATTTTCAACAGTTTGAACAGTTAAATGTATATACAATTTATTTGCAGTTTTTGCTTCATGCCTCTTTGGATCGACAGTCTATTCCCTATAATAATATTAATCTGTGTAGCTTTATCATATCTGCGCAGGGGAGGCTGGAGGTATGAGGGACAGCTCTTATAATTTTAAATGACATCGTTCTAGGAATCTGATTAATATAGGCACTAACTAGTATAAAATACCCAGGAGAGTGCTTTAGCTTTCATATACATGGACCATTCACAGGAGAGTAAGTCTAGATAAATTACCAAAGCATTATACCTTAATGCTTTTAGACAAAGAATGATCAATTTGCAAGAGATTGACAGGATAAATGCATCTCTGAGCAAAGGTAGAAAATTACAGTGACACCACTTAGAAATCGAGAGACAGGATGCCAGTGAAAATTAGGATTAGCTGGGATTTGCTTATTCAGGTTCATTGAACACACCAGTTTGAGAGACCAAGGATATTGTGCAGTATTGGTATGTGAAGGGCATTTCCTTCAGATCAAACTGTGGTTTATACATGGAAGAGAGGTCTGTCTGGCCTTTTTCTAAGTCCAAAGTTAAGTAATTTTGGTATGAAATAATCATATCCAACATAGCATAGTTCAAGATGGCTCATCTCTAACTTCATCTGTGTTCTTAGTATTCAACACAAGAGCTGAAATGAACAACAACCAAAGTAATCATTGCTATGTTTTGCAAGATATTTAGTTTTTGCCCCCTCTCTTGTGATTACCAACAATACCCATCCTAATGAAATTGTCAATGGCTATCTCTTGGATTTAAAAACTCCTTCCAATAAGGATATCTGTGTTCTCAGACAAATGTACCATCCTGGCAGGAATGTGTATTTTCCAAAGAGACATGTGCATCCTCCCTTCAGCTATCAAAGTATTAAAAACAATAGTCTGAAACAAACTGGGATTTATCCAGGAATTTTTCAGAAGATAGAAATCGATGAAGCCCCTGTCAGGCAGAGGAGGACCTTGCCTCTGAGGAAGAGATTTCACATGATTCTGACATTTTACAGAGACTCTACAGTTGAGGCAGTGATGGATCAGTGATGTGTGGAACCACATATTGACCAGGATTGCTTACTTATACATATGTCTTGCTTTCTGTTTAGACCTAAACCTCATGTATGTGAGCAAAGGGATGGTAGAGGTAGTTACTGGACCTCTTTGTTTCTCTTCTTGTGGATGAATATCTGTTTTCTGCTTTCCACTGTTTTTTGTTTTTTTTTTTTTTTTTTTTTGGTATATTTAATTGCCTTATTGAGGATATGGTGATGAGCCTAGCTTTTAGGGCATCCAGAGCTCATGCTAAGATCCTAACAGCTCTGACAATAGCTATATCAGTATGTCATTTGCTGGTGGGTTGGTCATTTACCAGATATCTAACCTTAGTGACTGTTTTGATCATTAATTTTCCTACTTCTAAAATGGAAATGGTAGAACGCACCTACACAACTAGAGTATGAAATGAGTAAATATGCCTAACATGCTCTGGAAGTGTGAGTATATGGGCCACAGGGCACAGCAAAATGACAAATCTCTCAACAATTACCAACATGAAGGAGGTTTCCTGCACAGGAACTCTGTTTTCTCTTCAAATCACTCTTTAATCTAAGAGTCTGCATCTAATCCCTTGGGACTTTTCTGTTTCCATTTGAAACTAACAGCTAATCAAGACTGTGGGTCTCTTGGGGTTTAATGTGTTGCCTCTCTTATAAGATTTGTCATCTCAAAGAGTCTTTTAGATGCCCCAAACAATTGTACTAAAGATGAAACATTTAGGCACAGGGCAGGTAGGCTGGTAATCATGGGTCCTGCAATAATTTTCCTCTCTTTTGACTTTCACACTCAAGATCAACCTGTGCTGGCACCAGACATTAGAGGCAGTCAATCTGACTGTCTGATACTCTACTCTGAATGGGGCCCCAGGGACCATGTTCCCTCAGATCTTCATTGCCCTCTGTCCCAGTCTTATTATACATTCAGAATACCAGCCACGCCACTCTGCTCTTCAAGTCTTGCCTCTGAGACCACCATCTTCATCATTGCTCTGAACCCTTCAATCCTGTCGGTTTCCAGCCGTGCTCTGATAAACTGTCAATATTAGTTTCCTCTACTCACTGATAGCACAAGTCTGGCTTCCACTCCTTTTCTACTTGCCTTCCTAGAATGCCCCCCTCTCTGCCACCATTTCAATTACATGCTGGAAAGGTTCGTGTCTTTTCATACAAGCTGTTTTTACAGTGGGTTCACATCTTACAGAGTGAAAATCCAGAAAAAGCACAGCCAAGAAAGAAAAGTGTAGAGAGGGCTAGATTGCCCAAAGCATGTTAGGAGAATGGGGGCTGCTGGGCAATGTGCCCTTTGAACACAGAAAGCTTAGAGGCTTTATTTAATGTAAATTCATATTGAAAAGCATTTCAGGAGTGAACACATTTCTGAGCAGGGTTAGGAGTGCATTCTTGAGCATGCTCAGTGTAAGGTTATTGTTTAAGAAGGAAGGGTAGCTAATACAACTTGAGGGGCTGCTTAAAGTATGGTAATGGAGTTTGAAAGGTTAAAATAAAAGCCAGAGATACAAAACCAGACACTATTGTGGATGCCAAGAGCTTGCTGACAGGAGGCTGATATAGCTGTCTCCTGAGAGGCTCTGCCAGTGCCTGACAAATACAGAAGTGGATGCTCACAGTCATCCATTGGATGGAGCACAGGGTCCTGGATGAAGGAGCCAGAGAAAATGCTCAAGGACCTGAAGGGATTTGCAGCCCTCTAGAAGGAACAAGAATATGAACTAACCAATATCTCCAGAGCTCTCTGGTACTAAACCACCAACCAAAGAAAACACATGGTGGGACTCATGGCTTTAGCTGCATATGTAGCAGAGGATGGCCTAGTTGGTCATCAATGGGAGGAGAAGCCCTTGGTCCTGTGAAGGTTATATGCCCCCATATATAGGGGACTGCCAGGTCCAGGAATCAGAAGTGGGTGGGTTTGTGAGTCTGGGGGCAGGGGAGGGATAGGGGGTTTTGGAGGGGAAACTAGGAAAGGGGATAACATTTGAAGTGTAAATAAAGGAAATATCTAATAAAAAGGGGAAAACAAACAAACAAAACAAAACAAAATAAAACAAAAAAAACAAAACCAGAGATACTGTAGGATATGGTCAACAAGCACCAAACATCATAAAGTTGGCTACTACGGTCTAAAGAGGTGGCTTAGCAGTTAAAAGCATTGGCTGCTCTTCCAAAGGAGCTGATTTAATTCCTAGCATCCACACAGGTGGCTCACACCTATCTGAAACTCTAGTCTCCAGGGATCTAATGCCCTCTTCTCGCTTCCGTGGGCACCAGATTTCTGTCTGGAGCCCAGTTGTGGCTATTAAAAAAATCACACACATAAATACATTTAAAAAGAAAAGCAGCTAGGGCTGCTTTTGGGCATGCTTACCTTTCTCCATAAAGTCTTAGCTGGGAAAAAATAAGTCACTTGGAAGGTGTATTAACATAGGAGTTTGCTCCTAGGCTGCCTCACTTCATGGCTAAAACCTAGACAGGTGAAGCAGTTCTGTTTATCAGTACCTTGTACCCTCCTCTCACTTAGTCTAGGCAATTTATTTATCTTATTGTAAGTCCAAAACAAAAGAGACAGAGCAGAGCTATTGCACAGGCCAATGTTTTGACACCGATGAAGTCATTCTATGCGCAGAGCAAGCATCTTCATTTCCTTAAAGCAAAACAGAAAGCTGAGCAAGGTCACAATAAAGCACCCTTACTTTGAATTGTTAATTACTCTAAGTTCCTGTAATTTTAATAAAAGTGGGAATATGTATAATACAATCATATGATTTTCTGACATGAAATAGTTTTACTTATGATATAAATTGAAAATCATACAGGAGACCATGTCAGGGCGATTGGAAAACATCTAATAATCCCAGACTTGGCAAGCTGAAACAAGAGGATCTCAAGTGTAAGGCCAGCCTGAGCCATGAGACACCACCACCAAAAATAAACAAAGAACAAAGCAGGAGGGGCTTAGATTGGAGCTCAATGGTAAAATACCTGACCAGAGCATCCAATCCCTATATCCTTTGTGCACTAACTTCTAATAGGCATAATGGATGCTGTTCTAGAAGCAATTCTGGGTTGCTGCGAGGATTAAAGGGATCAATGTGATAGGGCTTTTAGGAAAGAATCAGGCACATAAATGGTATGCAGTGTGAACTAACCATAGCTATTTTAAACAGACTTATTTATAAAGCATTAAGTGTTTGATATTTATCCTTCTTAGCCACAAACTGTTTAAGTTTCCTTTGTAAGAGACTAGCATTTTAAACATTTTCTTAAAGACTTAAGCTTCTTATAAAGATAATCATCAGTTTGAAGAAAATGTATATTTCAGTGAAACACATTTATTCTTTCCACTCTCCATAAAAACAGACACAAAAATGTAACAAGGAAAAGCCAATAATCGAATTTCCAGGTGTGATTTCTGAAGATCATTTTAGCAATCTCGGTATAAGAACTTTCATACATGGAAGGCTTTTAAGAGGTAATTATGATTTTCTGAAAAGAAATGCAGGGAGAGAAAGTGAGTTTTATTAACATTGATTACATTGACTGCTTTCATTTCCAATAAATAAACATTGTCCAAATTGAAACATATATTGAAGCCAAGGGAGAAGTACTATTGATAGAGGAGGCCCAAATGTCAGAACCATGCAGAAACTGTAGTTTTGGAAATGTGCTTTAGGATCCAAATGCCGTAAACCTTCAAGTGACCTTTGTGCTCCAAGCAGTCAGCAAATGGCCAAATCTAGTTTGTGTTACCATGGAGATGCACTTTGATGGAAAGACCTCTGAAGGGGCTGAGCAGCATGAGTGATTAGCAGGCCGTATTGTGATAAATAAGAATTTGTGTCACTGTAGGGCTCTCTGTAAGAGATTAAGCATGTGTGTGCAGTGCTGATAGCATTGTTTAAGAAAATATCTGATATGATTAATGTCTATAAATGAAGAGCACATTGGAATTGCTTTTAATGTTTTCCGTGGTGTTTCTAATATAAAAATTAGAGGAGGCGAAAAGGACATCAATTTAATTTAAGAACAAAAGTCAATGACAAGCATGGTTTATTTTAATAAGCTTCTTAACAAATATTTGATATTCTAAAGATACTATATAATAAGGTAATTAAAATTATTATAGAATTCTCACCCAAGCCCATAATAAAAGTTATTTTTGTCTTATTGACCAGAACTGGATACACAGTGATATTTATTCAACTCATTTATTCAACTCATGTTCAAATGTTTGTATCTAGTACATGGGGGACATTCTTAAAAACAATGGGAGTGCAAAGACAAGAAAGATAGCACGACCTGTTCTCCAGAAGTGATGTGATCACAGGAATTAAATAATAACTCTACTTCTGGATTTCTGGAATTGGAAACACTATGTATTGTGCATAAATGCTGAAAATGTTATTATTTTCTGGTCCTATGAATATTGTGATCTAACTGACTTTGTAACTGCATCTACAAAACCCAGTGGTCTGTTCTAAGGAAGAAATTACAATATGATAGTAGAGGACATAGTAAAACTTACTCAAGTGCATAAGCCTGGGCCCATTGCTAAGCTTTCACTGTGAACTGCATAGATCAGAAGCAAGATCAGCAGGCCACCATGGTGATAGGGTGAGGCATTATGTATGTCCATGAATGAGAGCCTTTGAGGAAGGGTTGTAGGCAAGCTAAACAAATTGGTGTTCTGACCAAGTATCTACTCCAGTAAGAATAAAACAGTTCATCTCCTATGATGGAACTGACTCATTGAAATTAGTCTGTGTTCACCTAGCTGGCTGGTCACTGGGAAATGTAGTTATCCCAGAGGCTCTGTGTTGGTCTCTGCAACAAGTGGCTGAAGTCAGGTCAGCCTGGGTGAGTGGTGGTCCGTGTTGCTGAGGATATGTATAAAGACTACCCATGGTGTGCTGGATACATTATACATGAACCCATTGGATGATGACAGTGATGATCAGGGAGAAGGTTGATTAGTGGTCTTTGAATGGTTCATTTGGTTCTTAAATGCCTTCTGTGCTGGGATCACCTTTTTGAGCGTTCACATGGGACACAAATACCTTGTGTATTTTGCCCTTTCTAAAAAGTGTATTCCCATGATCTTTGTTTTATTTTATTTTTGTTTAATTTAAGACAGGATCTCACTGTGTAGCCCTAGCTGGCCTGGAACTCATTGAGATCTAGATGCCTCTGCCTCCTGAGTGTCAGGATTGAAGTTGTATGGCATCACATCCAGCACCCATGATCATACTGTCACCTGTCTTCCAGTCATAAGTCTTCCAAATCCATTGTCCATTCTGTCACAGCTCATAAGTGATGCATATCCATTCCTATGGAGTCTTCTACCCTAGCACATTGAATTAGGAATACTGACTTCCTATTGGAAGGAATTCTCTTCATTTGACTTCAGGAGCATTCTAGAAAATAGCCCTAGAGCTATAGCTGTCCACTTCAGGAAAAGTGCCTGTATATCATATAAAACCATATTTAGATAAAGTTTAAAATTTCTCACCTGTCCACTGATGGTAGGGAAGTTTATGTGACGGTAGAAGTTCTGGTTACTCGAGAAGTATAGAAGCTGTGGGGACAATGGATGATTTTCTTTTTATTTATCTTTCTCATGCATCAAGGATTTGATGCTGGAATGATAATTGTGTAAGTCTAGCTTCATGGCCTGCAAGACATGCCTGAAAATACAGCTTCTTCCGTGTATAAAACAGGATAAAGTAAATGGTAGATAAATATAACGAGCATAATAAAAAGCAGTAACAAGAGCAGTGATAACACATGTGATGTCAACTGACTTCATCTAGAATAATCTAAAAACCTAAGATGCTTGGTACTCCTATGTGATTTTTTTTAATCAGAATATTTAAGGCATGAAGAACTATGATAAACCTGGGCCACAGCTTCTGGTGGCAGCCCACAGAGGAGGAAATAGAAGAAGGAAACTTTGTTTTTTTGTCTGCTTGTTCTTGCTCTCAATGGCGTATTCATCTACCCTGTTGCTGAGGCAATCCTAACCCAGTATTAAAATCAATTTTTTGAGATTCCAATATAAACTGAAGATCAACAGCCCTCCAGGAACCCTCTGAGATTTCAGCATCGGAATGGGACTGCTGAAACGATTAGACTTGTAGCCTAAACAGTTTCTAGATTCTTGGCCTTTCTATCTTTCCATTATGAAAGAGTCATTGTTGAACTTCCCAGACATATCCTATCAATTATACTCCTTTAGCGAACCCTAATACATGCACTATAAAATGAAGAATGCAATGTAGTTATATTGTGTGGACATAGGAGATTTAAATCCAGTGCTCATTCTTCCCACTACATGTTCTTGGCTCCAGGGAAAAGTAGACATAGAGTTCCAAGAAGATGCTATGGCTCACTTGGAATGGACCTACATTCCATTCACATAGAACAGCAAACAGTGGTCTGTGTTGGTAAGCAGATATGAAATCACAAGTCCACATTAGCATTCCTCTTCCTTAAGCTTGGAATCTGAAATAAACCAGAAAGTTTGGGCATTGTAGTTCCCTTTACCATGATCATTGTTTTATCTGTTTTCTGGTCATTCAATGTCACAAAAGTGTATGACCCATTATGATTTAGGTATTCTGTATACCTTTAAGGCACATAAATGGAAAGGGCCCACACTGCTGTCTTCCTAATGTGCTTAGCATCATAAAAAGTAATCAATATGTTTATATCAGAAATGATCTAATAGATGATGCTTGAAAAATGAACAGTTTTCCATTTTTGAAAGCTGAGATCTGAGGCAGCAGCATGGCTTCTGTGGGATCCCCTGGAAACCAGAGGAGGGGTGCAGTGTCACTGTGTAGAGTTGGATTTGCAGTTCACAAGGGCTTGGTTATGCCATTCCAAGGAGCTCCAGCAGAGGAAGTAAATGCTGAGCCCTCACAGGAGCCCTTCACTAAGAGCCCTGGAGGTCCTTGCCTCTATGCCAGCATCCTTTGCCCTTTACTACAAACCTGCTCAGCACAGTGAGCTTGAGGACCATGAACATTCTGGTTTGTGCTGCATCAGGCAGGCTGTACATGGACTGGTCTGATCTAGACAATGAAACTGAAAACATGGGAAGTTTGCCCTTGTGACTAAGGTAGTTCAACACGAAATTTCAATTGATAATGAAACAGAAAAGCACAGAAACAGAAGATGGATCATCCTACAGCAACCCTCGTTCTTTACTTCACATTCACTGTGTTGGGATGTTGTTCTAACTGGGAGGAGATGGTTGTAAAATGTGGAACTTCGGGCAGGGTCAGTGATTGTATATACTCCTTGTGAATAGTTGTGGTGTTCATTGCTTGTGCATTAATCAAAATGAAGTAATTTTCTTCCAGAAAGTGAAGAACTGTGTGCTCTGTGATAAACAATTTTTAAAACATTTTATTATTTATTTTATATGTGACTATTTTGTCTGTCTACAGACATATACTGAGTGTGTGCCTGGAGCTACAAAGGCCAGAAGAGGGTTATAGATGGCTGTAGGTCAGCATGTAGGGTTTGGAAATTGAATCTTGGTGCATTTATCCATGGAATCATGTCTCTAAACCCAGGTATATAATGTAAAAAGTACACTGTATGTAATAGATGAGAATAGAATTTTCTACCCTAGGTGAGCAGTCAGATATCTAACTGTTTGAGATGAAAAGAACAGAGGAGCACAAATGAGCTTCCTGATCTGTAGTTTGAAGAAAATAATTCTTCCCCACTTTTCTGTCATGATTAGGTGAGACACTGCACAGAGAAACTCCTAGGGAAGTAACTGGGAGTACTTATTGAAAGCCATACTTTATTTAATAGTAGTTGATTCTATATAATATTTGGGTTTCTTTCTACATTCTTATTATTACTCTCTTTGGAAGCATATACCACCAACTTGCACGTTTTTATGTGCACTTTCAAGAAAATGATTTTTTATTACTTAGGAATGTACTAGAAATTCCAGCCAATGAATTGTATTAATAGCTTTTAGCCTGGCTCTTCCATTAACTGATCTTGGCCTCAACTATTCTGCACATGCCTCAGGACTTCTACATTAACAAATAATATAGAATGCTTACTAATCACTTCTTCCTGATTTTTTTCTCTTCTTCTTCCTGATTCTTACATCTATGCCATTTAGTAAGACATTTTCCAAGTGTGGGATAACTAAGGGTAAGATATAATAAGGCTAATCTAAGGAGATCCACAGGCTCTGTGCACTGCACCACTGAACTACACTGCTAGTTTCATACTCATTTAAATATTCTGAATTTTCCAAAGCACCCCCCCCAGAACATCAACTTTAGTCTCTCGGGGCCTATATCATGATGTCTTTGCTCTAGGGTATGTCTTAGCAAGGAAGGTCGGGTTTGTAATCTTAACTATCTCATTTGTGACAAAGAAATCACCTGACAACAGAGAGGGCTAAGACATTCCAATACCCCAGAAAGACTAGAACAGATACTGTTTCTCACTCTTGTAAATGAGGAAGCACATACAGGCAGTATAGGCATCTTGCTCAAGATCATGTGTCTAGATTTTGGCTCCTAGGGGTCTGAATTGCATTCCAGGGTGTTACACTATAACAAATTAAAGAAATTGGATAAGAAAAAAGTGAGAAGCTCTGACTGGGATAGTTGGTAATAATGGTGGTTTGTGTCTTCTTTTTGTGTGTTTTGTTAAGCCAATGTGGACCAGATCAGCTTAAAATCTTTTCACAATTCAGGAGGAAAGTTTGCTAAAACTGGATATCCAAAGTCCTTCATACAGTCTGCCATGGCTTGTGGAAAATACACAGAAGCAAAGCCATCTGTTCTAAAAGAAGATGTTGTAGTTTTAATATCATGTTTCATTTCTGCTTGGCTTGAGTTTGGGAAATCTATAGCAATTTCTTGTCATCTCTCCCAGTTGGTCTATGATCTAGATTAATGTTGTAAACCTGTTTGGTCTTCCTTTCCTCTTCTCTTCTGAATGGAGAATGTCAGAATTGTCATAGGAGTCTCTTAACTTGGCTAATTAGATGAACATAGATTTCTTTTTCTGTGATTCTGTGGTCCATCAGTCACTTTAAAGTGAAGGTTTGACATTTGGTTAAAAATGCATGTACATTTTAATTGCTGTGGCATGTTAATAACTTCAGGTGACCCTTAGTCTTTTCAAGCCCTCAGATACCTTTTGCTTGATTCTCAGTGATGACCTTGATTCCTACTTAACAGAGCAATATGGGTCAAAGGACAAAGGCAGGCCCTAGCACACCCAGAATCTTGGGATCACTGAGACCAGTCTATGCAGAAAAGCACGTGGGCAGCAGAAGTAACAAAGCTTCTTGGACAGGATCACTTCTGGCCTTCATCTTCAGCTGGGAACAGAGCTGAGACCCAGAGCCCTAGACCTCTTTCCTGCCAGAGGAGAGTCAGCCTCCAGAGAGGGCTCTGACCCCAGGAATCAGGTGGTGGATCTGAGCTCCAGACTTCTGTGCACCTTCCCTGCAAGAGGAGAGCTTGCCTGCAGAGAGTGTTCTGACCACTGGGACATAGGAGAGAGTTGGACTCCCAGGAGTGCTGACAGAGGCTAACAGAATCACAGGAGGAACAAGCTCCAGCCAGAGACAGCTAGAACATCTAACACCAGAGATTACCAGATGGCGAAAGGAAATGTAAGAATCTTACTAACAGAAACTAAGACCATTCAGCATCATCAGAACACAGGACATAACAACACAGTGAGTCCTGGATACCCCAACACAGCCGAAAAGTAAGATTCATATCTAAAATCAAATCTCATGATGCTGGTAGAGGATTTTAAGAAGGGCATTAATAACTCACTTAAACAAATACAGGAGAGATCCGGGCACCTTCCCTGCCAGAGGATAGGTGTCTGCCCGGCCTGGGAGGGCTTTGCCTGAGCATCTGCGGGAGACATCTTGACTTCCGAACTCCACCAAGACTAGTCTGCACAGGTGAGAGTGTGGACTACAAAAGCTAACAGCTTCTGGGACAGGTTCTGTTTCGGGCCTTCATCTTCTGCCAGGAGGCAAGTCTGAACACCAGATATCTGTGCACCTTCCCTGAAAGAGAAGAGCCTGCCTGCAGAGAGTGCTCTGACCACTGAAACTCAGGAGAGAGCTAGTCTCCCAGGTCTGCTGGTAGAGAATAACAGAATCATTAGAGGAACAAGCTCTAACCAGAGACAACTATAACAACTGACTCCAGAGTTGACCAGATGGCAAAAGGCTGACTTAAGAATCTTACTAACAAAAACCAAGAACACTCACCATCATCAGAACCCAGTACTCCCACCTCAGCCAGTCCAGGGCACCCCAACACACCCAAAAACCTAGACCCAGATTTAAAGGCATATCTCATGATGATGGTAGAAGACATCAAGAAGTTCTTTAATAACTCACTTAAAGAAATACAGGAGAGACAACCGGCCACCTTCCTGGTGAGAGCACAGGGGTCCACCCGGCCCGAGAGGTTTGTGCCTCAGGCCCCGGCGGCGGGAGCCCCCTTGGCTCCGGGACTCCGAGGAGGGCAGGCTGCACGGGTGAGGGTGTGGAATACAGAGGCCAGCCGTTTCTGGGTCAGGCAAGAGCCAGGGAGCTTCTGAGGCTGCACCATTTTCGGCTCCAGACAACCGGCCACCTTCCTGGCCAAAGCAACACAGCTCCTGGGAAAGATCCTGTTTTGGGCCTTCATCTTCAGCCAGGAGGAGGTCCAAACACCAGATAACTGTGCATCTTCCCAGAAAGAGGAGAGCTTGCCTGCAGAGACTGCTCTGACCACTGAAACTCAGAGGAGAGAGCTAGTCTCCCATGTCTGCTGATAGAGGGTAACAAAATCAACAGAGGGAAAATCTATAAACAAAGACAACTATAACAACTAACTCCAGAGATTGCCAGATGGCGAAAGGCAAACGTAAGAATCCTACTAACAGAAACCAGGACCACTCACCATCATCAGAACCCAGAATGCCCACTTCACCCAGTCCAGGGCATCCTAACACACCTGAAAAGGTAGACCTGGATTTAAAAGCATATCTCATGATGATGGTAGAGGACATAAAGAAGGAATTTAATAACTCACTTAAAGAAATGCAGGAGAACACTGCTAAAGAGTTACAAGTCCTTAAAGAAAAACAGGAAAACACATCCAAACAGATGATGGAAATGAACAACACCATACTAGACCTAAAAAGGGAAGTAGACACAATGAAGAAAACCCAAAGTGAGGCAACGCTGGAGATAGAAACTCTAGGAAAGAAATCTGGAACCATAGATGCCAGCATCAGCAACAGAATACAAGAGATGGAAGAGAGAATCTCAGGTGCAGAAGATTCTATAGAGAACATCAGCACAACAATCAAAGAAAATGGAAAATGCAAAAAGATCCTAACTCAAAACATCCAGGAAATCCAGGACACAATGAGAAGACCAAACCTACGCATAATAGGAGTGGATGAGAATGAAGATTTTCAACTCAAAGGACCAGCAAACATCTTCAACAAAATTATTGAAGAAAACTTCCCAAATCTAAAGAAAGAGATGCCCATGAACATACAAGAAGCCTACAGAACTCCAAATAGACTGGACCAGAAAAGAAATTCCTCCCGACACATAATAATCAGAACATCAAATGCACTAAATATAGAGTACTAAAAGCAGTAAAGGAAAAAGGTCAAGTAACATATAAAGGCAAGCCTATCAGAATTATACCAGATTTTTCACCAGAGACTATCAAAGACAGAAGAGCCTGGACAGATGTTATACAGACACTAAGAGAACACAAATTCTAGCCCAGGCTACTATACCCAGCCAAACTCTCAATTATCATAGATGGAGAAACCAAAGTATTCCACAACAAAACTAAATTCACCTATTATCTCTCCACGAATCCAGCCCTTCAAAGGATAATAACAGAAAAAAAAAAACCAATACAAGGACGGGAACATTGCCCTAGAAAAAACAAGAAGATAATCCCTCAACAAAACTAAAAGAAGATAGCCAAAAGAACAGAATGCCAACTTTAACAACAAAAATAACAGGAAGCAACAATTACTTTTCCTTAATATCTCTTAATATCAATGGTCTCAACACCCCAATAAAAAGACATAGACTAAGAAACTGGCTACACAAACAAGACCCAACATTTTGCTGCTTACAGGAAACTCATCTCAGAGAAAAAGATAGACACTACCTCAGAATGAAAGGCTGGAAAACAATTTTCCAAGCAAATGGTCTGAAGAAACAAGCTGGAGAAGCCATCCTAATATCTGATAAGATTGAATTCCAACCCAAAATCATATAAAAAAGACAAGGAGGGGCACTTCATACTCATCAAAGGTAAAATCCTCCAAGAGGAACTCTCAATTCGGAATATATATGCTCCAAATACAAGGGCAGCCACATTCATTAAAGAAACTTTAGTAAAGCTCAAAGCATACATTGCACCTCACACAATAATAGTGGGAGACTTCAACACACCACTTTCACCAATGGACAGATCATGGAAACAGAAACTAAACAGGGACACAGTGAAACTAACAGAAGTGATTAAACAAATGGACTTAACAGATATCTACAGAACATTTTATCCTAAAACAAAAGGATATACCTTCTTCTCAGCACCTCATGGTACCTTCTCTAAAATTGACCACATAATTGGTCACAAAACAAACCTCAACATATACAAAAATATTGAAATTGTCCCATGCATCCTATCAGACCACCATAGTCTAAGGCTGATCTTCAATAACAAAATAAATAATAGAAAGCCAACATTCACATGGAAACTGAACAACACTCTTCTCAATGATACCTTGGTCAAGGAAGGAATAAAGAAAGAAATTAAGGACTTTTTGGAGTTTATTGAAAATGAAGCCACAACATACCCAAACTTATGGGACACAATGAAAGCATTCCTAAGAGGAAAACTCATAGCTGTGAGTGCCTCCAAAAAGAAACTAGAGAGAGCACACATTAGCAGATTGACAACACACCTAAAACGTCTAGAAGAAAAGGAAGCAAATTCACCCAAGAGGAGTAGAAGGCAGGAAATAATCAAACTCAGGAGTGAAATCAACCAAGTGGAAAGAAGAAGAACTATTCAAAGAATTAACCAAACGAGGAGTTGGTTCTTTGAGAAAATCAACAAGATAGATAAACCCTTAGCTAGACTCACTAAAGGGCACAGGGACAAAATCCTAATTAACAAAATCAGAAATGAAAAGGGAGACATAACAACAGATCCTGAAGAAATCCAAAACACCATCAGATCCTTCTACAAAAGGCTATACTCAAAAAAACTGGAAAACCTGGACGAAATGGACAAATTTCTGGACAGATACCAGGTACCAAAGTTGAATCAGGATCAAGTTGACCTTCTAAACAGTCCCATATCCCCTAAAGAAATGGAAGCAGTTATTAATAGTCTCCCAGCCAAAAACAGCCCAGGACCAGACGGGTTTAGTGCAGAGTTCTATCAGACCTTCAAAGAAGATCTAATTCCAGTTCTTCACAAACTATTCCACAAGATAGAAGTAGAAGGTACTCTACCCAACTCATTTTATGAAGCCGCTATTACTCTGATACCTAAACCACAAAAAGACCCAACAAAGATAGAGAACTTCAGACCAATTTCCCTTATGAATATCGGTGCAAAAATCCTAAATAAAGTTCTTGCTAACCGAATCCAAGAACACATCAAAACAATCATCCATCCTGACCAAGTAGGTTTCATCCCAGGGATGCAGGGATGGTTCAATATACGGAAATGCATCAATGTAATCCAGTATATAAACAAACTCAAAGACTAAAACCACATGATCGTCTCGTTAGATGCCGAGAAAGCATTTGACAAAATCCAACATCCATTCATGATAAAAGTCTTGGAAAGATCAGGAATTCAAGGCCCATACCTAAACATGATAAAAGCAATCTACAGCAAACCAATAGCCAACATCAAAGTAAATAGTGAGAAGCTGGAAGCAATCCTACTAAAATCAGGGACTAGACAAGGCTGTCCACTCTCGCCCTACCTATTCAACATTGTACTTGAAGTCCTAGCCAGAGCAATTAGACAACAAAAGGAGTTCAAGGGGATACAAATTGGAAAGGAAGAAGTCAAAATATCACTTTTTGCAGATGATATGATAGTATATGTAAGTGACCCTAAAAATTCCACCAGAGAACTCCTAAGCCTGATAAACATCTTCGGTGAAGTAGCTGGATATAAAATAAACTCAAACAAATCAATGGCCTTTCTCTACACAAAGAATAAACAGGCTGAGAAAGAAATTAGGGAAACAACACCCTTCTCAATAGTCACAAATAATATAAAATACCTTGGCGTGACTCTAACTAAGGAAATGAAAGATCTGTATGATAAGAACTTCAAGTCTCTAAAGAAAGAAATTAAAGAAGATCTCAGAAGATGGAAAGATCTCCCATGCTCATGCATTGGCAGGATCAACATTGTAAAAATGGCCATCTTGCCAGAAGCAATCTACAGATTCAATGCAATCCCCATCAAAATTCCAACTCAATTCTTCAACGAATTAGAAAGGGCAATCGGCAGATTCATCTGGAATAACAAAAAACCGAGGATAGCAAAAACTCTTCTCAAGGATAAAAGAACCTCTGATAGAATCACCATGCGGGACCTAAAACTGTACTACAGAGCAATTGTGATCAAAACTGCATGGTACTGGTATAGTGACAGACAAGTAGACCAATGGAACAGAATTGAAGACCCAGAGATGAATCCACACACCTATGGTCACTTGATCTTTGACAAGGGAGCTAAAACCATCCAGTGGAAAAAAGACAGCATTTTCAACAAATGGTGCTGGCACAACTGGCGGTTATCATGTAGAAGAATGCGAATTGATCCATTTCTATCTCCTTGTACTAAGGTCAAATCTAAGTGGATTAAGGAACTCCACATAAAACCAGAGACACTGAAACTTATAGAGGAGAAAGTAGGGAAAAGCCTTGAAGATATGGGTACAGGGGAAAAATTCCTGAATACAACGGCAATGGCTTGTGCTGTAAGATCAAGAATCGATAAATGGGACCTCATAAAATTGCAAGGCTTCTGCAAAGCAAAAGACACTGTCAATAAGACAAAAAGGCCTTAACAGATTGGGAAAGGATCTTTACCTATCCCAAATCGGATAGGGGACTAATATCCAATATATATAAAGAACTCAAGAAGGTAGACTCCACAAAATCAAATAACCCCATTAAAAATGGGGCTCAGAACTGAACAAAGATTTCTCACCTGAGGAATACCGAATGGCAGAGAAGCACCTGAAAAAATGTTCAACACCCTTAATCATCAGGGAAATGCAAATAAAAACAACACTGTGATTCCTCTTCACTCCAGTCAGAATGGCTAAGATCAAAAACTCAGGTGACAGCAGATGCTGGCGAGGATGTGGAGAAAGGGGAACACTCCTCCATTGTTGGTGGGATTGCAAGCTTCTACAACCACTCTGGAAATCAGTCTGGCGGTTCCTCAGAAAATTGGACATAGTACTACCGGAGGATCCAGCAATACCTCTCCTGGGCATATATCCAGAAGATGTCCCAACTGGTAAGTAGAACACATGCTCCACTATGTTCATAGCAGCCTTATTTATAATAGCCAGAAGCTGGAAAGAACCCAGATGCCCCTCAACAGAGGAATGGATACAGAAAATGTGGTACATTTACACAATGGAATACTACTCAGCTATTAAAAAAATGAATTTATGAAATTCCTAGGCAAATGGATGGACCTGGAGGGTATCATCCTGAGTGAAGTAACCCAATCACAAAGGAACTTGCACAATATGTACTCACTGATAAGTGGATATTAGCCCAGAAACTTAGGATACCCAAGATATAAGATACAACTTGCCAAACGCATGAAATTCAAGAAGAAAGAAGACCAAAGTGTGGACACTCTACCCTTTCTTAGAAATGGGAACAAAACACCCATAGAAGGAGTTACAGAGACAAAATTTGGAGCTGTGACTAAAGGATGGACCATCTAGTGATTGCCATATGCAGGGATCCATCCCATAATGAGTTTCCAAATGCTGACACCATTGCATACACTAGCAAGATTTTGCTGAAAGGACCCAGATATAGCTCTCTCCTGTGAGACTATGCCGGGGCCTAGCAAACACAGAAGTGGATGATCACAGTCAGCTATTGGATGGGTCACACGGCCCCTTATGGAGGAGCTAGAGAAATTACCCAAGGAGCTAAAGGGAACTGCAACCCTATAGGTGGAACAACAATATGAACTAACCAGTACCCGGGAGCTCTTGTCTTTAGCTGCATATGTATCAAAAGATGGCCTAGACAGTCATCACTGCAAAGAGAGGCCCATTGGACTTGCAAACTTTATATGCCCCAGTACATCGGAACACCAGGGCCAAAAAGGGGCAGTGGGTGGGTAGGGGATTGGGGGGGTGGGTATGGGGGACTTTTGGGATAGCATTGGAAATGTAAACGAGGAAAATACCTAATAAAAAATAAATAAATAAATTTTTTAAAAATTGCCATATGTGAGTGGTTAAAATAACAGACACTGGCTTCTCTAAACTCTAGAGTCAAGGAAGTCTTAGATTAAATTTTTCATGAGGGATCTTCTTCTAAAAATAAAAAAAGAAAGAAAAAAAAAAGAAATACAGGAGAACACTGCTAAAGAGTTGCAAGTCCTTATAGAAAAAGAGGAAAACACATCCAAACAGGTGATGGAAATGAACAAAACCATATTAGACCTAAAAAGAGAAGTAGACACACACACACATACACACACACACACACACACACACACACACACACACACACACACACACACAAAACCCAAAGTGAGGCAACACTGGAAATAGAAACTCTAGGAAAGAAATCTGGAACCATAGATGAGAGCATCAGCAACAGAATACAAGAGATGGAAGAGAGAATCTCAGGTGCAGAAGATTCCATAGAGAACATCAGCACAACAATCAAAGAAAATGGAAAATGCAAAAAGATCCTAACTCAAAATATCCAGGAAATCCAGGACACAATGAGATCTTCACAATGAATAATAGGAGTAGATGAGAATGAAGATTTTCAACTAAAAGGGCCAGTAAATATCTTCAACAAAATTATAGAAGAAAACTTCCCAAACCTGAAGAAAGAGATGCTCATAAACACACAAGAAGCCTACAGAACTCCAAATAGACTGGGCCAGAAAAGAAATTCATCCCATCCCATAATAATCAGAACAACAAATTCACAAAATAAAGATAGAATATTAAAAGGAGTAAGGGAAAAAGGTCAAGTAACATATAAAGGCAGACCTATTAGAATTACTCCAGACTTCTCACCAGAGAATATGAAAGCCAGAAGATCCTAGACAGATGTTATAGAGACCCTAAGAGAACACAAATGCCAGCCCAGGCTACTATACCCACAAAAAATCTCAAGTACCATAGGTGGAGACACCAAAGTATTCCATGACAAAAACTAAATTCAGACAAAATCTTTCCAGGAATCCAGCTCTTCAAAGGATAATAAAGGGAAAATTCCAACACAAGGAGGGAAATTATGCCCCAGAAAAAGCAAGAAAGTAATTCTTCAACAAACCTTAAAGAAGATAGCCGCAAAACAGAATCCCAACTTTAATAACAAAAATAACAGGAAGCAACAATTACTTTTCCTTAATATCTCTTAATATCAATGGACTCAATAGCCCAGTAAAAAGACATGGAGTAAAAGACTGGCTACATAAGCAGGACCCAACATTTTGCTGCATACAGGAAACCCACCACAGTGACTAAGACAGACACTACCTCAGAGTAAAAAGCTGGAAAACAATATCCCAAGCAAACGGTCTGAAGAAACTAGCTGAAGTAGCCATTCTAATATCGCATAAAATTGACTTTCAACCCAAAGTTATCAAAAAAGACAAGGAGGGGCACTTCATATTCATCAAAGGTAAAATCTTCCAAGATGAACTCTCAATTCTGAACATTTATACTACAAATGCAAGGGCATCCACATTCATTAAGGAAACCGTAGTAAAGCTCAAAGCACACGTTGCACCTCACAAAATAATAGTGGCATTCCTCAACACCCCACTCTCATCAATGGACAGATCCTGGAAACAGAAACTACAAAGAGACACATTGAAAGTAACAAAAGTTATGAAACAAATGGATTTAACAGATATCTACAGAACATTTTACCCTAAATCAAAAGGATATACCTATTTCTCAGCATCTCATGGCCCCTTCTCCAAAATTGACCATGTAACAAAACATGCCTCAACAGATACAAAAATATTGAAATTATCTCATGCATCCTATCAGATCACCACGGACTAAGGCTGATCTTTAATAAGAAAATAAATAATAGACAGCCAACATTCATGTGGAAGCTGAACAACACTCTAC
This sequence comes from Mus musculus, assembly GCF_000001635.26. Taxonomy (NCBI): domain Eukaryota; kingdom Metazoa; phylum Chordata; class Mammalia; order Rodentia; family Muridae; genus Mus; species Mus musculus. The sequence goes on along the minus strand of NC_000068.7, from coordinate 22,135,247 downwards.
TCCATGATAACTTGTTCAAGGAAGAAATAAAGAGATTAAATACTTTTTAGAATTTAATGAAAATGAAGCCACAACATACCCAAACTTATGGGACACAATGAAAGCAGTCCTAAGAGGAAAACTCATAGATCTGAGTGCCTCCAGAAAGAAACTAGAGAGAGCACACACTAGCAGCTTGACAGCACACCTAAAAGCTCTAGAACAAAAGGAAGCAAATTCACCTAAAAGGAGTAGACTGCAGGAAATAATCAAACTCAGGGCTGAAATCAACCAAGTAGAAACAAAAAGAACTATACAGAGAATCAACCAAACCAGGAGCTGGTTCTTTGAGAAAATCAACAAGATATATAAACTCTTAGCCACACTAACCAGAGAGCACAGGGACAGTATCCTAATTAACAAAATCAGAAATGAAAAAGGAGACATCAGAAACTGAGGAAATTCAAAACATCATCAGATCCTACTACAAAACGCTATACTCAACACAACTAGAAAACCTGAATGAAAAGGACAATGTTCTAGAAAGATACCAGATACCAAAGTTCAATCAGGATCAGATTAATCATATAAACAGTCCCATTTCCCCTAAAGGAATAGAAGCAGTCATTAATCATCTCCCAACCAAAAAAAGCCCAGGACCAGATGGGTTTAGTGCAGAGTTCTATCAGACCTTCAAAGAAGACCTAATTCTAGTTCTCCACAAACTATTCCATAAAATAGAAACAGAAGGTTCTCTACCCAATTCATTCTATGAATCCACAATTGCTCTGATACCTAAACTACATAAAGACCCAACAAAGAAAGAGAACTTCAGACCCATTTCCCTTATGAATATCGATTCAAAAAATACTCAATAAAATCCTCACAAACCGAATCCAAGTACGTATCAAACTGATCATCCATCATGATCAAGTAGACTTCATCCCAGGGATGCAGGGATGGCTTAATATATGGCAATCCATTAACAAAATCCGCTATATAAACAAACTCAAAGACAAAATCCACATGATCTTCCTTTTTAGATGCCGAGAAAACATTTGACAAAATCCAACACCCATTTATGATAAAAATCTTGGAATGATCAGGAATTCAAGGCCCATACCTACACATAATAAAAGCAATCTACAGCAAACCAGTAGTCAACATCAAACTAAATGGAGAGAAACTCAAAGCAATCCCACTAAAATCAGGGACTAGACAAGGCTGCCCACTTTTTCACTACCCATTCAATATAGTATTTGAAGTCCTAGCCGGAGCAATTAGACAACAAAAGGAGGTCAAGGGGATACAAATGGGAAAGGAAGAATTCAAAATATCACTATTTGCAGATATGATAGTATATATGAGTGACCTAAAAATTCCACCAGAGAACTCCTAAACCTGATAAACAGCTTCAGTGCAGTAGCTGGATATAAAATTAACTCAAATAAATCAGTGGCCTTTCTATACACAAAGGATAAACAGGCTGAGAAAGAAATTAGCGAAACAACACCAAAAAACTTCACAATAGTCAAAAATAATATAAAATAGCTTGGTGTGACTCTAAGTAAGGAAGTGAAAGACCTTTATGATAGGAACTTCAAGTCTCTGAAGAACCAAATCAAAGAAGATCTCAGAAGATGGAAAGATCTCCCATGCTCATGGATTGGCAGAATTAATATATTAAATATATTTCTATATTCAAAGTGGCTATCTTGCCGAAAGCAATTCAGTGTAATCCCCATCAAAATTCCAACTCAATTCTTCACAAAGTTAGAAACTGCAATTTGTAAATTCATCTGGAATAACAACAACAACAACAACAAAAAACTAGAATAACAAAAACTATTCTCAACAATAAAAGAACCTCTAGTGGAATCACCATGCCTGACCTCAAGCTGCACTACAGAGAAATTGTGATAAAAATTGCATGGTACTGGTACAGCCACAGACAGGTAGATCAGTGGAATAGAGTTGAAGACCCAGAAATAAACCCACACACCTATCTATGGTCACTTGATCTTTGACAAAGAAGCTAAAACCATCCAGTGGATAAAACAGCATTTTCAACAAATGGTGCTTCTCAACTGGCAGTTATCATGTAGAAGAATGTGAATTGATCAATCCTTATCTCCTTGTACAAAGCTCAAGTCTATGTGGATCAAGGAACTCCACATAAAACCAGAGACACTAAAACTTATAGAAGAGAGAGTGGGGAAAAGCCTCAAAGATAGGGGAAAAAATTCCTGAACAGAAAAGCAATGGTTTGTGTTGTAAGATGGAGAATCAACAAATGGGACCTCATAAAATTGGAAAGCTTCTGTAAGACAAAAGACACTGTCAATAAGACAAAAATGCCACCAACAGATTTGGAAAGGATCTTTACCAATCCTAAATCTGATAGGGGACTAATATCCAATATATACAAAGAACTCAAGAAACTGGACTCCAGAAAATCAAATAATTCTATTAAAAAATGGGGCTCAGAGCTAAACAAAGAATTCTCAACTGGGGAATACCAAATGGCTGAGAAGCACCTGAAAAGATGTTCAACATCCTTAATCATCAAGGAAATGCAAATCAAAACATCCCTGAGATTCCACCTCACAACAATCAGAATAGCTAAGATCAAAAATTTAGGTGACAGCAGATGCTGGCCAGGATGTGGTAAAAGAGGCACACTCCTCCATTGCTAGTGGGGTTGCACGCTGGTACATCCACTCTGGAAATCAGTCTGGTGGTTCCTCAGAAAATTGAATATAGTACTACTGGAGGATCCTGGAATACCTCTCATAGGCAAATACCCAGAAGATGTTCCAACTTGTAATAAGGACACATGCTCCACTATGTTCATAGCAGCCTTATTTATAATAGCCAGAAGCTATAAAGAACACAGATGCCCCTCAACAGTAGAATGGATACAGAAAATGTGGTACATTTATACAATGGAGTACTACTCAGCTATTAAAAATAATAAATTTATGAAATTCTTAGACAAATGGATGGATCTGGAGGATATCATCCTGAGTGAGGTAATCCAATCACATAAGAACACACAAGATATACACTCACTGATAAGTGGATAGTAGCCCAGAAACTTAGAATACCCAAGATACAATTTGCAAAACACATGAAACTCAAGAAGAAAGAAGACCAAAGTGTGGATACTTTATTCCTTCTTAGAATGGGGAACAAGATACCCATCGTGGGAGTTACAGAGACAAAGTTTGGAGCTGAGACTAAAGGAAGGACCATCCAGAGACTGCCCAACCCAGGGATCCACCCCATAATCAGCCACTAAACACAGACACTATTGCATATGCCAGCAAGATTTTGCTGACAGGACTCTGATAAAGCTTCTCTTGTGAGGCTATGCTAATGCCTGGCAAATACAGAAGTGGATGTTCACAGTAATCTATTTGATGGAACACAGGGCCCCCAAAGGAGGAGCTAGAGAAAGTACCCAAGGAGCTGAAGGGGTCTGCAACCTTATTGAAGGAACAACATTATAAACTAACCAGTACCCTCAGAGCTGTGTCTCTAGCTGCATATGTAGCAGAGGATGACCTAGTCAGCCATCATTAGGAGGAGAGGCCCTTGTTCTTGCCAAGATCATATGACCCAGTAGAGTGGAATGCCACAGCCTGGGAGTGGGAGTGGTGGGTTGGGGAGCAGGTCTGGGTGAGGGTATAGGGGACTTTCAGTGTGAGGAGCAGGTGTGGCCGAGGCCCCAAGATGGTACCCGGGACTGCTGCCAAGTCTTATGACTGGCACCTGACTTCCTCATATCCCTCAAGATAGCCGCGTACCTTGAGCTGCATTACGCAGATGCACCACAATGCAAGATCAGATGATGTGACAAATGTAGTCCTGAGACAATGAACTGTGCCTACGTGGACTGGGGTGATGAGGAGTGGCCTAGAGGGGATAAAGCGGGATGGCCGAGAGAGGTCGGGACATTTTTTTTCTTTTTCCTGCACATTGTTAAGTTCCTGAATAAACTGCCTTGAGAAGGACATCGGTTTCGTGGCTTCTTTTCTGCTGGCCAGAGACATTTCAAGATAGCATTTGAAATGTAAATGAAGAAAATATCTAATAAAAAAATAAAGACAGAGCAGGGCATGGTGGTGCACGCCTTTAATCCCAGCACCTGGGAGGCAGAGCCAGGCAGATTTCTGAGTTGGAGGCCATCCTGGTCTACAAAGTGAGTTCCAGGACAGCCAGAGCTACAGAGAAACCCTGTCTCAAAAAAACAAACAAACAAACAAACAAAAATAAATAAATAAATAAATAAATAAATAAAATAAAATAAAATAAAATAAAATAAAAAATAAGGACCGAGCATCCTTACCTCAATGGGCAGTGTACTTTGCTGTATACATCTATCTATATTGATTGTAGTAGACCATGATAAGCGGTGGCAAAATACCACTTAAAATCTCAGAGCTTACCATAATGCTTAATTTCTTCTTTGGATTATGATAATTTTAGGTTTTTCCATGGGTTCTGTGATAACAGAGCAGTTAGGCTGCCTGCCCCTGTGATTTAGTGGAAATTGAAGCTGTTTGCCATAGCAAGTGAATGTCCTGGACTTGTTGATTGTACTTAAGTTCATTGGCCAGAGCCAACATTGGGGATCCCCTGTTAAGCCACATTTGGGTCTGTAGTGGAAGCAGGTTTGAGGGAAAAATAATGCCGAATATTCTGCTATCAGTGTGTTTGATTCATAGTGTTCTGTAAGAATAAAGCCCACACATGGAACATCTCAGGATTTTGATTCTGTGTAAGACAAGAATTTCCCTGGAGTGCCATAAAAATATAGAATATATCATTGAAACTATATGCACAGTAGAATTGTGTAATAGATGAGTGAAATGATAAAATTTGCAGAGGAATCAATGGAACTGGAACATATTTTTACTGAGCATGTAACCTGGCCTTATAACTACAAAGCCCGTACAGTCTCATCTTAGTTTTGAACTTTTTTCTGTGTTTATTCTGGATCAAGCATCTGTAGAGGCAAGGAAGCAAGAAAGAGCCACGAGAGATCCCTGGAAGGGGCATAGTGAAAACACCTTACATGAGAAGGGCAGGGTACAGAGGGCAGAATCCAAATCATGCAGAGTTTTAATCTTGGATAGGAATGGGGAAGAGGAATTGAGATGTGGTAGACTGAGGGCATATGGAAAAATCATATGCCCTGCCAGGGAAGGTATCCCCAAAGTTTCACTAGTAATATGACTGTTTTGGGGGTAACCAACTGCTTTATTTTGAGATTCCCTGTGTTGGAAACAATGCATATTTTGTACTGAAAACCTGCAAAAATTTCTATGGCTGTGAAGGTCACAGTCCCTAGTGGGGGAAAATCTATTACTGATGAAGAAACTGGTTACTTTATATGTCACCAGAGGCCATAGGTTTTAAGAAGAAAATCCTAGTGCCAGGAGCAGGAGTCCCAACATATAATAGCTTTTGAGAGTTATTTTCCAGGGGTTTTCAAAATAACACAAGCTATTGTTGTTGTTCTTGGTTCCACCAGAACTTAAGGAGACACTGTTACTGATGGCAAAACAAGGAGAAATTAATCTGGAACTGACCTCGAAGCTTATTCCCTGCTGGCTAGTATTCCTAGTGGTAGGGTATGCTATTCAGACTGCTAAGAGAAAAGTTACCAGCACACTTACCAAGCTATAGTTTCTGAATGCTACAGTACTGACCTGCCAGGCAAGGTATTCCCATTGGTGCTTTAGTGGCATGCCTACATGTGGGGTAACCAACTGCTTTGTTTTTGGATTTGCTTTGTTGGGAAGAATGCATGTTTGGTACTAAAAACCTGTACAAAAGCCTGTGGCTGGGAAGATCACAGGTCCTGGGTGAGGTGGGGGGGGGGCATCTATTACTGAGATTTTACTAAATTAACATGTAGTCAAACTTACATCTCGTATTCATACCCATACAATAGTGATTCTGTCAGCCTTAGCCAGAGAAACTCCATCATGCAGAGATAGACTAATTGAGCAGAAGAAGAAAAGCAAAACAGAAAGCTCATAGGTCTTATTTATTATTTATTTATTTATTAAATTTAAAATGTAGAAAAGCCAGAAGAGAGCACTTACATACTCCATACTTAGCTTTTCTCGTGGTTAACATCTTATGGTGTGATGATACTTCTAGTCCTTTCTCTTCCCAGATTATTACAACTGCACCCCCAAACACACCTCAGATTCCACTCTATGTGCCCTAAGGTAATAAACCCTCAAGGAAAGCTTAAAATCCATAGAGAATGCTGGAGCTGAGATGCACTATTGTTAGAACTGAAGATGAAGGCTGCTGAGGGAGAAAGCAGGTGCTAGTGTAGTTACAGGACAAGCCCCGAAGACTCACTAGCTGCTCAATACTGACTTAAGAAATAAAAACAGAAATCCAAATTAAAACATGCTTATATGAAATGTTAACTGAAAAGGAATAAAAATTATTGCTTACCTTCACCTACTGTTTTCTTACTTTATTTACACACTATAATTATTATTATTTAAGTTAAAGCAATAAGTATGCCTATTTATTTACTTTTCCAGACACTAAAGAAGAAAAACTTATTTCCAAACTTGTGATTAAATACTGTCTTTTTTTTTTCAAATAGTCATTGTTGATATATTCTAATAGGAAAAGGGAAAGAGTGAAGCATATTACATTCTAGGGAAATATGTGTACACACATCACTTGAAACATGAATCTCAAAAAACTATTACTTTTTTATTTTTTAGACTTTCAAACAAAGCAAGGGAAAACAAAACCTGACATGAACATGCATGACAATTGGCAACCAGTCCCGGTCTAAGAACTGTGAAACAAAAAAAGCAACAACAGCAAACCATTAAAACAAACATCATTTGGTCCAAAGATCAGACCTTTCACATAGAACATAGAAAAGATGGAATCTTTTTTGTTTTAAAAAGAGGAAGATTAAATTAAAAATAAAGAATTTGAGTAAACACAAGATGAAAATGCTAATGATAATCATTTAATTTTTCTGTGTAATGAAACAGGGATTAGGCCTTTGCTCGATATATCTCTAAGGTCAAGATAAAAAGCATTATTTCAAGAGTCTCATCTATGATTCCCCCAAATTCCTCGTTCCCCCATGTTCATTTCGGTCTTTGTGACAGTCCTGCAGTGTTTTAAATGTCTACAGAAGTTTCTCCTTGGATTATTAAGGCCAAATTCATCATCACCTTCCACCCACCAGCCTATTACTGATTCATTTCCACTAGCTGTCAATGACACCATCATTTTCTGCACAGAAAAGTCTTTTTTTTTTTTTTTTGAGTCACCATTGACTCATTTTTTTTTCATCTGATTCTAGCCACCATGAAATCCTATGTAATTGTTTTGCAAAATAGCTCTGGATTCCATCCATCTGTGTGTAATTTTATAACCCTGTCACCTTGTCCTTGTGTAGCTCCATGACTCCTTATTTACTGAATCTCTAACAGTGGTGGTTCAGAGCAGAGGAAGCTGACTGAACAGTAGACTTGACAGCAATTCACCTTTCCTGAATTTTCTGGAACCTCACAGTATAAGTAATTAAAAGGAAGAGTGTGGAGTCTGAGAATCTGCCGCTAATCCTCCCTAACAGTACTCAAATTTTTCTTTCATAAGACAGTCATAATGATGCTTACACCATGGCATTGTGGTTAGGATAAAATAACTCCACATGTAAAAAACAGTCACAGAAGGGTCTAGTATTTGAATATTATTATTATTATTATTATTATTATTATTATTATTATTAATGTTGTTGTTTTAAATACTCTTGAGGATCAACATGAATCTCTGGCATACAGCATCTTTTGCCTAACTCTGATTTCAATACCAGCCTGGTCTATAGAATGAGAAAGAAGCAGAAATAGGAGCAGGAGCAGGAAGAAGAGGGGGGGGGGGGAGGAGGAGAGGAAGAAGAAGAAGAAGAAGAAGAAGAAGAAGAAGGAGGAGGAGGAGGAGGAGGAGGAGGAGGAGGAGGGAGAAGGAAGGAGAAGGGAAGAAGAACAAGAAGGAGGAGGAGGAGTAGAAGATAAATGAAAAGAATTGCTTTGTTTAAATTATTTCTCATACACATTTCGTTTGTAATGTAGCTCTCCAATGGAGAACCCACAATGCTCTTAATTTTTCTTGCATTTTTAAACTTCATAATCATTTTTTGGACACATTTGTAGTTTGAATTCCCCATTCATACCCTCAGCTCTAATGCCTTCAGATTCTCAAACTATCAGCCAACAAGGTGAGAGTCAAAGAATTCTGCCAGGGCCAGGAGAAAGGGCTCATCTCACCACAGAGACTATTGTAGACAGTTATTAAATTGATAGAAAGCGTTCTTTCAAGCATTATTGTTCTGAGTCTAAAGACTGCATCAGAAATTGATTTATTCTCACATCAGCTTCTCTCCATTGTTGATTCCTGGTCTCCTAAGAAATGATCAATATTATGATGTCCCTAAAAATCAGCATCTGTCAAGAGGGAATGCTCCACATATCAAGATCAAGGTCACATTTATTTTAGTTTTTGATTCTGCCTCAGTTCATGTTTTTCTCATTTAGCTTTTGTTTGCATGTCTTGGTTGTTTTTCATCTTTCAAATCTTATTGTGCTGAACTAAACCTACTTTCTCTTCTAAAATGCTCTTCCTTAGCCACCAGCACTTACATTTTCCCCAAACCAGTTACTCTCTTGTTTTCTGACTGGGCTGGGCCACCTTCACTGAGGCACACTGGTGGTCCCTTCTTCCCTAGAGGTCACTGGATTAATGTTGAATTTACAGTATCACATGACATACTACAGTTCTGAGCTCCTGGACTCAAGCAATTCCCCTGCCTCAGCCTTCTGAGTACCTGAGACTATAAGAGTGTGTCATTCTTGTTTTCTTATAGACACTGGTTTAGGATTGTGTTTTAAATTTAAAAAAATCACTTAAATTACTTTGTTAAAGTGATATAGAATCTCAAAATATTTTCATGGGCATATAAAACATTGTATTTAATTGGAGCAATTTTCAAGCGAAATTTGTTTTTGTTGCCTCTCCTTTCTTTTCCTTCCCTCTGCCCATCCCTGCTCTGCCCATCCACTGCCAGCATCATCCTTCCTGTTCTCATGTGATGTGGGTCCTTTTGCTCTCCCTGGACTCTCTCAACACATCCTCTTCCCTTCTCATGGTCCCTATCAAGTTTCACACCCTACACTCACTCTCATACCCACTTATAGGCACTCATGCAAGCATAAAAGTTAAGCTATGCATATGAGAGAGAATATACAGTTTTTGTCTGAGTCTGGGTCACCCTACTTATTATATTACCTTCCAAATGTCCTTCTGAAAAAAAATCATTATTTGTTTTTCTTTACCACTGAAAACAATTCCATTGTCTATACCATATCTTTTTTTCATCCATTTATCTACAGATGGGCATCAAGGATTATTGTTCCATATTCTTGCTATTATGACTAATCCAGCTGTGAATATTCAGGGATCTTTGTAGTAAGTACAGAGTCTTTTAAGTATATGCCTAGGACTGGTATCACTGGGTAATATGGCAAGTCTACTTTTAATTCTTTTGAGAAACCTCCATATTGTTCTCCATATTGACTGAGCTGGTTTACACTTCTACCAACAGCGACTAAGTTTTCACTATTCCCAAATCCTCTTTACCATAATTTTATGTCCGTCAGCATTCTAACCAAGGTGAGATAGAAGCTCAAAGTATGTTAATTTGCATTACCTCATGGCTAAAGATGTCAAACTCTCTTTAAAATATTTATTGTCCAAAATTTGTTTTTTGTGTGTTCATCTCATTAGCTCCTTTATTGAATGTCACTTTTATTTTGATGCTATTATATCTTTGAGGTTCTCTTTATATTTTAGATATTAACCCATGTATGAAGTACAGTTAGCAAATGTTTTCTTCCATTCTGTGGGGGTGACTGTTGACCCTGCTGATAGTTGGCTGTGCAGAAAGTTTTAAATTTCATCTTTTTCTATTTTGTTCTTTAGCACTATTTCCTTGGTTATTAGAGACCTGTTTAGAAAGTTCTTGCTTACATTGTACTTTGAATTATATTCCCTGTCTTTCTATAACAGTGTCTGAGTTTCAGGTTTTAAGGTTAGCAATCCACTTTCAAATGTTTTTGTTGTTGTTGTTTGTTTGTTCGTTTTGTTTTTGTTTTTTGTTTGTTTGTTTCTTTGTGCACAGCAAGAAATGTAGATCTAATGTCATTCTTTTAAAGATTGACAACACATTTGCTGAATAGAATTTTTTCTAATATATTTGGATCCGATATCCTATTTCTTTTGTCTAGATGTCTGTTTTCATGCTAGAATTCTGTCTTTGTCACAATAGCTCTGTAGTATACTTTGACTCAGATGATTTCCTGTAAACCTTCCCACTGTAATTTATAAAATAAAGGCTAGAGCTGGTGATTGGGCTGAGAAAGAGGGGAAGGTGGAGCTGAAGGTTTTGGGGGAAAAAGTAGTGAGAGAGAATGACTAAGGAGGAGGAAGAAGAAAAGTGGAGTAGAAGCACCTGGCCTGGAGAAACTGCAAGTTATAAGGACTCGCTTATATAGGGAAGATGGTAGTGTAGTGGTAGATCTGCCCAATCTAGGTGCATGGCATGTATTTATATTAATTGAGTTGTGTTTTTATTGCCTGGGCGTCTTTGGGATGGAGATTTACCACAACAGGGCTGGGTTACAGTTCAGAGGTTTAGTCTATTATCCTCATGAAGGGAAGCATGGTGTCATGTAGGCAGACATGGCACTGGAGAGTAGGACACATCTAGATCACAGGCATCAAAGGGAAGGGCAAACTGAGCCTATCTTGATCATCTGACACCTCCAAGCCCACGCCCAGTAACACACTTTTCCAACAAGGCCACATCTAATAGCATCACTCCCCACGCATCTATGGTGGCCATTTTCTTTCAGACCACCACACCCATACATATAAAAAAATGAATAAAAGTTCTCTTCATGTATCTGGTGATGCTAAAGGCAAGGCACTGAGAGGCTGACTGGGAATTCTGTGTTGGTAATTCTAGAATATTCTTTGCTCTGTGGTTTTTCAGGGTTGATCAACTGAGCTAGGTGCCCCTGAAAACTCTGACCTTTTACCTAGAGCTGTGTGAAGCATCTGTGTTTCATTTACCTAGACAGAGTGTGTGTGTGTGTGTGTGTTTCATCTGTTTATTAAATATAGTTCCATTTTCTTTTTTCCATTTCTTTTATGCTCCCAGAGGCCTTTATTTCCCTGCCTTCTGCAGAGTGAGTAAGTGCCATGGCCTCATTATTTTCTGAGTTTCTATATAGCATGCCTCACCCTGCCATGTTTTCTGCTCTACAACAGAGATTTCCCCATTTTCTATAGGTTCTTTAGATTTTCCATGGATAATCTCTTATACTCATTATGATGGTTTTCCCACCTTAAATATCCATGCTTTTATTTTAGTTTATCTTCACAAGGAGAAGAGGCACAAGCAAAACTCCTATAGCTTATTTTCATTGCACTCCCAAGTACATTCACTTTCAACCTGTTCAGTTCTATGTGTCAGCAAATGTCTATATTTGATCCTTACACTTGATTGCAAGTGACTCATCATCATTCCCTCAGCAGACCAAGGCATCCTCCCTCCTCCCCCAGCTCAGATCTTATTGATGAAATGCTATGAAGTTTAATGGCCTTTATTTCTTGGTTGAGAGTTTTCTGTAACTTTCAGTAATTGTTTTTTCTCATGAGAAATGATTCTAGATACATACTTTATTGTTTTTCAATGCTGTGAGCAAAACATCCATGAAACTTTAGGGAACGAAGGTTTGTATTGTCTCATGGGTGTACAGGGTGCCCATAGCAGGGATGATATGGTTCAGTGGGAGCAGAAGTCTAAGGTGAGCTGTGAATGGCTGCAGGTCAGAGATAAGAGGTCAAAGCTGGTGTAAGGTTCCAAGTCCATCCTTAGCAGCTACTTACTCCACCTAGGACTCAAAGGTACAACCCCTTCCAATCGCTTGGACATTAAGTGCTCAAGTAGGTGAACCTATGTAGGCATTTCAAATGTAAAGTGTTACATACCTGTTAAAAACTATCCTACTTGGCAATAATTGAATCTGTTTTATCATAAAAATATGCATCTCTTTTCATATCTGGAATCATTTTACTATGTTTATGTTTTCCCATCATTTTTTAATGCTTTCATCTGAGATTTGGTGATGTCTCTAAGACAGATGAAGCACAGCAGCATGAGTAACTCCCTGGTGGACGAGTTAAGTAGAAAGTATATTGAGAAGACTGACCCCTGACTTCTGTTCTCATAATTCATAAAATTCTTAGAAATAAGCCTTATGAGAAAGGACAACAGCTAGTGAAAAGAATTATTACTTAACAAGGATATTTTCCCTTTTCTTGACAATAGATTTTTTTCATAATGTAAAATGATTGGGATTTTCCTTCCCTCTCCTCCTTAGAGTTTCTCAGCCCTTCCACTTTCATCCAGATCCACCCCCATTCTGCCTCTCATTAGAACACGAACAAGATTCTTAGAGATAACAATAAAATTAAATAAAATAAAAGCTAGTATAGCAGAATAGAACAAAATAAGCAAACATAAGGAAAAGAACTCAAGAAAAGTCACAAGAAATAGATTTAGATGCAGATACACACTCATTTGCACAGCTTAAGTAAAAATACTCCACTGGAAGCTATATGCCAGAAGGAACTCTGCAGGCCTGTGCACACGGCATCAGTCTCTGTAAGTCCATATGTGCATCTATCCTTGTTTCCTTGATGCCCTTTATCTTCTCTGGCTGTGAGATTCTTTCTTCCTCCTCTTCCATAGTTTCCCTAGCACTGAGGTAAGAAATTTGTTGGAGGCATCCCTTTTAAGGTTGAATTTTTCAAGGTCTCTCACTCTGCATATTGTCTGGCTATGGCATATTTGTTCTTGCCCGCTACAGGAGCAAGCTTCTCTGATGATGGTTGAGCAAGGTACTGATCTATCAGTACAGCAGAATGTCATAAGGTGTCCTTTCTTTATTGCATGTTTTAGTAGACAGTAGTGTTTGCTTTTACTTTAGGTATCTGGGGTATCTAGTCTCAGGCTCTTGGTTACCCAGTGTTGGGCATGGATTCCATCTTGTGAAATAGACTTTAAGTCAAATTAGATACTGATTGGTTATTCCACAAGCTTTATGCCACTATAATCCTAACATATCTTGCAGGCAAGAAACCATTATATATCAAAGGGTTGATCACTGGATTGGTGTTTACATTTCTCCATTGGTAGCATGAAGAATACATTTTGGAACCAGGAACACTAGGCAGTAGGGATAAAGGCTCTATGTAGACCCCAACTTTAACTTCTCCATGTTCAATGGATTGTATAGTGTTGTCTTCAGCAATAGGACCTTGCTGTCAGTTTGTGAAGAGCAATCTATAGTCTTGGGAACAGCTTGGGTTGATTGGCATTTCCCATGGGAACCTTTTGGCCAACAACTCTATCAGACATAACTCATTTTGGTAATAGAAACTACATTTTTGGAGAAGAGATATCCAGTTGGTGCTCCATCTAACCAATTATTTGATAATTTCCTTTAGATTGCACACATATAATACACTCAATGTATGTACGTATATATGTATGTATGTATGTATGTATATGCATATGTTAGTAAATTTCCACTTTATTATTTACAGTTCCACACTTCCTCTCAGATGGCCTGTAGTTTTAACATTGTCTCCCCACATTCCCTTCCTCATCCCCATCTTTTTTCTCCTTCCCTACTTGATGATCCTGTTTCAACTCCATCATTCCATCCTTAACTACCTATTTTATTTCCCTTTCCTAAGGAGATCTATCCAACGCCCTTCCCCAGTTCTTTACCTTGTACTTAACCTCTGTAGTGTGGTTATCATTGCCTTCACAGCAAATATCCACATGTAAGTGAATACATAGCATATTTGTCTTTTTGAGTTTGGATTACTTCACTTAGGGTGACTTTTTCTAGTTGTACTCATTTACCTGTGATGATTATGATTTCATTTTTAAGCAGCTGAATAATACTCCATTGTGTAAATGTACCACATTTTTTTATCCATCTATCTGTTAAGGGGAATCTGTTTTTCCCCCAATTTCTGGCTATTAAGGGGAACGCCAGGGCCAAAAAGGGGGAGTGGGTGGGTAGGGGATTGGGGGGGGTGGGTATGGGGGACTTTTGGGATAGCATTGAAAATGTAAACGAGGAAAATACCTAATTAAAAAAAAAAGAATTACAAACAAAAAAAAAAATAGGATAGCAACAAACATGGTTAAGCAAGTGTTTCTTTAGTCAGATGGTCTGTTCTTTAGATACATGTTCAAGAATGATATAGCTAGATCTAGAGGTAGCTCAATTCTTATCTTCCTGAGGAATCAATGCACTGATCTCTGTAGTGGCTTTGCACTCCCACCAGCAATGGGTGAAGGTTTCCTTCACTTCACATCTTTACCAACATGAGTTGTTACTTGTGTTTTTGAACTTAGCCATTCTTATGGGTTTAAGATGAAATCTCAAAGTAGTTTTGATTTGCATCTCCCCGATGACTAAGAATGTTGACCATTTAATTGTTTCTTGGCAATTTGAATTTCCTCTTTGAAGAATTCTCTGTTTAGATCTGTTTTATTTTTAATTGGGTTATTCATTTTCTTAATATTCGATTTTTTTACTTCTTTATATATTTTGGATATTAGCCTTTTATTGGATGTGTAGTTGTTAAAAATTTTTCCCATTTCATAAGATGCTGCTTTGTCCAAATTATGTCATTACATACATGGGAATGTAAATTTCTGTGCGTTTATAAAAGCTAAAATTTAGAAACTATTTAAATGCTATCTTTACAGAGACACAAAACCCAAGATTATGCATTACTTTAGATGTTTGTTGTCTTAATTTTCTTTCTATTGCTGTAATAAACACCCTGATAAAAAACAACTTGATTTATTTTGGCTTACCACTGTAGTCCATTAAGAAGAGGAGTCTTGGCTGGAACTCATAGCAGGAAACTAGAAGCAAGGATTGAAGCAGAGGCAGTGGAAGAATGCTGCTTACTGGCTCTCTCTGCATGGCTTGCTCATGTTGCTTTCTGAAACTGCCCAAGACAAACCTCAGGGTTTGTCCATAGGTTAATCTGATGGGATCATTTTCTCAATTGAAGGTTCCCCTTCCCAGATGACCCTAGCTTGTATCAAGTTGACAAAAAACTAGCCAGCTCACTGACCCATCATCAAAACCTTTCTTCATTGTCTTTTAGGACAGCTTTGAATACAAATCCTGTTTAATGGAATAAGTTTTACACTGAATCTTTGTCTTATCTATTCCTCAAATTCTTAGTTGATACATTCACTCCTTTGTCTTTTCCATCCACAAAGACTTTGTGAGAACTTTCTCTTTTTCAAGAATGGTATGGACTAGATATAGAATAATGAGCAACTGAAGCCCCAAGTCTCTGAAAGAAGTTATAAACAGTGGTTACCATCTATACTTTTAGATGGATATAGTCTTAATAAAATGCTATCTTTCCTTTCCTTTTTTAGTTTTCTTTTCTTTTCTTGCTTCTTAGTTCTGCTCATCCATCTCTCCCCCTTTGCACTGGATTTAGAAGTCCTGTCTTCTTTGCACAATCTCTATGGAATTTCAACATTCATACTTGCCAATGGCTGCATTTATTTAGGATCTTTCTTGTTACACATTAGGTTCTTGGGACACTATAACTTCAATCACACTGCATCTCAGTTGTTATCCAGTCCTTGTTCTGTACTTTATCTGTAGCTTGTCTTAGTTGCTTTAACTGCAAAGATCAATTATGTTGATGAGGTAGATAAGGCTTTTTACCTTCTTCAGTAGTTTCCTGCCATGTTCTGCTGAAGGCAGAGTATCTTTGGCTGCAGGATGCTTCTCTATTATAACATACAATGTACTATATACAAATATCAAAATCATGTATTTCCTTCCTTTCAATTAAAAAATATAAAAGCTGATGGAAAATGGTTTTTTAAATGTCCATCAATATCTACATATCACCAATGTGACTCCACCAATCACTGTCATTTTCCATATCTATACCTTTCTGTGTATGTGTGTGATTTCTTTTTGTTTTTCTAGGTCATTTGAAAGTAGTATAGAAGCTGTAGACTTCATGGAGCATTAGTTTTAAGATTTTTGGCAAATAGCTTTACAGAGAAAACTCACTGATAAGCAAACCAAAATATTAATACACCTATTAATATCATGAAATTATCTGATGATATTTGAAATACTTTTGAAAAGATATTCATCCTTTGTTCCAATAATATCAGTTAGAGTTATTTTTACATCTCAGATATAATCAATACCAAGTATTGAGTTTATTTGTAATTTTTCTTCAGCCTCTTTAAGTTAGAACAGTAACAGTGATTTTATAGTTGAAGTACAGATATCAATGCAGCTATAGGCAAAATTGGGCTTATTGAAAGCATATTTTTCTGAATTATAAGTTCAATAACATTATTTTTCTTTGAATTGATTATGTTCCAGTTAAAATGAATCATACAGTTGTAAATCAGCAAAAAAAAAAAATCTTTTAATGGTTAACACCATGTCTTACTTTGTACTGTCAACATAAATTGAACAAATTACACTCATTAAAACCTTTATAGCTTAGAAATTGTTGTTTAAATTAGAAATACTGTAATTCACAAGGTTCATTCCTCCACCACTAAGATACATAAATATTATGTCTTTAACAACAACCACCACTTCTGTACATCTTGGATTTATTACACTTCCCTCATTTCTGCTCTAGTTGTATCACCTCTCCTTTCTTCTTTTTTGTTCTTCCCATTCATCTTTCTCTTCCTGCTGCTTTCTGTGACACCATTAAAAGCCTGTCTCTGTTAGGAGCCTTTTATGGCAAGCAATAAACATTGAGACATTTAGTTAAAAGGCATAGAGTTGATTCCTGGATCAATTACAGGCTGTTTGACTGTTAAGGATGACCTAAATGAGTTTCAGTATATCACTGAAATGAAAGGGGATAAATATAATATGGGCAAAAGAAACAATCCAAGACATAAAAACGTAAATTACCTCACTGAGCTCACCCAGTTGCTAAATGATGGCAGTGACATGTACACCTGAGCAGGTAGAACCTAAGTTCAGGATCCCCATCATCCTATTTCATTGCATCTCCAAAATAAAATAAAATAAAATAAAATAAAATAAAATAAAATAAAATAAAAGTGAGTACATATGAGTTTTCAGTTCCTATTTTTGTCTTTCTCATCCATTTTGTAGAGAATTTCCCAATGGCCTTCCTTGGCAACCTTGTCCCTTGGTAGTTTTTCTTGATGGAATTTGGCTTCCTGGTATCCTTGGCTACTTCTAGAATACACCTTTTATTGTCCTCTGTAGCTAGCAGACTCCCTGTAATTGTGGGTCATGGTCATTTAGTTGTTTTACCTTCAGCTTTTATTTGTGACCAGAGGAAGAAAGGATTCTCATCTATAGATCAAGAATATTAGAAAATATAAACTGTCTCCTATGGCGCAACAAAGCCATTTTCTCTGCTAAGACAGTGCTCTCATTTGATTTCTGTTGCTGAGAGAAACATAACAACCAAAACCATCTTGATGAGGAAAGGGTTTATTTTAGCTTTATCTTATAGTCCAACATCCAAGGAAACCAGGGCAGGAACTCAAGATGGAAACTTGGAGCTAAGTACCAAGCAAAGACATCAGAAGAACACCATTTACTGGCTTGACCACTCTGGTTTACTTGGTTGCTGTTCATATGCAGTCCAGACCTATGTGCCAAGGGATAGTGTTGCCAAAAGTAGGTTGGTCTATTTTACACCAATAAGCAGGTAAGAAAATGCCCCAAGTGGAAACAAAAAGAACTATACAAAGAATCAACCAAACCAGGAGAAAATCAGAAAAATAGATAAACCCTTAGCCAGACGCACTAGAGGGAACAGGGAAAGTATCCTAATTAACAAAATCAGAAAGGAAAAGGGTGCCATAACAACAGAATCTGAGGAAATCCAAAAAAATCATCAGATCCTACTACAAAAGTCTACACTCGACAAAACTGGAAAACATGGATGAAATGGACAATTTTCTAGACAGATACCAGGTACCAAAGTTAAATCAGGATCAGATTAATAATATAAACAATCCTGTATCCCCTAAGTAAATAGTCATTAATAGTCTCCCAACCAAAAAAAAAAAAAAAACCAGGACCAGATGGGTTTTAGTGCAGACTTCTATCAGAAATTTAAAGAAGACCTAATACCAATACTCTTCAAATTATTCCACAAAATAGAAACAGAAGGTACTCTACCCAATTCATTCTATGAAGCCACAATTACTCTGATACCTAAACTACATAAGGACCTAACAAAGAAAGAGAACTTCAGACCAATTCCCCTTATGAATATCAATGCAAACATACTCAGTAAAATTCTCACAAACTGAATCCAAGAACACATCAAAACTATCATCCATCATGATCAAGTAGGCTTCATTCCAGGGATGCAGTGATGGCTTAATACACAGAAATCCATCAACATAACCCACTATATAAACAAATTCAAAGAAAAACACCATATGATCATCTCATTGGATGATTTGTCAAATGCTGAGAAAGCATTTGACAAAATCCAACACCCATTCATGATAAGAGTCTTGGAAAGATCATGAATTTAAGGCCTATAAACATAATAAAAGCAATATACAGCAAACCTCTAGTCAACATCAAATTAAATGGAGAGGCACTTGAAGCAATACCACTAAAATCAGAGACTAGACAAGGCTGCCCACTTTCTCCCTACATGTTCAATATAGTACTTGAAGTTCTAACCAGAGCAATTAGGCAATAAAAGGTGATCAAAAGAATACAAATTGGAAAGGAAGAAGTCAAAATGTCACTATTTGCAGATGATATGATAGTGTACATAAGTGATCCCCAAAATTCCACCAGAAAACTCCTAAACCTGATAAACAGCTTCAGTGAAGTAGCTGGGTATAAAATTAACTCAAACAAATCAGTGGCCTTTCTCTACACAAAGGATAAACAGTTGAGAAAGAAATTAACAAGACCCTCCACAATAGTCACAAAATATGAAACACCTTGCCGTGACTCTAACTAAGCAAGTGAAAGATCTGTATGCTAAGAACTTCTAGTCTCAGAAGAAATAATTCGAAGATCTTAGATTATGGAAATATCTCCCATGGCCATGTATTGGCAGGATTAATATAATAAAAATGACTATCTTACTGAAAGCAATCTACAGATTCAGTGCAATCCCCATCAAAATTCCAACTCAATTCTTTACAGAGTTAGAAAGGGCAATTTAGAAATTCATCTGGAATAACAAAAAACCTATGATAGCAAACACTCTTCTCAACAATAAAAGAACATCTAGTGGCATCACCATCCCTGACCTAAAGCAATTGTGATTAAAAACTGCATAGTACCGGTACAATGACAGACAGGTAGATCAATGGAATAGAACTGAAGACCTAGAAGTGAACCCACACACCTATGGTCACTTGATCTTTGACAAGGGATCTAAAACCATCCAGTGGAAAAAAGATAGCATTTTCAACAAATATTGCTGGCTCAACTGACGGTCAGTATGTAGATGAATTCAAATTGAACCATTCTTATCTCCTTGTACAAAGCTCAAGTCTAAGTGGATCAAGGACCTCCATGTAAAACCAGAAGCACTAAAATTTGTAGAAGAGAAAGTGGGGAAAAGACTTGAAGATCTGGGCACAGGGGAAAAATTCCTGAATAGAACAGCAATGGCTTGTGTTGTAAGATCGAGAATCTACAAATGGGACCTCATAAAATTGCAAAGCTTCTGTAAGGCAAAAGACACTGTCAATAAGACAAAAAGACCACCAACAGATTGGGAAAAGATCTTTACCAACCCTAAATCAGATAGGGCACTAATATCCAATATATACAAAGAACTCAAGAAGCTGTACTCCAGAAATCAAATAACCCTATTAAAATGGGGTACAGAGCTAAACAGAATTCTCAACTGGGGAATACCAAAAGGCTGAGAAGCACCTGAAAAAATGTTCAACATCCTTAGTCATCAGGGAAATGCAAATCAAAATAACCCTGAGATTCCACCTCATACCAGTCAGAATGGCTAAGATAAAAAACTCAGGTGACAGCAGATGCTGGAGAAAGAGGGACACTCCTCCATTGCTGGTGGGACCGAAATCTGGTACAACCATTCTGGAAATCAGTCTGGTGGTTCCTCAGAAAATTGGACATAGTACTACCAGGAGATCCAGCAATAACTCTCCTGGGCATATACGCAGAAGATGTTCCAACTTGCAATAAGGACATGTGTTCCTCTATGTTCATAGCAGCCTTACTTATAATAGCAGGAAGCTGGAAAGAACCCAGATGTTCCTCAACAGAGGAATGGATACAGAAAATGTGGTACGTTTGCACAATGGAGTACTACCAGATATTAAAAACAATGAATTTATGAAATTCTTAGTCAAATGGATAAATCTGGAGGATATCATCCTGAGTGAGGTGTAACCTAATCACAAAAGAATGCACATGATATGCACTCACTGATAAGTGGATAGTAGCCCAGAAACTTAGACAACCCAAGATACAATTTGCAAAACACATGAAACTCAAGAAGAAGGAAGAACAAAGTGTGGATACTTTGTTTTTTCTTAGAATGGGGAACAAAATACCCATGGAAGTAGTTCCAGAGACAAAGTTCTGAGCAGAGCCTGAAGGAAAAAACCATCCAGAGACTGTTCCACTCGAGTATCCACCCCATAAACAACCACCAAACCCAGTCACTAAGTAGATGCCAACAAGAGCCTGCTGACAGGAGCCTGATATAGCTGTCCCCTGAGAGACTCTACCAGTGCCTGGAAAATACAGAAGTGGATGCTCACAGTCATCCATTGAACAGAGCACAAGGTCCCCAATGAAGGAGCTAGAGAAATATCCAGCGAGTTGAAGGAAACTGAAACTCCATAGAAGGAACTTCAATATGAACTAACCAGTACCTCCAGAACTCCTTGGAACTATACCACCAATCAAAGAAAACACATGGTGGGAAATTGTGCTATATATGTAGCAGAGGATGGCCTAGTCAGTCATCAATGGGAGGAGAGGCCCTTTGTCCTATGAAGGTTCTATACCCCAGTTTAGGGGAATGCCAAAACCAGGAATGGGAGTGGGTGGGTTGGGGAGCAGGGTAGGGGAGGGGATAGGGGATTTTCAGAGGGAAAACTAGGAAAGGGGATAACATTTGAAATGTAAATAAAGAAAATATTTAATAAGAAAATGAAACAAACAAAAAAGGTGGGATTCTTGGCCATGTACTTGCTCATAAATAGCATTTTGACAAATGCTCCTAAGAAATAGAGTGATGCATTTAGTCAATGTTTGTTGCCTCTATGCTTCTTGTGATGTCTATTGAAATAGATTTTAATAAAGAGCATACCAATCTTAAAAAAAAAATGTTTACCAATCCTAAATCTGATAGAGGGCTAATATCCAATATATACAAAGAACGCAAGAAGTTAATCCAGAAAACCAAATAAGCCTATTAAAAATTGGGGTATAGAGCTAAACAAAGAATTCTCAAATGAGGAAAACCGAATGAATGAGAAGCATCTAAAAAAATGTTCAACATCCTTAGTCATCAGGGAAATGCAAATCAAAACAACCCTAAGATTCCACTTCACACCAGTCAGAATGGCTAAGATCAAAAACTCAGGTGACAGCAGATATTGGCAAGGAAGTGGAGAAAGAGGAACACCCCTCCAACGTTGGTGGGATTGCAAGCTGGTACCCTGGAAATCTGTTTGGCAGTTCCTCAGAAAATTGGACATAGTACTTCTGGAGGAGCCAGCAATACCACTCCTGGGCATATATCCAGAAGATGTTCCAACTTGTAATAAGGACACAAGCTCCACTATGTTCACAGCAGCCTTGTGAAAAATAGCCCGGAGCTGGAAAGAACCCAGATGTCCCTCAACAGAGGAATGGATACAAAAAATATGGTACATTTACGCAATGGAGTACTATTCAGCAGTTAAAAACAACGAATTCATGAAATTCTTAGACAAATGAATGGATCTAGAAGATATCATCCTGAGTGAGGTGTAACCCAATCACAAAAGAACACACATGATATACACTCACTGATATGTGGATATTAGCCCAGAAACTTAGAATGTCCAAGATACAATTTGCAAAACACATGAAACTCAAGAAGAAGGAAGACCGAAGTGTGTATACTTTATTCCTTCTTAGAGTGGAACAAAATACCCATGGAAGGAGTTACAGAGACAAAGTGTGAAGCAGA
Source organism: Mus musculus (assembly GCF_000001635.26). Lineage (NCBI taxonomy): Eukaryota > Metazoa > Chordata > Mammalia > Rodentia > Muridae > Mus > Mus musculus. The sequence continues at coordinate 22,112,858 of NC_000068.7, read as the reverse complement.
GACTGAAGGAATGACCATCCAGTGACTGACCCACCCTGAGATCCATCTCATAAACAACCACCAAGACCAGCCACTATTGTGGATGCCAATAAGAGCTTGCTGACAGGACCCTGATATAGCTCTCCTGAGAGGCTCTACCAGTGCCTGACAAATATAGAAGTAGATGCTCACAGTCATCCATTAGATGGAGCACAGGATCCCTAATGAAGGAGCTAGAGAAAGTACCCAAGGAGCTGAAAGGGTTTGCAGCCCAATAGGAGGTACAACAGTATGAACTAACCAATACCCCCAGAACTCCCTGGGATAAACTACTAACCAAAGCAAACACATGGTGGGACTCATGTCTCTAGCTGCATGTGTAGGAGAAGATGGCCTAATTGTTCATCGATGGCAGAAGAGCGTCTTGGTACTGTGAAGGTTCTATGCCCCGTATAGGGGAATGCCAGGGCCAGGAAGTGGGAGTGGTGTGTTGGTGAGCAGGGGGCAGGGGGGAGGAATAGGCGGTTTTCAGATGGGAAACTAGGTGTCTTAGTCAGGGTTTCTATTCCTGCACAAACATCATGACCAAGAAACAAGTTGGGGAGGAAAGGGTTTATTCGGCTTACATTTCCATGCTGCTGTTCATCACCAAGGAAGTCAGGACTGGAACTCAAGCAGGTCAGGAAGCAGGAGCTGATGCAGAGGCCATGAAGGGATGTTCTTTACTGGCTTGCCTCACCTGGCTTGCTCAGCCTGCTCTCTTATAGAACCCAAGACTACCAGCCCAGAGATGGTCCCACCCACAAGGGGCCTTTCCCCCTTGATCACTAATTGAGAAAATGCCTTACAGTTGGATCTCATGGAGGCATTTCCTCAACTGAAACTCCTTTCTCTGTGATAACTCCAGCTGTGTCAAGTTGACACAAAACTAGCCAGTACAATTGACCCCTTTTCAACTTGACACACAAAAATATCACTAGTAAGCCTCAACCCTTACATTCTTATTCATCCCCAAGATCTAAATAACTTTAAAAGTCCCACAGTCTTTACATATTCTTAAAATTTCAATCTCTTTAAAATATCCATCTCTTTTAAAATCCAAAGTCTTTTTACAATTAAAAGTCTCTTAACTGTGGGCTCCACTAAAACAGTTTCTTCCTTCAAGAGGGAAAATATCAGGGTACAATCACAATCAAAAGCAAAAGTCAATCTCCAACCATCCATTGTCTGGGATCCAACTCACGATCTTCTTGGCTCCTCCAAGGGCTTGGGTCACTTCTCCAGCCAGGCCCTTTGTAGCACACAAGTCACCCTCTAGGCTCCAGATGCCTGTACTCCACTGCTGCTGCTGCTCTTGGTGGTCATCTCATGGTACTGGCATCTCCAAAACACTGCATGACCCCTTCAGTCCTGGGCCTTCAATTGCAACTGAGGCTGCACCTTCACCAATGGCCTTCCATGGCCTCTCACAGTGCTGAGCCTCAGCTGCTTTGCGTGACCCCTTCATGCCTTCAAAACCAGTACCACCTGGGTGACCCTTACATATTACCAAGTCCTGCTGCAGCAGGAGTACAACCTTGGCCATCTCTGGAACACAGCCCCTTTGTCCTTTCAGAAAACACTTCCCAGAAGATGTCACCTCAATGATGCTGGTCTCTTCTTAATCACCGCTAATTTCTTAGCTCCAGCTAACCAGCATCAATAGTCCCAATAATGCAAAGTTTTTGCTTTGGTAGTTCTGGTATCTTGTTAATCACAGCTGATTCTTCAGCCCCAGCTAACCAGAACTACAGAATCTTCACAATCAAAACAGCAATGGCCCTGAAAAGAGTCTTTAATTTTCCTTCTGAAATTTCACAAGCCAGGCCTCCATCTTCTGTAGTGTTCTCAACATTATCTTCCAAGCTCCTACACAACATCCAACAGAGCTCTTAACAACAGATGGATCTTCAAGCCCAAAGTTCCAAAGTCCTTTCACAGTCCTCCCTAAAACATGGTCAGGTTGTCACAGGAATACCCCACTCTGCTGGTACCAATTTGTCTTAGTCAGGGTTTCTTTTCCTGCACAAACATCATGACCAAGAAACAAGTTGGGGAGGAAAGGGTTTATTCGGCTTACACTTCCATACTGCTGTTCATCACCAAGGAAGTCAGGACTGGAACTCAAGCAGGTCAGGAAGCAGGAGCTGATGCAGAGGCCATGGAGGGATGTTCTTTACTGGCTTGCCTCACCTGGCTTGCTCAGCCTGCTCTCTTATAGAACCCAAGACTACCAGCCCAGAGATGGTCCCACCCACAAGGGGCCTTTCCCCCTTGATCACTAATTGAGTAAAATGCCTTACAGTTGGATCTCATGGAGGCATTTCCTCAACTGAAGCTCCTTTCTCTGTGATAACTCCAGCTGTGTCAAGTTGACACAAAACTAGCCAGTACACTAGGAAAGGGGATAACATTTGAAATGTAAATAAAGAAAATATTTGATATAAAGAAAACAAAAAAGAAAAGAAAACGCCCCAAGAGATGCCCATAAGCAAATCTGATCTAGATAGTCAGTTGAGATTCTCTTTTCTCATGTAACTCTGTGTTTGCGTTAAGTTGATTGCTAAACCTAACGATGAAAGTAAGATTTCTTATCTAGGCTGTGAGCTCTAATTCTCCATGCCCCTCTCCCTGGTTATGTCCTAATTTTCATCCGTCAGTTACTCAAAGTGACCTTAGGGTGCAGGAAGCATATATGATGTTTGGGTTTGCTCTGTTGGTTGAAATCCTTTATTGCTTTGTTGCCAATGGCAACACATCTTCCCAAGGAAGAATAGAAATTCTCTATCTTGAATCATGGTGATAAATATTAAATAAAATAAATCACATATTCTGAAAGAAAGAAACCAGTAAACAAGAAGCACTATTTCTATATTATCTTGACAAAGAATCTTACGTGAATTGAAACAATTTTCTCTGAGACTGACAATATTTTTTGTGGTCATTAGTATTCTTGGGATCATAAAAACTGGATCTTGACATACATCCAAGATGCTCAGAAATGATTCTGATTCTATCAATTTTATTATTTTGCTGGGTATTTTCTTTTTACCTTGTTGCCTTGTGAGAGCCTTATTTAACTATAAACATACACTATCATTACTTTATTTAAATAGAGTTGCTGATTTTCTCAGAAAATTGCCTGAAATAAATAGCAACAACATGTGAACTTTTATTTAAGGGAGTGAATATATTCTTCATAAAATATGCAAGAAATGAGTACTGCTGGTGTCAATTACCTGTGTATTGGTACTTCTGTTTTAATCTTTGAAATCATTAAGAATAGGATTCCCATTGACAATTTGAAAGCAAAAATCAGAATTAATTTGAAACCAGGGCTTTTCACCCTCAGCTCCATTGACATATGGTGCTGCAAGCTTCCTTTTGGTGTACAAATGCTGTTCTGCCCCATGCAGTACAGGCCATTATGCAGCATCTTGTCCGCTATTTGTGTGTGGCTTTGTTTTTGTCAACTTGATGAAGTTTAGGGTCATCTGGGAACAGGAAACCTCACATGTGAAACCATCTCCATCAGATTAGCTAGTAGGAAAGTCTGTGGGGGTATTTTCTTTTTTTAAGTTTGGTGTAGGAGTACCCAACCCACTGTGAGAGATGCCCTGCACTTGCAGGTGATTCTGGATTGGATAAGAGAGATGAGTAACCCCTCCATCATCTCTGCTTCTGTTCTTGCCTCCAGACTTTTGCTTTGAGTTAATGACCTGACTTCTCTTCTTGATAGACTGTTATATAAAACAAAAAACAAAAACAAAGAAACCTTTTCTTCCCAAAGTTGTCTTGGGTCTTGTTTATCAAAATAGAAAGAAAATAAGTAACTTCTCCTTCTGGATGTGACAATCAAAAATGCTTCCAGAGACTGCTTCAGGTCTCATGGGAGTCGGGTGGTGTGGTTGAAAACCAGTCACTGGAAAGAAGAAGTTAGTATCTATTTTGTGTATGATATAATATATAAATGATTCTAAAGATACCACCCTAAACTACTATAGCTGATAAACACTTTTAGTAAGATAGTAAGATACAAAGTTAAATTTAAAAAATCAGTAATCTTTCTATATACAAAAGATATCTGGGCTGAGAAAGAACTACCCTTAACAATAGCTTCAAATAAGATAAAATATCTTTGGATGACTCTACCCAAGCAAGTAAAATATTTGTATAATAAAAACTTTAAGACATCAAAGAAAAGAAATTAAAGAAGATGGAAAGACTTCCTATGCTCAAGAATCAATAGGATTTATATATTTAAAATGATTATCTTATACAGTCAATCCAATATCTGTTAAATTCCAACACAATTGTTCACAGATCTTAGAAGCACAGTTTTCAGCTTAATATGGAAACACACACACATGCAGTAGCTAAAACAATTCTGAATAATAAAAGAATTGTTGGAGGTATCACCATTCCCAACATCAAATTGTACCACAGAGCTTCAGTAATAAAAACAGTATGGCATGGGTACAAAATCAGACATGTTTATTGTTAGAATTAATTTGAAGAACCAGACATAAATTGATATACCCACGGATACATGATTTTTTTAATAAAGAGCCAATTATACACATTAGAAAATATACAGCATCTTTAACAAATGGTCTTAGTCACATGGGATGACTTAATGTAGAATAATGCAAATAGATCTATACTTATCACCATGCATAAAACTAAGCTCCAGTGGACCAAAGATCTTAACATAAAGCCAGATACACTAAACCAGATAGAAGAAGACATGGGGATGAACCTTGAACCCATTGGTACAGGAAAAGGCATTCTGAACAGAATACCCTTAGCACAGGATGTACGATCAATAACTAATAAATGGGACCTTATGAAATGGAAAAGCTTCTGCACAGCAAAAGACACCGTCATTCAAACAGTGTGGCAGCATACAGAATGGGAACAGATACTTTTACTAACTCTGCATCCTATAGAGGGATAATAGCCAAAATATTTAAAGAACCAAAAATATTAGATATTAAAAAAAATCTGGCACAGACCTAAACTGATAATTCTCAAAAGAGGAAATTCAAATAGCTAAGAATCACTTAAAGAAACGTTAAAACCCTTAGCCATCAGGGAAGTGCAAACCAAAATGAGTTTGGGGTTTCATCACACACCAGTCAGAATATCTAAGATCAATAAAACAAGTGATAGTTCATGCAGGCAAGGATGTGGAGTAAGGAGAACACTCTTTCATTTGCTGGTGGTAGTATAAAAATGTATAGCCACTATGGAGATCAGTGTGGAGGTTCATCAGGAAAATGGGAGTCAATTTAACTCAAGATTGATTGGATATATATCTAAAGGATGCCTTATCCTACCATAGAGTCAGTTCAACCATATTCACTGATGCTCACTTCATAATAGCCAGAAATTGGAAACAACAGGTGAATGGACAAAGGAAATGTGGTACATTTATACAATGAAACATTACTCAGCTGTGAAAAAGAATAAAATCATGAAAATGAGTGGAATAGAAAAAGTCAACCTGAGTAGGTAACCTAGGTCCAGAATATCAAATATGGTATGCATTCACTTATATATGTATATTAGCTGATAAGTCAGTGATAACCAAGCTACAGTCCATAGAATCATAGAGGCTATGTATAGAGTAAGAGACCAGGATGAGGCAGATAGATCTCCCCAGGAAAGGAAAATAGAATATGTATTTATGCATGGGTGGGTGGAGCTGGCACAGGAATATCAAATGGTGATGGAGGAAATAAAGGGAGAGCAGGTAAAATTAAGGGTTATTTGTGGGTTAGAATGAAAACCTAATACAGTACAAGCTTCCTAAATTATAGGAAGGTAATTTAAAGGAACTTGTCAAATGATGAAGAAGACAGATCCCCAACTGGACAGTTTTTGACACTGAAGCATCTATTACCAGGAATGGATTAGATCTAGTTGAATTTTTGGCTGAAGGGATCCCATGGGAACCCCTAAACAATCCAAGCTGTCGCCAAGACTGTAGATTGTTCTCCATAAACATCCTAAATGAGATTTCTTCATCAAATTTCTCACCTCAGACATCAGGGAACCTTTCTGAAAAGGAAATGGAGAGAGTCTAAGAGTCAGAGGGGATGGAAGACACCAAAGCCCAAATATGAACTCACAGAGATTGTGGCAGCATGCACAGAGCCTGCATGGGTCTGTAATAGATGAAGGTTTTAGAGCTGACAGGACTAGTGAACACATACCTCCATCCCTAACTCAGAAACTATCACTAATTGATAACCACTTGCAAATGAAAATGTAATGTACTCCAATCTCATCAAGGTAGTCTGCATGGTCAGTAGCAGACAGCCAAATGGAGTGATCGGGTGGGTGGGTGGTGGTGCACTTGGAAAGGCAGGGGCATGGAATGGGTGATAACCTTTGAAATGTAAATAAACAAAATAACCAATAAAACAAGAGTTTTATAAGAAAAAACAAAAAGAAAATGAACTCAAAGGCATCTTTGGATATTCCTTGTCTCATAATGTGTGTCAGGACTTTTTTGTTTGTTTTGTTTTGTTTTTGTTGTTTCGTTTCATTTTTGTTTTAAGTTATCTTATTTTTTATTTAATTTTGTTTGCATCTCTGTTTACCCTACAGGTCTTTGGAGGAAATGTTACGGTTTCCAGGTTTTTTGTTTTGTTTTGCTTTTATGGGACTCCTGAGTGTAGGAATGAGTGGGTCTCTATGTCTATATCTGCTTCTTATGCCAGTTGGAGGGCCCTTTTTCTTCTGTTGGTTTGTTTTGTCCTATCCAGACATGGTAGATATTATATTATATTATATTATATTATATTATATTATATTATATAGTACAGTACTGTACAGTATAGTATGGTGTAGTATAATGTATTCCCTTAGAAGCCAATTTGTTTTCTTGTGAGAGACAAAAGGGAATGGATCCAGATGGGAGAGGAGGTGGGAGAAAACTGGGAAGAGTGGGGAGAAGAACTGTAATCAGGATATATTTATGTGAGAAAAAAATATTTTCAGAAAATGAAAAAAGAGAAAGAAAATCACAGTCATAAATTCACATTGTAGGGTCTTTTTTTTTCCTACAGTTCATCCAAGAATTGAGAAAAGTGTTCCTTTTAGAAGAAACAAAGATACTGAAAAGAAAGAAGGTAAGAATGGGCTGTTCCTATTTGATTCTGTATTCAGGATTTTCTTCTGGTCAAGATGTGTCCCTCAAGTGAAAAGGATCGGCCTGCAGTCCTCTTGATTGCACTTCCTTTTCTCACTTTTTGACAGGTCTTTCCCAGGCACAGCAAAGTATTCGTGATAGCTGCAATTTATTGCAGAATCCAACTCACCAATTTCCTCCTCACAGTTGAGACATTGTTCTCTTTCACAGTCACATGAACGAACACATTTACCTCCTGCCATTTCACAACAGCCATTTCTCTCAGACACCATAAAGTTAAGAACTCAGTGTACACAATTAAATGGTCCTTTTAAAGACTCCACAAAGCTCCACGGATTTATTTAAACAGTGACTCATTATGTTATCCATCTCAGAGGCAAACCCCACTTTCCATTCTCGCGTTTATTGCTTTCTTACATAGGGTGACTGACATTTAATAGTCTAAAAGTCTGGTAAAGTAAAAACTTAGCCTTTCTTTGAATCATGATAGTGTAGAGTTCAGGGGTCATGAAGACATCAAACTTGCAATAAATCTCTAATGGTGAAAAACCTACTTGGTTTCATCAAGCAATTTCATGCCTTCCTTGTTACATCATCTAAATTAACTCTAGATCCATACATCAATTAGCAATAGACCAAAACAAACCTCTTTGTTTTATCTGAAATTCAGACTTGATCTCAAAGAGGATCATGGATGCAAGAATGAATTGATTTCTTCTGGGTACTTCATTCCATTTCTGCCTTTGACAGCTTTTCTCAAACCAGACTGAAATGGGTGGTGAATTGAGACTTATTTCTTCTAAAGTCACAAAAGGTAGCTAGAGCTCAGGAATCTGATAAGCATTTGTAACTCTTTTTTTTTTTTTTCAAAATAGAGAAAACTAGAGCACAAAGATTATTTGAAGTAGTTTCTTTTATTCTGTACCTTTTGTAACTCGAGTCCTCTGTAGCTGGAAGAGAGGTGAGTTCAATCAGACAGGTGAATTGGCTCTGAGACGACCACTATGTAGCATCCCAGTTCTTTTTACCCATTATCTTCTCCCTTTTTTAAATTAGATATTTTCTTTATTTACATCTCAAATGCTAGCCCCTTTTCTAGTTTCCCCTCTGAAAACCCCCTATCCCTTCCCCTTCCCTGTGCTCATGAATCCACCCACTCCTGCTTCCTGGCCCTGGCATTCCCCTGGGGCATAGAATCTTCACAAGACCAAGAGCCTCTCCTCCCATTGATGACCGACTAGGCCATTCTCTCCTACATATGCAGCTAGAGCCATGAGTCCCACCATGTGTTTTCTTTGGTTGGTAATTTAGAGCCAGGGAGTTCTGGGGGTACTGGTTAGTTCATACTCTTGTACCTCCTATGGGGCTGCAAACCCCTTCAGCTCCTTGGGTACTTTCTCTAGCCCCTTCATTCAGGACCCTGTGCTCCGTCCAATGGATGACTGTGAGCATTCACGTATTTGTCAGGCACTGTCAGAGCCTCTCAGGAGACAGCTATATCAGGGTCCTGTCAGCAAGCTCTTGTTGGCATCCACAATAGTGCCTGGTCTTGGTGGTTGTTTATGAGATGGATCCCAAAGTGGGTCAGTCTCTGGATGGTCATTCCTTCAGTTTCTGCTTCATACTTTGTCTCTGTAACTCCTTCCATGGGTATTTTGTTTCCCTTTCTAAAAAGGACAGAAGTATCCACACTTTGGTCTTCCTTCCTTTTGAGTTCCATGTGTTTTGCGAATTGTATCTTGGGTATTCCATGCTTCTGGGCTAATATCCACATATCAGTGAGTGCATATCATGTGTGTTCTTTTGTGATTGGGTTACCTCTAGTGTGATACTTGCCTGTTTTGTTCAAATGCTTTGCTCTCCAGGCAATTCTCTCACCCCATCCTTCACTCCTGTCTCAGAGGTTTAGCAAAGCTTAGTCTGTGAGATCATAGCAAGCTGGGTTTATGTAGCTATCTGCCTGTAGTAATCCAGTCCTGGGCCACACCGTATGACCTCCTTTAACCGAAGAAAGAGGTCAAATACAGGTTTGAAGCTACTCATCCAGGCTTCTTCTTCACACCACACATAAAGTTAAGATCTCCTGATTCTCTACCCCAAACTGGGAAGGGTTAGAATAGATGCCTTCACTTTTTTGCTTCCATCTTTGCTTCTTCAAGTGTTGCTATTCAAGTGTTGGTTATACTTGTAAGTTGATGAAATCTGGATCTGGTGACATATTTTTTCCTTCCCATATATCTTAGGACTTTATTGCTATGAAGGGACACCATGACCAAGGCAATTGTTATAAAGACAAACATTTAATTGGGGCTGCCTTACTGTTTCAGAGGTTCAGTCCATTTTCATCATGGCAAGAAGCATGGCAGCATACAGGCAGACATGGCAAAAGGAGCTGAGAATTCTACATGTTGATTTGAAGGCAGCCAGGAAGAAGGTCTCATTCTGCACTGGATAGAGCTTGAGAATTTAGAGACCTCAAAGCCCACCCCAACAGTGATGTACTTCCTCCAAGGCCACACCTCCTAGTAGTGCCACTCTCCATAGACCAAGTATTCAAACACAAGAGTCTACAGGGCCAAAGCTATTCAAACCACCATACCACCCGCCTTTAATCTTTCCTTCTTTCCTTCCTAATTGTTTTATTACCTACTTTGTGGCAGTTTCTTTTCTAGACCTTATGGAATATTCTTAGGTTATTACAGGCCTGCTTTTCTGGGGATTGTCAAAGTTTGGTCTCTGTGCTTGCCTCACTTGTTCACCATGACCTAAGCAGTTTACTTTGCAAACATGCTTCGTATCATTGAAATCTGGCATCCAGAAACATGCCTAATGCAAAGGGTCCATCTGTTTGTGAACTGGAACACTCAGAACTGTTCGCTGACAACCCTTTTCTCTTTCAGGTAAACCATCTCAAGTAGTTCAGTATAATGATAAAAATTAGCACACTGATCACCAGTGTTCTGAGATCTTTTTCAATGCTTTCCACTACTTCTGCTCAGGATAATGCCTTCTTTTCATCCCATCCCACTCCCTAATGGGACAAGGGAGCCGTTTGTCTTAGAAAGATAGAACCAAATTTTTTTTTCATTATTCCGATAACCTCACAAACTATATGAGAAAAGTTCCTGTACATCTGATGAGAAATTGGAACCAAAAGTTATCACGGTCATGAAGACAGAATAAACTTGTCTTACAAGCTCTTGGGTGATTTGGCACTTGGTATGTTCCTTACTGGTATAATGAAAAGTTCTTGCTCTAAATAAAGATGTCCCTCAGTACTGGCATGTAGCTCACTGGTGGAACACTTCTTGAATGTTAAAAAAAATAAAAGAAAGAAAGAAAGAAATTTTTAAAAGGATGGAATGAGCCCAGGACATCTAATTATACCCAGCACAGGAATACGGGCTTATTGAATCCTGCCAACTACAGGACATGGGCTGTTTTTATTTTAAGAAGCTTTTCTATTATAAATTTCTAGTCTATCAACAGAAATGTAAATTATTGCAATGCACTCTCTTATGTTTGGACTTTCTATGTGGAGTGTAATTATTTCTATTTTTTGAGGAGGAGAAACAATAGTCAATTTTAAGTTGGCATCTTAGAAACGTATGGAACACTAAGCTGGTAAAATAAAGACAAACAATTATATATCATTAGTAGAAAGGAAACCGGGCTCCCACAAAGACACATTTGATGTATTCAGAGACATATTTCACTGGGACACAATTCTCCTCCTTGATGACAGTATGCCCATCATTATGATGCTGATGTGAAAGGCTCTTGTGTGGGAACTGGCTTCTGATTCTTATCCCAAGAATTCATCTGACACACACAGGGAGCCACTACCATAACCAAGGCCCTGAGCCTGCACCACTCACCCTCACTCCATGTGTTTATCCAGCCATTGTCCCATTTCTTTCTGAAGAAGATATTTTACTTTTATTTCCATTTGCTCATCTTCTATTTCATTTTCTCTCCTTGGCAAGCATTTCTTAAGCTGTCAGATGCTGGGGACAGCACACAATGACAGGGACTGCCTGCAGTAGGCTGGGATGGAGACATCTCAGTAGTCCATGGCAGCTCTTTGTAAAAAAAAAAAAAAAAAAAAAAAAAAAAACAGTTGTTCCCATTTCTCCTAACCTTATCCCTATACAACAGCTGTATAGATTTCATTTGTGGGACACAGCACATCACAGTTCTAATGGTCCAAGTGCATGCTGTGTGTTCTTATCTTGGAAACAATGTAATAACTACACAATGGTAGTTTCAGATGACTTTTGCTTGACTTGCAAAGAACGTTTGAAGAAATTATTAGAAAATGAAATAGAGCCAACATTGGGACCCCAAGAAAGGAAAAATTATTAAAGTTATGAAATAAGTTTTGTATAACATTTGAGAGTGGCTCCTGAATAAGCAAGTATAAAATATGTAAAATCTTATATTAGTAAAGCTAAGTCCAAACACTGAGACTCTTAGAAGAGTCATTGTGTGCAATGTGCAGAAGCAGAAAGCTAGGGGAATTAGTGTTAAGGGTTAACTTGATTATTTCTGGCCATTGCCTGGCAGCTTTGCCCGTGTTATTTATCATTAGAGCTTTATAAGAAAATGCAAGTAGCTGGTCTCAGAGCTCTGAGCTCTAATGTATAATAAGTTAAAGTTTAAATAGTGATAAGTTTGCACTAGGGAAGCTTGAAACTTTGGGGAACAATTGTAATTCTTGATTCTTTGTGGGACGTGGTTATTCTTTTGAATTTGATATGGCAATGATTGTACAATGTCCTTTTTTTTTAACCTGCTTTTGGAATATCAATAAAAGACTGGGGCAAGAGAAAGGCAAGAGAGTGAGTAGAGAACATGTAGAGAGAGTAGAGAGCATGGAGAGAGCGAGTGAGGAGTATGTGAGGTAAATGTGAAGAGCGAATGAAGAGTGAGAGAGCGAGCTTCATTAAATACTCCTATGAATTTAGTTCTCATACTTCTAAGTCTAATGTATACTTAGTTTTATTTTATTCATGAACTCTTCAAAATACGAAAAGCTCCACATTTTTCTGTTAAGTAAGAATTTTCTCCTTTATTGAAAATAAAGATTTTCTTCCATACAATATATCCTGATTACAGTTTCCTCTTCCTCTACTCTTCCTAGTTCCTCTCCATCTTCCGTTCTCTCTAGATCCACTTCCTTTCTGTCTCTCATTAGAAAAACTGGTTTCTAATATATAAGAGAAAGCATAACAAAACAAAATAAGATAAAACAAAAACCATCATATCAAAAACCATCATATCAAAGTTGAACAAGGCAAGCCAACAGAAGAAGAAGAACACCAAGAGAAGGCCCATGAATCAGAGACTCAGTTATTCACACACTCAGGAATCCCATAGAAATACTAATATATGTGTATGTTTGAATGCATGCAGAGGACCTGGTGCAGACCCATGCAGACCCTCTACTTGTTGCTTAAGTCTATGTGAGTTCATATGACACTGAGATGATTTGGAGGGACTTAGAAAGGCGGCTGGAATTGAGAGAGCTCATATATATATATACATATATATATGAGTATATATGGAGAGAGAGAGAGAGAGAGAGAGAGAGAGAGAGAGAGAGAGAGAGAGAGAAAGTTAGTTCTCCTGGATGCATGGGTAGAGATTAACAAAATAATGTATAAAAGCCATGCTATAATCTATTTGAAATGTCTTTGGTAGGAATTTTATGTCCATGGAAGAAAAATATGTTACCCATGATGCTGTCTATTTCTGGTCCCTGGCAAATACCCACAACCAGGTCCTGAGCATTGGCCTCTTAAGTACTTCTCTGTCTAGTTGTACTATTGCTGTGGCGTTAGCCATCTTCAACCTTGGCTGTCTTGCTTTTACTTCTCACTGGCCCCTCAGATCCTCAATAAGCTATGATCAACAGTCGGAAAGAGCCATTTTTTTTTTCTTCTCAGAGAAGCTACTCTATTAATGCTGTTGACCTCTGCAATTGCTCTTGACCGTGCATCCAAAGCCCAGGCAAAGGACAATCTGCACACAATGTCAGTGTGAGATACTATCAGTCAGAACCAAATTTACCAATGTTATAAACAACCTGGGACCTTACTGATAACCCGTCAGAAATGTGTTTCTTAAAGCACTTGAACGAAGATTAAAAACAAAATTAAAAATCTACAATGGGCTGGGTGCTTTATAAGTAAAAATAAATCATGAGTTACTAGAAAAGATAAATTTAAAATTTTCAAATTTAAAAAATGTTAAATTCAGTTTACTTTTATACAGTGATGTTTGGTGAGACTTTACGAGTGTATCTTCTGACATTACCAAAAGACACATGCTTACAGCTTACAAACTGATCTGCTAGCTCTTATAGGCTTTCTGACCCCTCATCTGAAATGTTCCTTGAGCTCTAGGTGTGGGAATGTTGTGTTGATGTATCCATTGGTCTGGGACCCACAACTCTGCTTTCTAATTGATTGTTGTTTTCTGTAATGGTTTCCATATTTGCATCTAAGTGGAAGAAGAAAAGGCTATGAGGCCTCAATTCTATACAAAAACTACAAGCAACTAAAAAATACTGAGAGTGGAAGACATAGTTTTCTACAGGTAAGCATTCCAATTAATTATTCAATACCAGACAGCCATCCTTGAAAATATAAACAAATAGCATTATATAGACTTAGCAGGTTATATTTAGAAAATGCTTATTTATATGTATACATATTTATACATGTATGTATATATATAAGAGTAATTTATGAAAAAAGAAGACATGAGGATGAAAGAGAGCAAAGACGGATATATGGAAGGTTTTGGAGGGAGGAAATGAAAATGATGTAATTGTGTTACAATCTTAAAAATATAAGAAAAAAATGAGATTCAAGAGATATAAAATTGTGTAGGACAATATAGTAATATAGTTTGCTAAGCTGGTAAAGTCTGGTACCCTTTTAGCAAAAGACAAACAAATATGTGAAATCATAATTAACTAATTTATTACAAATGTCTTGTGACATGAGAGCCATTTAATAGAGTATTATTTGTCCATGAATAATAATATACATTAAGGAGAATAAGCCAGACACAGAAAAACAAGTATCACATGTTTTCTCTTTTATGTGGAAAGGAGAGGAGGGAGAGAAGTAAAGATGGACAGAAATTTGTAAGTTAATAAAATGTATAATAAATATATAATATAATAAATATATAATATAATAAACATATAATATAATATAATAAATATATAATATGATATATGATAGTTACTTTTCTCACTGCTGTGACCAAATACCTGACAAGAGTCTGTGAATAGTTTATGTTGATTTACAGTTTTATACAGTTTTATTCATCATGATGAGGAAGTCATGCTCTCTGGAGTTTGGGGGAACTGATCACATAGAGAGTCATGTTGGCATTAGACTCTCCCTTTGTGAAAGTGTGTACACACATGCCAGCACCTCTGTTTGGAGATCAGAGGACAAACGTGTTGCTCCGCACTTTCTATCTTGTTCACTGCTCAAAATGCCATGCTAGCAGAGCCTGAGCTCCCAGTGATACTCCTGCCCTATATTTTGGAAAAGCAGTGCTAAGATTATAGCCATTTTTGCTACTGCACTGGGCTTTTAAGCAGGTTCTGTCCTCCAAACTTCACCTCCAGGCCTGTACAACAAGCACTTTACCCCCTGAGCCACCTCCATAGCCAGTTTTCCCTTTTTTATTCAGTCTGGGACTATAGCCCATGGAATATTGCTGTCTAGATTATAGTGAGCCTTCCATCTTCAAGTAACCTAGTCTAGATATGCCCTCACAGACGTGCCTAGAGGTTTGTCTTCTGGGTGATTCTAGACCTTGTCAAGTTGCCAGCCAACATTAACCATCATAATGTCTTAGTGATTATCAGTAATATTATTAATAAAACAATGTACCAGATACAGGTGAGAGGTCAAACCACAGTAATGAATAGGAGAAAGCAACCACAAGCTTTAGGCTCAGACTTACTGACAGAGCAGTTTTCAGGGTCTGCCTAGTGTGAAAGCAAAGAATGTTTAACATGAGAGGTTCAGGAACGTATTGTTTTACAATTTATTTACATTTTGATATATATATACATACACACACACACACACACACATATATATATGTATATATATATACATATACACATATATACATATATATTTGTGTTTTTGTTTTTATTTATATTTTTACTTCTATTTTTATATATTTATATTTATGTTTGTGGTTATGTTTGTATTTATTTATATTTTGTATTTGTATTTATATTTGTATTCATATTCACTTAGATTTAGATGGTTTATGTTCATGTTAATGTTTGTATTTATAGGTACATATTTGTACATTTTGGTACAATACTGTGGATCTGAAATAAACCCATAAATTTAACCCATGGTGAGATACAACATTTCTGTAAAAATCTACAATGGCCAAGTTGTGTCACTTCAAGACGGCTCACGCTTCAAAGCATTAAGCTTACCTGACAGGAAGCTTTAAAATGAAATGACCTGCATATGCTTACCTTGACCCATGCTATAGAAACTCAAACAAGTCCTAAGTAGGTCCTTAAACATTCATGGTTAAACCATGATAAGCAAAATGGCTAAGCTCAGAGTCCAGAGAAGAAGCTGGGTGGGGTGCAGCAGGGCTAAGGGATCAGTGTTTGCAAGACAGCTAAGAGCAAACAAAACAGCAGCTGGAAATATGAGCAAGATTTATGGATGGGCAGAAGATGAATAGCCAATAACTTTCCCTTGGATAAGCATTTATTGCCTAAGGCTATGTGTATTATAAAATATGGTGGGAGAAAAACTAAGAAGAGTCAAACGCAAGCTCCTGTGGATCATTAATCATTGACAAAGATGAGACAAGGTCTAGTTGAAGGCTCAGAGTAATGAGTTTGGAGATTCTTTATTGCAAAACTATCAAGTAAATTGTGACTATGCAGCCACAAGTGATCAGCAGAACACTGGGATTGCTTGAGACATGTGGGTAAGAGCTTACAGTCCTGTTCTCAGTGAACACAGAGCTGGACCTCATCAGGAACACTCAAGAGCATATATTCTTTTTTTTTTATTAGATGTTTTCTTTATATACATTTCAAATGCTATCCCAAAAGTTCCCTATACCCTCCCCCTGGCCTGCTCCCCCACCCACTCCCGCTTCTTGGCCCTGGCATTCCCCTGTACTAGGGCATATAAAGTTTGTAAGACCAAGGGGCCTCTCTACCCAGTGATGGCCGACTAGGCCATCTTTTGCTACATGTGCAGCTAGAGATACGAGCTCTGGGGGTACTGGTTAGTTCATATTGTTGTTCCACTTATAGGGATGCAGACCCCTTCAGCTCCTTGGGTGCTTTCTCTAGCTCCTCCATTGGGGGCCCTGTGTTCCATCTTATAGATGACTGTGAGCATCCACTTCTGTATTTGCCAGGCACTGGCATAGCCTCATACAAGACAGCTATAACAGGGTCCCTTCAGCAAAATCTTTCTGGCAATAGTGTCTGGGTTTGGTGGCTGATTATGGGATGGGTCCCGAGGTGGAGTAGTATCTGGATAGTCCATCCTTTCGTCTTAGCTCCAAACTTTGTCTCTGTAACTCCTTTCATGGGTATTTTGTTCCCTATTCTAAGGAGGAATGAAGTATCCACCCATTGGTCTTCCCTCTTCTTGATTTTTCTTGTGTTTTGAAAATTGTATCTTGGGTGTTCTATGTTTCTGAGTTAATATCCACTAATCATTGAGTGCATTTCTAGAGACTTCTTTTGTGATTGGGTTACCTCACTAAGAATGATATCCTCCAGATACATCTATTTGTCCAAGAATTTCATAAATCCTTTTTTAAAATAGCTGAGTAGTACTCAATTGTGTAAATGTACCATATTTTCTGTATCCATTCTTCTGTTGAGGGAATCTGGGTTCTTTCCAACTTCTGGCTATTATAAATAAGGCTGCTATGAACATAGTGGAGCATGTGTTCTTATTACCAGTTGGAACTTCTGGGTATATGCCCAGGAGAGGTATTGCTCGATCTTCCAGTAGTATTATGTCCAATTTTCTGAGGAACCTCCAGACTGACTTCCAGAGTGGTTGTACAAGCTTGCAATCCCACCAGCAGTGGAGGAGTGTTCCTCTTTCTCCATATCCTCGCCAGCATCTGCTGTCATCTGAATTTTTGATCTTAGCCATTCTGACTGGTGTGAGGTGGAATCTCAAGGTTGTTTTGGTTTGCAAATATTTCCCTGATGATTAAGGATGTTGAACATTTTTTCAGGTGCTTCTCAGCCATTCTGTATTCCTCAGTTGAGAATTCTTTGTTAAGCTCTGTACCCCATTTTTAATGGGGTTATTTGGATTTCTGGTGTCCAGCTTCTTGAGCTCTTTGTATATATTGAATATTAGTCTCCTATCAGATTTAGGATTGGTAAAAATCTTTTCCCAATCTGTTGTTGGCCTTTTTGTCTTATTGACAGTGTCTTTTGCCTTACAGAAGCTTTGAAATTTTATGAGGTTCCATTTGTCAATTCTTGATCTTACAGCAAGATCAAATCTTGCTGTTCTGTTTAGGAATTTTCCCCCTGTGCCCATATCTTCAAGGCTTTTCCCCATTTTCTCCTCTATGAGTTTCACTATCTCTGGTTTTATGTGGAGTTCCTTGATCCACTTAGATTTGACCTTAGTACAAAGAGATAGGAATGGATGAATTCACATTCTTCTACATGATAACCGCCAATTGTGCCAGCACCATTTGTTGAAAATGCTGTCTTTTTTCCACTGGATGGTTTTAGCTCCCTTGTCAAAGATCAAGTGACCATAGGTTCTAAAGTTCAGAATTACTTGAAGAACCCAAGTGTGGGGAGCACAACAAGTCATGGTTTGAGACGCATAGGCTTTTCCAATTCTATTGTAAGAAGCCTTTTTTTTTTCCACTTGCAAAATCCATCATTAAAAACTCCAGCACATGTAGTAGGTGGTACAGAACTCTGTCCTAAATTTTAGCAAATCCAAATATAGACTTTTTTTGACTCCCGAAGAATTCATCAGATGTCTTGGCTTCTCAATCACATTATCTAAAATATGGTAGTAAACATAAACCCTCTGTGGTCTGCTTGACCACATTTCTGTGAGGATGAATTCAAATCTTAACAAAGAAAAGATGGCTCTCAGTGTGCATACACACTGGTATAATTAACAATTGCTTAACTTAGCCTCGATTTTATAGATGAAAGAGGCTCCATCTATATTATATTATTAAATTAGGAAATTTATTTAGTTACCTGCTATATAGGTAATCTTTGCTGGGCCTGGTGGTGAATGATTGTAATCTCAGTATCTAAGGAAGGAAGGAAGGAAGATTGACCGTTCAAGGTGAGTCTGGGTTACATATTAAAGGTCAACATAAACTCCATTTGTCTTCATTTAAGGACTAGGTCTGATTTAGAAAAAGAAAGTCATGAGACACCAGCTCCAGGAACAGACCATGAAATCCAGAAACAGGGTCATAAACCCCCCTCCCAAAGAACAGCCTGGGATAACCACAAAAAATGGGGAAATATCTTATCTCAGAATAGGCCAGCTATGCTGGGCAGCTCTATCTCATCGGTGGCTAAATGTTCATGACATAGGAGTGCAGACAACTGACCATCTATGACCTCCGCAGCTCCTACCAATGACATTTTAGATTACCTAATCCTTCTAGAGAGTTCCCCTGTTTTCCTAAAAGAAGGTCTGCTTACCTTTCTCTGGGGTCATCATTTTGAAGAATGATTGACCCTCAATTGCTGGATGTTTCTGTAAAGTAAATGTTCATTGTCTTTGCATACTGTCTGAGTCTGGGGTCTTCGTTCAGTGATTTTTCAGGCCCTTGCACAAAATGAAACTGTCTCAAAAGGAGGGAAAAAAACCAATAACTTATAGTTCTAGATATAACTAAATAAACCCAATTAACCTCATGATTTATATAATAAAACCTTTTTCTTAGGTTAGCACTTGTCTTAGTTATTTTTCTGTGGCAGTGATAAAATACCCTCATAAAAGGACCTTAAAGAAAAGAAATTTATTTTGGCTTGCACTGTGAGAGTATGTCCATTGTGGCATAGAAGTCTGTCTGGCAGGAGGAGCTTGTACTCATGTTGCCTTTGCTACCAAGTAAAAGAGAGACTATGTCTTGTGCTCAGCTAGCTTTTTTCTTTTATTCTCTTCTTGGCAGAGAAGCACCTGAAAAAATGTTCAACATCCTTAATCATCAGGGAAATGCAAATCAAAACAACCCTGAGATTCCACCTCACACCAGTCAGAATGGCTAAGATCAAAAATTCAGGTGACAGCAGATGCTGGCGAGGATATGGAGAAAGAGGAACACTCCTCCATTGTTGGTGGGATTGCAGGCTTGTACAACCACTCTGGAAATCAGTCTGGCGGTTCCTCAGAAAATTGGACATAGTACTACCGGAGGATCCCGCAATACCTCTCCTGGGCATATATCCAGAAGATGCCCCAACTGGTAAGAAGGACATCTCCACTATGTTCATAGCAGCCTTATTTATAATAGCCAGAAGCTGGAAAGAACCCAGATGCCCCTCAACAGAGGAGTGGATACAGAAAATGTGGTACATGTACACAATGGAGTACTACTCAGCTATTAAAAAGAATGAATTTATGAAATTCCTAGCCAAATGGATGGACCTGGAGGGTATCATCCTGAGTGAGGTAACACATTCACAAAGGAACTCACACAATATGTACTCACTGATAAGTGGATATTAGCCCAAAACCTAGGATACCCAAGATATAAGATACAACTTGCCAAATGCATGAAACTCAAGAAAAATGAAGACTGAAGTGTGGACACTATGCCCCTCCTTAGAAGTGGGAACAAAACACCCTTGGAAGGAGTTACAGAGACAAAATTTGGAGCTGAGATGAAAGGATGGACCATCTAGTGATTGCCATATCCAGGGATCCACCCCATAATCAGCATCCAAACGCTGACACCATTGCATACACTAGCAAGATTTTGCTGAAAGGACCCAGATATAGCTCTCTCTTGTGAGACTATGCCGGGGCCTAGCAAACACAGAAGTGGATGATCACAGTCAGCTATTGGATGGGTCACAGGGCCCCCGATGGAGGAACTAGAGAAAGTACCCAAGGAGCTAAAGGGAACTGCAACCCTATAGGTGGAACAACAATATAAACTAACCAGTACCCCGGAGCTCTTGTCTCTAGCTGCATATGTATCAAAAGATGGCCTAGTCGGCCATCACTGCAAAGAGAGGTCCATTGGACTTGCAAACTTTATATGCCCCAGTACAGGGGAATGCCAGGGCCAAAAAGGGGGAGTGGGTGGGTAGGGGATTGGGGGTGGGTGGGTATGGGGGACCTTTGGGATAGCATTGAAAATGTAAACGAGGAAAATACCTAATTTAAAAAAAAAAAAAAGAAAGAAAGAAAAATACACTTCAGCACTAAAAAAAAAAAAAAAAAAAAGTTAGACTCCAGAAGAAAACCAAGGCTCCTCAGAAACTTTGAAATAGATCTACCTGAAGATCCAGCTATACCACTCTTGGAAATATACGTAAAATACACCCCACCATGCTGCAGGGGCATGTGTTCCACTATGTTCATAGCAGCCTTATTTGTGATAGTCAGAACCTGGAAGCAACCTAGATGTCCCATGACAGAAGAATGGATACAGAAAATGTGGTTCATTTATACAATGGAGTACTTCTGAGCTATTAAGAATGAGAACATCCTGACTTCCACCCAATTGGATGGAACTAGAAAATATGCTGAGTGAGGTCACTCAGACCAAAAAGGACTTGCATGGTATGTACTCACTAATAAGTAGATTTTAGCCACCACCCTCCCCCCCCCCAAAAAAAATGTATAGAATACACAAGATACAGTTCACAGAGCTCAAAAAGCTCAACAAGCTGAAGTGCTCAAGTGAGGAGACTAGAGTCCCACTTGGGAGAGAGAAGAAAGCAATCACCAGTGGGGAGGGAGGGAGGCACATGGCAGGGAAAGCAGACAAGGTGAAGGGGAGTGTGAGTGGGGGGGGGGGGGAGAAACCTGATCTGGTATTGGGTGAAAAAAAAGGACTGAAGCCCTGAGGGCCAGCAGAAAGAATGTAAACAGCCAAATTCAGGAAATAGGAGGTTGGGAGGACCCCCAGAATACACCAGAGACCTGGGAGGTGAGAGACTCCCAGAACTCAATGGGAGGGACCTTAGATGAAACACCTGATAGTAGGAAGAAGGAAATTATAGAGCCCACCTTCAGCAGGAAAACAGAACATCAAGTGAGGGATGGGGTTGCCACCTCACAGTCACAACTCTGACCCATAATTGTTCCTGTCTGAAATGGAACAAAAGATGGAAATGGAGAGGAGCCTGAGGAAAGGAAGGTCCAGCAACAGGCCCAAAGCGGGATCCAGCTCAAGGGGAGGTCCCAAGGCCTGACACTGTTACTGAGGCTATGAGTGCTCACAGAAAGGAATCTCTCATGACTGCCCTCCAAAAGACCCAACAAGCAGGTAAAAGAGTCAGATGCTCTAATGTTCTTTTTTTTTTTTTAATTTTTTATTAGGTATTTAGCTCATTTACATTTCCAATGCTATACCAAAAGTCCCCATACCCACCCACCCCCACTCCCCTACCCACCCACTCCCCCTTTTTGGCCCTGGCATTCCCCTGTACTGGGGCATATAAAGTTTGCGTGTCCAATGGGCCTCTCTTTCCAGTGATGGCTGACTAGGCCATCTTTTGATACATATGCAGCTAGAGTCAAGAGCTCCGGGGTACTGGTTAGTTCATAATGTTGTTCCACCTATAGCGTTGCAGATCCCTTTAGCTCCTTGGGTACTTTCTGTAGCTCCTCCATTGGGAGCCCTGTGATCCATCCATTAGCTGACTGTGAGCATCCACTTCTGTGTTTGCTAGGCCCCGGCATAGTCTCACAAGAGAGAGCTATATCTGCCCAGGAGAGGTATTGCTGGATCCTCCGGTAGTACTATGTCCAATTTTCTGAGGAACCGCCAGACTGATTTCCAGAGTGGTTGTACAAGCCTGCAATCCCACCAACAATGGAGGAGTGTTCCTCTTTCTCCATATCCTCGCCAGCATCTGCTGTCACCTGAATTTTTGATCTTAGCCATTCTGACTGGTGTGAGGTGGAATCTCAGGGTTGTTTTGATTTGCATTTCTCTGATGATTAGGGATGTTGAACATTTTTTTTAGGTGCTTCTCAGCCATTCGGTATTCCTCAGGTGAGAATTCTTTGTTCAGCTCTGAGCCCCATTTTTTAATGGGGTTATTTGATTTTCTGGAGTCCACCTTCTTGAGTTATATATATATATTGGATATTAGTCCCCTATCTGATTTGGGATAGGTAAAGATCCTTTCCCAATCTGTTGGTGGCCTCTTTTTGTCTTATTGACAGTGTCTTTTGCTTTGCAGAAGCTTTGCAATTTTATGAGGTCCCATTTATCAATTCTTGATCTTACAGCACAAGCCATTGCTGTTCTATTCAGGAATTTTTCCCCTGTACCCATATCTTCAAGGCTTTTCCCTACTTTCTCCTCTATAAGTTTCAGTGTCTCTGGTTTTATGTGGAGTTCCTTAATCCACTTAGATTTGACCTTAGTACAAGGAGATAGAAATGGATCAATTCGCATTCTTCTACATGATAACCGCCAGTTGTGCCAGCACCATTTTTTGAAAATACTGTCTTTTTTCCACTGCATGGTTTTAGCTCCCTTGCCAAAGATCAAGTGACCATAGGTGTGTGGATTCATCTCTGGGTCTTCAATTCTCTTCCATTGGTCTACTTGTCTGTCACTATACCAGTACCATGCAGTTTTGATGACAATTGCTCTGTAGTACAGTTTTAAGGTCCGGCGTGGTGATTCCACCAGAGGTTCTTTTATCCTTGAGAAGAGTTTTTGCTATCCTTGGTTTTTTGTTATTCCAGATGAATCTGCTGATTGCCCTTTCTAATTCGTTGAAGAATTGAGTTGGAATTTTGATGGGGATTGCATTGAATATATAGATTGCTTTTGGCAAGATAGCCATTTTTACAATGTTGATCCTGCCAATCCATGAGCATGGGAGATCTTTCCATCTTCTGAGATCTTCTTTAATTTCTTTTTTTAGAGACTTGAAATTCTTATCATACAGATCTTTCACTTCCTTAGTTAGAGTCATGCCAAGGTATTTTATATTATTTGTGACTATTGAGAAGGGTGTTGTTTCCCTAATTTCTTTCTCAGCCTGTTTATCCTTTGTGTACAGAAAGGCCATTGACTTGTTTGAGTTAATTTTATATCCAGCTACTTCATTGAAGCTGTTTATCAGGCTTAGAAGTTCTCCGGTGGAATTTTTAGGGTCACTTATAAATGCTATCATATCATCTGCAAAAAAGATATTTTGACTTCTACCTTTCCAATTTGTATCCCCTTGATCTCCTTTTGTTGTCGAATTGCTCTGGCTAGGACTTCAAGTACAATGTTGAATAGGTAGGGAGAGAGTGGACAGCCTTGTCTAGTCCCTGATGTTAGTGGGATTGCTTCCAGCTTCTCACCATTTACTTTGATGTTGGCTATTGGTTTGCTGTAGATTGCTTTTATCATGTTTAGGTATGGGCCTTGAATTCCTGATCTTTCCAAGACTTTTATTATGAATGGGTGTTGGATTTTGTCAAATGCTTTCTCAGCATCTAAGGAGATGATCATGTGGTTTTTTTCTTTGAGTTTGTTTATATAATGGATTACATTGATGGATTTCCGTATATTGAACCGTCCCTGCATCCCTGGGATGAAACCTACTTGCTCAGGATGGATGATTGTTTTGATGTGTTCTTGGATTCGGTTAGCAAGAACTTTATTGAGGATTTTTGCATCGTTATTCATAAGGGAAATTGGTCTGAAGTTCTCTATCTTTGTTGGGTCTTTTTGTGGTTCAGGTATCAGAGTAATTGTGGCTTCATAGAATGAGTTGGGTAGAGTACCTTCTGTTTCTATTTTGTGGAATAGTTTGTGAAGAACTGGAATTAGATCTTCTTTGAAGTTCTGATAGAACTCTGCACTAAACCCATCTGGTCCTGGGCTTTTTTTGGCTAGGACACTATTAATAACTGCTTCTATTTATTTAGGGGAGGACTGTTGAGATCATTAACCTGATCTTGATTTAGCTTTGGTACCTGGTATCTGTCTAGAAACTTGTCCATTTCATCCAGGTTTTCCAGTTTTGTTGAATATAGCCTTTTCTAGGAGGATCTGATGGTGTTTTGGATTTCTTCAGGATCTGTTGTTATGTTTCCCTTTTCATTTCTGATTTTGTTAATTAGGATGCTTTCCCTGTGCCCTCTAGTGAGTCTGGCTAAGGGTTTATCTATCTTGTTGATTTTCTCAAAGAACCAGCTCCTTGATTGGTTGATTCTTTGAATAGTTCTTCCTGTTTCCACTTGGTTCATTTCACCCCTGAGTTTGATTATTTCCTGCTGTCTACTCCTCTTGGGTGAATTTGCTTCCTTTTGTTCTAGAGCTTTTAGGTGTGTTGTCAAGCTGCTAATATGTGCTCTCTCTAGTTTCTTTTTGGAGGCACTCAGAGCTATGAGATTTCCTCTTAGGAATGCTTTCATTGTGTCCCATAAGTTTGGGTATGTTGTGACTTCATTTTCATTAAACTCCAAAAAGTCCTTAATTTCTTTCTTTATTTCTTCCTTGACCAAGGTATCATTGAGAAGAGTGTTGTTCAGTTTCCACGTGAATGTTGGCTTTCTATTATTTATTTTGTTATTGAAGATCAGCCTTAGTCCATGGTGATCTGATAGGATGCATGGGACAATTTCAATATTTTTGTATATGTTGAGGCTTGTCTTGTGACCAATTATGTGGTCAATTTTAGAGAAGGTACCATGAGGTGCTGAGAAGAAGATATATCCTTTAGTTTTAGGATAAAATGTTCTGTAGATATCTGTCAAATCCATTTGTTTCATCACTTCTGTTAGTTTCACTGTGTCCCTGTTTAGTTTCTGTTTCCATGGTTTGTCCATTGGTGAAAGTGGTGTGTTGAAGTCTCCCACTATTATTGTGTGAGGTGCAATGTGTGCTTTGAGCTTTACTAAAGTTTCCATAATGAATGTGGCTGCCCTTGTATTTGGAGCATAGATATTCAGAATTGAGAGTTCCCCTTGGAGGATTTTACCTTTAATGAGTATGAAGTGCCCCTCCTTGTCTTTTTTGATTATTTTGGGTTGGAAGACGATTTTGTTAGATATTAAAATGGCTACTCCAGCTTGTTTCTTCATACCATTTGCTTGGATAATTGTTTTCCAGCCTTTCATTCTGAGGTAGTGTCTACCTTTTTCTCTGAGATGAGTTTCCTGTAAGCAGCAAAATGTTGGGTCTTGTTTGTGTAGCCAGTTTGTTAGTCTATGTCTTTTTATTGGGGAGTTGAGTCCATTGATATTAAGAGATATTAAGGAAAAGTAATTGTTGCTTCCTGTTATTTTTGTTGTTAAAGTTGGCATTCTGTTCTTGTGGCTGTCTTCTTTTAGTTTTGTTGAGGGATTACCTTCTTGTTTTTTCTAGGGCGTGGTTCCTGTCCTTGTATTGGTTTTTTTCTGTTATTATCCTTTGAAGGGCTGGATTCGTGGAGAGATAATGGGTGAATTTAGTTTTGTCGTGGAATACTTTGGTTTCTCCATCTATGGTAATTGAGAGTTTGGCTGGGTATAATAGCCTGGGCTGGAATTTGTGTTCTCTTAGTGTCTGTATGACATCTGTCCAGGCTCTTCTGGCTTTCATAGTCTCTGGTGAAAAATCTGGTGTAATTCTGATAGGCTTGCCTTTATATGTTACTTGACCTTTTTCCCTTACTGCTTTTAGTATTCTATCTTTATTTAGTGCATTTGTTGTTCTGATTATTATGTGTCGGGAGGAATTTCTTTTCTGGTCCAGTCTATTTGGAGTTCTGTAGGCTTCTTGTATGTTCATGGGCATCTCTTTCTTTAGATTTGGGAAGTTTTCTTCAATAATTTTGTTGAAGATGTTTGCTGGTCCTTTGAGTTGAAAATCTTCATTCTCATCCACTCCTATTATCCGTAGGTTTGGTCTTCTCATTGTGTTCTGGATTTCCTGGATGTTTTGAGTTAGGATCTTTTTGCATTTTCCATTTTCTTTGATTGTTGTGCCGATGTTCTCTATGGAATCTTCTGCACCTGAGATTCTCTCTTCCATTTCTTGTATTCTGTTGCTGACGCTGGCATCTATGGTTCCAGATTTCTTTCCTAGGGTTACTATCTCCAGTGTTGCCTCACTTTGGGTTTTCTTTATTGTGTCTACTTCCCTTTTTAGGTCCAGTATGGTTTTGTTCATTTCCATCACCTGTTTGGATGTGTTTTCCTGTTTTTCTATAAGGACTCCTACCAGTTTGGTTGTGTTTTCCTGTTTTTCTTTAAGGACTTGTAACTCTTTAGCAGTGTTCTCCTGTATTTCTTTAAGTGAGTTATTAAAGTCCTTCTTTATGTCCTCTACCATCATCATGAGATATGCTTTTAAATCCAGGTCTACCTTTTCAGGTGTGTTAGGGTGCCCTGGACTGGGCGAAGTGGGCGTTCTGGATTCTGATGATGGTGAGTGGTCCTGGTTTCTGTTAGTAGGATTCTTAGGTTTACCTTTTGCCATCTGACAATCTCTGGAGTTAGTCGTTATAGTTGTCTTTGTTTAGAGATTGTTCCTCTGGTGATTTTGTTACCCTCTATCAGCAGACATGGGAGACTAGCTCTCTCCTCTGAGTTTCAGTGGTCAGAGTAGTCTCTGCAGGCAAGCTCTCCTCTTTCAGGGAAGGTGCACAGTTATCTGGTGTTTGGACCTCCTCCTGGCTGAAGATGAAGGCCCAAAACAGGATCTTTCCCAGAAGCTATGTTGCTTTGGCCAGGAAGGTGGCCGGTTGTCTGGAGCCGAAAATGGCGCCGCCTCAGAAGGTCTCTGGCTCTCGCCTGTCCCAGAACCTGCTGGCCTCTGTATTCCACACCCTCACCCGTGCAGCCTGCCCTCCGCGGAGTCCCGGAACCAAGATGGCTCCTGCGGAGCCTGAGGCAGAAACCTCTCGGGCTGGGCAGACCCCTGTGCTCTCACCAGGAAGGTGGCCGGTTGTCTGGAGCCGAAGATGGCGCCGCCTCACTCGAGTCTAACTTCTTGAATTCTTTGTATATATTGGATACTAGGCCTCTATTGGATGTAGGATTTGTAAAGGTCTTTCCCCAATTGTTGGTTGTCGTTTTGTCTTATTGACAGTGTCCTTAGCCTTACAGAAGCTTTGCAATTTTAGAGAGGTCTCATTTGTCAATACTTGATCTTAGAGCATAAGCCATTGGCGTTCTGTTCAGGAAATTTTCCCCTGTGCCCATATCTTCGAGGGTTTCCCCCACTTTCTCCTGTATAAATTTTAGTGTCTCTGGTTTTATGTGGAAGTCCTTGATCCACTTGAACCTGAACTTTGTAGGAGGAAATAAGAATGGCTCAATTTGCATTCTTTTACATGCTAATCGACAGTTAAACCAGCACCATTTGTTGAAAATGCTGTCTTTTTTTTTTCTTTGTCAAAGATCAAGTGGCCATAGGTATGTGATTTCTTTTCTGGGTCTTCAATTTTGTTTGTTTGATCTACCTGCCTTTTTCTGTACCAATACCATGCAGGTTTTTGTTTGTTTGTTTGTTTTTGTTTTGTTTTGTTTTTTTTATCACTACTGCTCTATAATACAGCTTGAGGTTAGGGATGGTGATACCCCAGAATTTCTTTTATTGTTGAAAATAGTTTTTGCTATCCTAGGTTTTTTGTTATTCCAAATGAATTTGCGAATTGCTCTTTCTAACTCTATGTAGAATTGAGTTGGAATTTTGATGGGGATTGCATTGAATCCATAGATTTCCTTCAGCAAGGTAGCCATTTTTACTATATTGATCCTGCCAATCCACAAGCATGGGAGATCTTTTCATATTCTGAGATCTTCTTTGATTTATTTCTTCAGAGACTTGAAGTTCATGTCACACAGATCTTTCACTTGCTTGGCTAGAGTCACACCAAAGTATTTGATATTATTTGTGACTATTGTGAAGGGTGTTTCCCTAATTTCTTCTTCATTCTGTTTATCCTTTGAGTATAGGAAAGCTACTGATTTGAGTTAATTTTATATCCAGCCACTTTGCTGAAGTTGTTTATAAGCTTTAGGAGTTCTCTGCTGGAATTTTTTGTGTCACTTAAGTATACTAGCATATCATCTACAAATAGTGATATTTTGACTTCTTCCTTTACAATTTTTATCCCTTTGACCTCCTTTTGTTTTCTAATTGCTCTAGCTAGAACTTCAAGTACTATATTGAATATATAAGGAGAGAGTGGGCACCCTTGTCTAGTCCCTGATTTTAATGGGATTAAAGTGATTGTTGCTTCCTGTTGTTTTTGTTGTTAGAGGTGGAATTATGTTTATGTGGCTATTCTCTTTGGTTTGATAAAAGTATATTAAAAGAGGATAATTTTCTTGCTTTTTCTATGATGTAGTTTCCCTCGTGTTTTCCATTTATTACTCTTTGTAGGGCTGGATTTGTAGAATGATATTATGTAAATTTGTTTTTGTCATGGAATACCTTTGTTTCTCCATGTATGTTAATTGAGAGTTTTGCTGGGTATCGTAGCCTGGGCTAGCATTTGTGTTCTTGTAGAGTCTGTATGACATCTGCCCAGGATCTTCTGGCTTTTATAGTCTCTGGTGAGAAGTCTGGGGTAATTCTGATAGGTCTGCCTTTATATGGTATTTGACCTTTTCCCCTTTGCTTTTAATATTCTTTCATTGTTTTTTTCATTTGGTGTCATGGTTATTATGTGATGGGAGGAATTTCTTTTCTGGTCCAGTCTATTTGGAGTTCTGTAGGCTTCTTTTATGTTCATGGGCTTCTCTTTCTTTAGGTTAGGGAAATTTTCTTCTATAATTTTGTTGAAGATATTTACTGGCCCTTAAAGTTGGAAATCATACTCTTCTAGACTTATTATTCTTAGGTTTGGTCTTCTCATTCTATCCTGGATTTCCTGGATGTTTTGGATTAGGAGCTTTTTGTATTTTGCATTTTGCATTTTGATTGTTGTGTCAATGTTTTCTATGGTATATTCTGCAGCTGAGATTCTCTCTTCTATCTCTTGTATCCTGTTGCTGATGCTTACTTGCATCTATGACTCCTGATCTCTTTCCTACATTTTCTTTCTCCAGTATTGTCTCCCTTTCTGATTTCATTATTCTTTCTATTTCCATTTTTAGATCCTGGATGGATTTGTTCAATTCCTTCACCTGTTTGGTTGTGTTTTCCTCTAACTCTTTTTTTTTTTTTCCATTTTTTATTAGGTATTTAACTCATTTACATTTCTAATGCTATACCAAAAGTCCCCCATATCCACCCACCCCCACTCCCCTGCCCACCCACTCCCCCTTTTTGGCCCTGGTATTCCCCTGTACTGGGGCATATAAAGTTTGCAAGTCCAATGGGCCTCTCTTTCCAGTGATGGCCGACTAGGCCATCTTTTGATATATATGCAGCTAGAGTCAAGAGCTCCGGGGTACTGGTTAGCTCATAATGTTGTTCCACCTATAGGGTTGCAGATCCCTTTAGCTCCTTGGCTACTTTCTCTAGCTCCTCCATTGGGAGCCCTATGATCCATCCATTAGCTGACTGTGAGCATCCACTTCTGTGTTTGCTGGGCCCCGGCATAGTCTCACAAGAGACAGGTACATCTGGGTCCTTTCAATAAAATCTTGCTAGTGTATGCAATGGTGTCAGCGTTTGGATGCTGATTATGGGGTGGATCCCTGGCTATGACAGTCTCTACATGGTCCATCCTTTCATCTCAGCTCCAAACTCCGTCTCTGTAACTCCTTCCATGGGTGTTTTGTTCCCAAATCTAAGGAGGGGCATAGTGTCCACACTTCAGTCTTCATTCTCCTTGAGTTTCATGTGTTTAGCAAATTATATCTTATATCTTGGGTATCCTAGGTTTGGGGCTAATATCCACTTATCAGTGAATACATATTGTGTGAGTTTCTTTGTGAATGTGTTACCTCACTCAGGATGATGCCCTCCAGGTCCATCCATTTGGCTAGGAATTTCATAAATTCATTCTTTTTAATAGCTGAGTAGTACTCCATTGTGTAGATGTACCACATTTTCTGTATCCATTCCTCTGTTGAGGGGCATCTAGGTTCTTTCCAGCTTCTGGCTATTATAAATAAGGCTGCTATGAACATAGTGGAGCATGTGTCCTTCTTACCTGTTGGGGCATCTTCTGGATATATGCCCAGGAGAGGTATTGCTGGATCCTCCGGTAGTACTATGTCCAGTTTTCTGGGGAACCGCCAGACTGATTTCCAGAGTGGTTGTACAAGCCTGCACTCCCACCAACAATGGAGGAGTGTTTCTCTTTCTCCACATCCTCGCCAGCATCTGCTGTCACCTGAATTTTTGATCTTAGCCATTCTGACTGGTGTGAGGTGGAATCTCAGGGTTGTTTTGATTTGCATTTCCCTGATGATTAAGGATGTTGAACATTTTTTCAAGTGCTTCTCTGCCATTCGGTATTCCTCAGGTGAGAATTCTTTGTTCAGTTCTGAGCCCCATTTTTTAATGGGGTTATTTGATTTTCTGAAGTCCACCTTCTTGAGTTCTTTATATATGTTGGATATTAGTCCCCTATCTGATTTAGGATAGGTAAAGATCCTTTCCCAATCTGTTGGTGGTCTTTTTGTCTTATTGACAGTGTCTTTTGCCTTGCAGAAACTTTGGAGTTTCATTAGGTCCCATTTGTCGATTCTCGATCTTACAGCACAAGCCATTGCTGTTCTGTTCAGGAATTTTTCCCCTATGCCCATATCTTCAAGGCTTTTCCCCACTTTCTCCTCTATAAGTTTCAGTGTCTCTGGTTTTATGTGAAGTTCCTTGATCCACTTAGATTTGACCTTAGTACAAGGAGATAAGTATGGATCGATTCGCATTCTTCTACACGATAACAACCAGTTGTGCCAGCACCAATTGTTGAAAATGCTGTCTTTCTTCCACTGGATGGTTTTAGCTCCCTTGTGGAAGATCAAGTGACCATAGGTGTGTGGGTTCATTTCTGGATCTTCAATTCTATTCCATTGGTCTACTTGTCTGTCTCTATACCAGTACCATGCAGTTTTTATCACAATTGCTCTGTAGTAAAGCTTTAGGTCTGGCATGGTGATTCCACCAGAAGTTCTTTTATCCTTGAGAAGACTTTTTGCTATCCTAGGTTTTTTGTTATTCCAGACAAATTTGCAAATTGCTCCTTCCAATTCGTTGAAGAATTGAGTTGGAATTTTGATGGGGATTGCATTGAATCTGTAGATTGCTTTTGGCAAGATAGCCATTTTTACAATGTTGATCCTGCCAATCCATGAGCATGGGAGATCTTTCCATCTTCTGAGATCTTCCTTAATTTCTTTCTTCAGAGATTTGAAGTTTTTATCATACAGATCTTTCACTTCCTTAGTTAGAGTCACGCCAAGATATTTTATATTATTTGTGACTATTGAGAAGGGTGTTGTTTCCCTAATTTCTTTCTCAGCCTGTTTATTCTTTGTATAGAGAAAGGCCATTGACTTGTTTGAGTTTATTTTATATCCAGCTACTTCACCGAAGCTGTTTATCAGGTTTAGGAGTTCTCTGGTAGAATTTTTAGGGTCACTTATATATACTATCATATCATCTGCAAAAAGTGATATTTTGACTTCCTCTTTTCCAATTTGTATCCCCTTGATCTCCTTTTGTTGTCGAATTGCTCTGGCTAATACTTCAAGTACTATGTTGAAAAGGTAGGGAGAAAGTGGGCAGCCTTGTCTAGTCCCTGATTTTAGTGGGATTGCTTCCAGCTTCTCTCCATTTACTTTGATGTTGGCTACTGGTTTGCTGTAGATTGCTTTTATCATATTTAGGTATGGGCCTTGAATTCCTGATCTTTCCAAAACTTTTATCATGAATGGGTGTTGGATCTTGTCAAATGCTTTTTCTGCATCTAACGAGATGATCATGTGGTTTTTGTCTTTGAGTTTGTTTATATAATGGATTACATTGATGGATTTTCGTATATTAAACCATCCCTGCATCCCTGGAATAAAACCTACTTGGTCAGGATGGATGATTGCTTTAATGTGTTCTTGGATTCGGTTAGCGAGAATTTTATTGAGGATTTTTGCATCGATATTCATAAGAGAAATTGGTCTGAAGTTCTCTATCTTTGTTGGATCTTTCTGTGGTTTAGGTATCAGAGTAATAGTGGCTTCATAAAATGAGTTGGGTAGAGTACCTTCTACTTCTATTTTGTGAAATAGTTTGTGCAGAATTGGAATTAGATCTTCTTTGAAGGTCTGATAGAACTCTGCACTAAACCCATCTGGTCCTGGGATTTTTTTGGTTGGGAGACTATTAATAACTGCTTCTATTTCTTTAGGTGATATGGGACTGTTTAGATGGTCAACTTGATCCTGATTCAACTTTGGTACCTGGTATCTGCCCAGAAATTTGTCCATTTCGTCCAGGTTTTCCAGTTTTGTTGAGTATAGCCTTTTGTAGAAGGATCTGATGGTGTTTTGGATTTCTTCAGGATCTGTTGTTATGTCTCCCTTTTCATTTCTGATTTTGTTAATTAGGATTTTGTCCCTGTGCCCTTTAGTGAGTCTAGCTAAGGGTTTATCTATCTTGTTGATTTTCTCAAAGAACCAACTCCTCGTTTGGTTAATTCTTTGAATAGTTCTTCTTGTTTCCACTTGGTTGATTTCACCCCTGAGTTTGATTATTTCCTGCCGTCTACTCCTCTTGGGTGAATTTGCTTCCTTTTTTTCTAGGGCTTTTAGATGTGTTGTCAAGCTGCTAGTATGTGCTGTCTCCCGTTTCTTCTTGGAGGCACTCAGCGCTATGAGTTTCCCTCTTAGAAATGCTTTCATTGTGTCCCATAGGTTTGGGTACGTTGTGGCTTCATTTTCATTAAACTCTAAAAAGTCTTTAATTTCTTTCTTTATTCCTTCCTTGACCAAGGTATCATTGAGAAGAGTGTTATTCAGTTTCCACGTGAATGTTGGCTTTCCATTATTTATGTTGTTATTGAAGATCAGTCTTAGGCCATGGTGGTCTGATAGGATACATGGGACAATTTCAATATTTTTGTATCTATTGAGGCCTGTTTTGTGACCAATTATATGGTCAATTTTGGAGAAGGTCCCGTGAGGTGCTGAGAAGAAGGTATATCCTTTTGTTTTAGGATAAAATGTTCTGTAGATATCTGTCAGGTCCATTTGTTTCATAACTTCTGTTAGTTTCACTGTGTCCCTGTTTAGTTTCTGTTTCCACGATCTGTCCTTTGAAGAAAGTGGTGTGTTGAAGTCTCCCACTATTATTGTGTGAGGTGCAATGTATGCTTTGAGCTTTACTAAAGTGTCTCTAATGAATGTGGCTGCCCTTGCATTTGGTGCGTAGATATTCAGAATTGAGAGTTCCTCTTGGAGGATTTGACCTTTGATGAGTATGAAGTGTCCCTCCTTGTCTTTTTTGATAACTTTGGGTTGGAAGTCGATTTTATCCGATATTAAAATGGCTACTCCAGCTTGTTTCTTCAGTCCATTTGCTTGGAAAATTGTTTTCCAGCCTTTCACTCTGAGGTAGTGTCTGTCTTTTTCCCTGAGATGGGTTTCCTGTAAGCAGCAGAATGTTGGGTCCTGTTTGTGTAGCCAGTCTGTTAGTCTATGTCTTTTTATTGGGGAATTGAGTCCATTGATATTAAGAGATATTAAGGAAAAGTAATTGTTGCTCCCTTTTATTTTTGTTGTTAGAGTTGGCATTCTGTTCTTGTGGCTGTCTTCTTTTTGGTTTGTTGAATGATTACTTTCTTGGTTGTTCTAGGGCGTGATTTCCGTCCTTGTATTGCTTCTTTTCTGTTATTATCCTTTGAAGGGCTGGATTCGTGGAAAGATATTGTGTGAACTTGGTTTTGTCGTGGAATACTTTGGTTTCTCCATCTATGGTAATTGAGAGTTTGGCCGGGTATAGTAGCCTGGGCTGGCATTTGTGTTCTCTTAGTGTCTGTATAACATCTGTCCAGGCTCTTCTGGCTTTCATAGTCTCTGGTGAAAAGTCTGGTGTAATTCTGATAGGCCTTCCTTTATATGTTACTTGACCTTTCTCCCTTACTGCTTTTAATATTCTATCTTTATTTAGTGCATTTGTTGTTCTGATTATTATGTGTCGGGAGGAATTTCTTTTCTGGTCCAGTCTATTTGGAGTTCTGTATGCTTCTTGTATGATCATGGGCATCTCTTTTTTTATGTTTGGGAAGTTTTCTTTTATTATTTTGTTGAAGATATTAGCTGGCCCTTTAAGTTGAAAATCTTCATTCTCATCAATTCCTATTATCCGTAGGTTTGGTCTTCTCATTGTGTCCTGGATTACCTGGATGTTTTGAGTTAGGATCCTTTTGCATTTTGTATTTTCTTTGACTGTTGTGTCGATGTTCTCTATGGAATCTTCTGCACCTGAGATTCTCTCTTCCATTTCTTGTATTCTGTTGATGATGCTCGCATCTATGGTTCCAGATCTCTTTCCTAGGGTTTCTATCTCCAGCGTTGCCTCGCTTTGGGTTTTCTTTATTGTGTCTACTTCCCCTTTTAGTTCTAGTATGGTTTTGTTCATTTCCATCACCTGTTTGGCTGTGTTTTCCTGCTTTTCTTTAAGAGCCTGTAACTCTTTAGCAGTGCTCTCCTGTAAATCTTTAAGTGACTTATGAAAGTCCTTCTTGATGTCCTCTATCATCATCATGAGAAATGTTTTTAAATCTGGGTCTAGATTTTCCGTTGTGTTGGGGTGCCCAGGACTAGGTGGGGTGGGAGTGCTGCGTTCTGATGATGGTGAGTGGTCTTGATTTCTGTTAGTAGGATTCTTACGTTTGCCTTTCGCCATCTGGTAATCTCTGAAGCTAGCTGTTTTAGTTGTCACTGTTAAGAGCTTGTTCTTCAGGTGACTCTGTTAGCCTCTATGAGCAGACCTGGAGGGTAGCACTCTCCTTAGTTTCAGTGGGCAGAGTATTCTCTGCAGGCAAGCTCTCTTCTTGCAAGGCAGGTACCCAGATATCTGGTGTTCGAACCAGACTCCTGGCAGAAGTTGTGTTCCACTCACTAGAGGTCTTAGGATCACGTGTGGAATCCTGTGTGGGCCCTTGCGGGTGTCAGGCGACTCAGCTGGCAAGGTAGCCGGGGCTCGAGTGGAGTGGAAGGGGTTTGTGCCCCAGATCAAGCCCGGGTAGCCTGCTTCCCTATGTACCGCAGTCTCAAGTTCCACGCGATTGGATTGGGGTAGGCGCTGTGTTCCACTCACCAGAGGACTTAGGGTCCCGTGGGGAGTCCCGTGTGGGCCCTTGCGGGTGTTGGGCAAGACTCTGCTGTCAAGGTAGCCCGGGGCTCGAGTCTCGAGTCGAGCGGAAGGGACTTGTGCCCCAGATCAGGCCCGGGTAGCCTGCTTCCCTATGTACCGCAGTCTCGAGTTCCGCGTGATTGGATTGGGGCAGGCACTGTGATCCACTCACCAGAGGTCTTAGGGTCCCGTGGGGAGTCCCATGTGGACCCTTGCGGGTGTTGGGCAAGACTCTGCTGGCAAGGTAGCCCGGGGCTCGAGTCTCGAGTCGAGCGGAAGGGACTTGTGCCCCAGATCAGGCCCGGGTAGCCTGCTTCCCTATGTACCGCAGTCTCGAGTTCCGCGTGATTGGATTGGGGCAGGCACTGTGATCCACTCACCAGAGGTCTTAGGGTCCCGTGGGGAGTCCTGTGTGGACCCTTGCGGGTGTTGGGCAAGACTCTGCTGGCAAGGTAGCCCGGGGCTCGAGTCCTTCCTCTAACTCTTTAAGGGATTTTTGTCTTTCCTCTTTAAGGGCATCTAGCTGTTTACCTGTGTTCTCCTCTGTATTTCTTTAAAGGAGTTATTTATGTCCTTCTTAAAGTACTCTGTCAGCATCATGAGATACAATTTTAAATCTAAATCTTGCTTTTCCAGTGTATTGGAGTATCCAAGACTTGCGTTGGTGGGAGAACTGGATTCTGATGATGCCAAGTAGCCTTGGTTTCTGTTGGCAATTTTCTTGTACTTGACTCTTACCGTCTGGGTTTCTCTGGTGTTAGTTGGTCTTGCTGTTTCTGACTGGAGCTTGTCCCTCCTGTGGGCCTGTAAGTCTGCGTCAGCACTCCTGGGAAGATCAACTCTCTCCTGGGCAGGGTTTGGGAGCAAGGGCTGTGGAACAACCTTAGCTCCCGGGTGCAGATGTAGACAAGAAGGACCCTGTCCCTGCTGCTCCACTATTCCCGTTCTCTATGTGCTCCTGCTTAGTCCCACTTTGGACAGTTATTGGTGCAAAAATGGTGATCTTACCTCTCTGAGCTTAGGAGTGAGAGCACTCCTGGGTGACCAGCTCTCTCCTGGTGGGCTTTGTGTCCAGAGGGCTATGGAACAGCCTTATCTCCCAGGTGTGGATGGAGCCTGGAAGGTATAAATGTTTTTGTACTACCTTCACATTTTCTCATGAGAAGCAAGCTCATGAATGAAGCTATAGATGAAAGGATTCCCAGTGTGCCAGGCATGGTAGTACATGCCTCTGAATCTCAGCACTGTGGAGGTTGCAGTGGAAGAATTGAAGGTTTGGGAGCCTCCTTTCAATATGACTCAACAGTAGAGCATGTGTCTGGGTTCAAATTCAGAGCCATAAATAAAACAAACAAGCAAACAAACAAACAGACAGACAGACAAACAATCACAAAATCCTAGTATGTGTCATAGTTCATGGCTCCTTGGCAGGTTAGATGAAATTAGTACATACTAAATAAAATAGATATACTTACAGTTGGCAAATTTATTTGTGGTTTCTGGTTATTATTTACACAAATTAAGCTAGTGAGCCTAAAATATAATTTGTAAAGACACAAAAATACTCAAAATATGACATTAATTTAGTGCTTTTCTTCATGACAAATGTGTACCATATCATTAAAAATCACCTCTTCTGATCTTTTAGTGGGGAAGACTATTCAACTCTTCTCCACAGAAATTTGATGTTAGCTTTGTACCTGAGGAGCCTCTGGCTACATCTAAGCACTGCGACTAGAAGAAATAGTGAGTGTTCTGATACATATACATATACATATACATATACATATACATATACATATACATATACATATACATATACATATACATACACATACACATACATATACATACTACATACTCACATATATATGTGTGTGTCCATATTCCAATAGAAGCTTATATTTAAGTTTCATATGTATATGTTTTTCCCTAATTGAAATATTCTACAATGCAATGAATGCATCAAAACATCACAGGATACCTTATCTATGTACACAATTTTGCCAAAAGTAGTAGTAGTATATGACCCAGGTATACCATTCATATATATATATATATATATATATATATATATATATATATATATATATATATATATATAAAGAGAATGAAGTCATCATAAAATAAAGATGCACAGCCTTGTTTATAATGGTACTCCTCACAGCCCCAAGTAATGGAATCTGCCTAGATCTTGTTAGTAAATAACTGGATAAAGAAAAATTATTCCTCATTTATCAATCTGTGCTCAAAGCCCCCAGTCTAACCTGAGCTCTGTGGAGAAAACATTGTTCTTTAATAATTAGTAGCTGACACATTTTATAGCTACCTTTAACAAATCCAAAATTAGTTAGTTTTTATGCAACGACAGAATAAAGCTTGCCTTTTATTATCCCATAGTTTCATGAATTGTGTATAACAATGTTGGGAGCCGCGCCCACATTCGCCGTTACAAGATGGCGCTGACAGCTGTGTTCTAAGTGGTAAACAAATAATCTGCGCATATGCCGAGGGTGGTTCTCCACTCCATGTGCTCTGCCTTCCCCGTGACGTCAACTCGGCCGATGGGCTGCAGCCAATCAGGGAGTGACACGTCCTAGGCGAAATATAACTCTCCTAAAAAAGGGACGGGGTTTCGTTTTCTCTCTCTCTTGCTTCTTGCACTCTGGCTCCTGAAGATGTAAGCAATAAAGTTTTGCCGCAGAAGATTCTGGTTTGTTGCGTCTTTCCTGGCCGGTCGTGAGAACGCGTCTAATAACAATTGGTGCCGAATTCCGGGACGAGAAAAAAACTCGGGACGAGAGTTTACCATCACCGGTACAAGGAAGATCCCTCATTCCAGAACCAGAACTGCGGGTCGCGGTAATAAAGGTTCCCGTAAAGCAGACTGTTAAGAAGGATTCAACTGCATGAATTCAGAACTTTTCAGCTGGGGAACGAGAGTACCAGTGAGTACAGCTTTACGAGGTACGCCTGGCCTTGAACTTTCTAAGGAAATTCAAGACAGTCTATCAGAAGTAAAGTGGAAAATGTTTGGCCTTGAATTTTTTCTAATGTTAGGAGCCCTTTTGTTCCTTTTCACATGTTATCAGGTGATTAAGATAGGGCTGAAAATTCTGGATGAAATTCAGGGCAATCTATCAGAAGTAAAGCGGGGAGAGAGAGTAGGAGCAAAGAGAAAATATGGTACACAAAATAAGTATACAGGCCTTTCCAAGGGTCTTGAACCCGAGGAAAAGTTTAGGTCAGGTAAGAATACCTGGGGAGAGATTAGAAGGAAGGAAAAGGAAAAAGAAAAGAAAAAAGATCAATTAGAGAAGCCAGTTCTTAATAGTTCTGAATCAGATGAAAAGGCTATTAGGGCCTGGAAGGCGCTCTCCCGAGCAGGTGAAGCCACTGGACAATAATGACAGAGGCAGGCTCTTGCAGCCTACAAGGTCTTATTGTCCACCCTGGAGTTGTAGATCAGGATTGTAAAGGGGAACTTCAGGTTCTCTGTTCTTGTCCTCAAGTTGTCTTTTCTATATCACAAAGAGACAGAATAGCTCAACTAATAATTTTGCCAAGCCTACATGGCTGTTTTTTCTTCCTCTGGTATTCCTAGAGCTGCCAGAGGGATTGGTTCTACTAGAAATGATTCTGATTACTTAATAATGCCTTTAGATTGTTGTCAAATTTTATCTACTCACGTAGGGGTAAACCCTCGTGGCGTCAGGCCATTACAGGTCTGACAAATGGATGTCACGCATATTTCCTCCTTTGAGAGAAATCAATATTTACATGTTTAGATAAAAAGAGATCACCTCCATACCTTAAATGATTTTCAAAAGCTGTTGGGAGATATTAATTGGCTCAGACCTTTTTTAAAGATTCCTTCCGCTGAGTTAAGGCCTTTGTTTGGTATTTTAGAAGGAGATCCTCATATCTCCTCCCCTAGGGCTCTTACTCTAGCTGCTAACCAGGCCTTACAAAAGGTGGAAAAAGCCTTACAGAATGCACAATTACAACGTATTGAGGATTCGCAGCCTTTCAGTTTGTGTGTCTTTAAGACAGCACAATTGCCAACTGCAGTTTTGTGGCAGAATGGGCCATTGTTGTGGATCCATCCAAACGTATCCCCAGCTAAAATAATAGATTGGTATCCTGATGCAATTGCACAGCTTGCCCTTAAAGGCCTAAAAGCAGCAATCACCCACTTTGGGCAAAGTCCATATCTTTTAATTGTACCTTATACCGCTGCACAGGTTCAAACCTTGGCAGCCACATCTAATGATTGGGCAGTTTTAGTTACCTCCTTTTCAGGAAAAATAGATAACCATTATCCAAAGCATCCAATCTTACAGTTTGCCCAAAATCAATCTGTTGTGTTTCCACAAATAACAGTAAGAAACCCACTTAAAAATGGGATTGTGGTATATACTGATGGATCAAAAACTGGCATAGGTGCCTATGTGGCTAATGGTAAAGTGGTATCCAAACAATATAATGAAAATTCACCTCAAGTGGTAGAATGTTTAGTGGTTTTAGAAGTTTTAAAAACCTTTTTAGAACCCCTTAATATTGTGTCAGATTCCTGTTATGTGGTTAATGCAGTAAATCTTTTAGAAGTGGCTGGAGTGATTAAGCCTTCCAGTAGAGTTGCCAATATTTTTCAGCAGATACAATTAGTTTTGTTATCTAGAAGATTTCCTGTTTATATTACTCATGTTAGAGCCCATTCAGGCCTACCTGGCCCCATGGCTCTGGGAAATGATTTGGCAGATAAGGCCACTAAAGTGGTGGCTGCTGCCCTATCATCCCCGGTAGAGGCTGCAAGAAATTTTCATAACAATTTTCATGTGACGGCTGAAACATTACGCAGTCGTTTCTCCTTGACAAGAAAAGAAGCCCGTGACATTGTTACTCAATGTCAAAGCTGCTGTGAGTTCTTGCCAGAACCTCATGTGGGAATTAACCCACGCGGTATTCGACCTCTACAGGTCTGGCAAATGGATGTTACACATGTTTCTTCCTTTGGAAAACTTCAATATCTCCATGTGTCCATTGACACATGTTCTGGCATCATGTTTGCTTCTCCGTTAACTGGAGAAAAAGCCTCACATGTGATTCAACATTGTCTTGAGGCATGGAGTGCTTGGGGGAAACCCAAACTCCTTAAGACTGATAATGGACCAGCTTATACGTCTCAAAAATTCCAACAGTTCTGCCGTCAGATGGACGTAACCCACCTGACTGGACTTCCATACAACCCTCAAGGACAGGGTATTGTTGAGCGTGCGCATCGCACCCTCAAAGCCTATCTTATAAAACAGAAGAGGGGAACTTTTGAGGAGACTGTACCCCGAGCACCAAGAGTGTCTGTGTCTTTGGCACTCTTTACACTCAATTTTTTAAATATTGATGCTCATGGCCATACTGCGGCTGAACGTCATTGTACAGAGCCAGATAGGCCCAATGAGATGGTTAAATGGAAAAATGTCCTTGATAATAAATGGTATGGCCCGGATCCTATTTTGATAAGATCCAGGGGAGCTATCTGTGTTTTCCCACAGAATGAAGACAACCCATTTTGGATACCAGAAAGACTCACCCGAAAAATCCAGACTGACCAAGGGAATACTAATGTCCCTCGTCTTGGTGATGTCCAGGGCGTCAATAATAAAGAGAGAGCAGCGTTGGGGGATAATGTCGACATTTCCACTCCCAATGACGGTGATGTATAATGCTCAAGTATTCTCCTGCTTTTTTACCACTAACTAGGAACTGGGTTTGGCCTTGATTCAGACAGCCTTGGCTCTGTCTGGACAGGTCCAGACGACTGACACCATTAACACTTTGTCAGCCTCAGTGACTACAGTCATAGATGAACAGGCCTCAGCTAATGTCAAGATACAGAGAGGTCTCATGCTGGTTAATCAACTCATAGATCTTGTCTAGATACAACTAGATGTATTATGACAAATAACTCAGCAGGGATGTGAACAAAAGTTTCCGGGATTGTGTGTTATTTCCATTCAGTATGTTAAATTTACTAGGGCAGCTAATTTGTCAAAAAGTCTTTTTCAGTATATGTTACAGAATTGGATGGCTGAATTTGAACAGATCCTTCGGGAATTGAGACTTCAGGTCAACTCCACGCGCTTGGACCTGTCGCTGACCAAAGGATTACCCAATTGGATCTCCTCAGCATTTTCTTTCTTTAAAAAATGGGTGGGATTAATATTATTTGGAGATACACTTTGCTGTGGATTAGTGTTGCTTCTTTGATTGGTCTGTAAGCTTAAGGCCTAAACTAGGAGAGACAAGGTGGTTATTGCCCAGGCGCTTGCAGGACTAGAACATGGAGCTTCCCCTGATATATGGTTATCTATGCTTAGGCAATAGGTCGCTGGCCACTCAGCTCTTATATCCCATGAGGCTAGTCTCATTGCACGGGATAGAGTGAGTGTGCTTCAGCAGCCCGAGAGAGTTGCACGGCTAAGCACTGCAGTAGAAAGGCTCTGCGGCATATATGAGCCTATTCTAGGGAGACATGTCATCTTTCAAGAAGGTTGAGTGTCCAAGTGTCCTTCTCTCCAGGCAAAACGACACGGGAGCAGGTCAGGGTTGCTCTGGGTAAAAGCCTGTGAGCCTAAGAGCTAATCCTGTACATGGCTCCTTTACCTACACACTGGGGATTTGACCTCTATCTCCACTCTCA
This sequence comes from Mus musculus, assembly GCF_000001635.26. Classification (NCBI taxonomy): domain Eukaryota; kingdom Metazoa; phylum Chordata; class Mammalia; order Rodentia; family Muridae; genus Mus; species Mus musculus. The sequence continues at coordinate 22,070,511 of NC_000068.7, read as the reverse complement.
TTAATATGGGTGGCCTATTTGCTCTTATTAAAAGGAAAGGGGGAGATGTTGGGAGCCGCGCCCACATTCGCCGTTACAAGATGGCGCTGACAGCTGTGTTCTAAGTGGTAAACAAATAATCTGCGCATATGCCGAGGGTGGTTCTCCACTCCATGTGCTCTGCCTTCCCCGTGACGTCAACTCGGCCGATGGGCTGCAGCCAATCAGGGAGTGACACGTCCTAGGCGAAATATAACTCTCCTAAAAAAGGGACGGGGTTTCGTTTTCTCTCTCTCTTGCTTCTTGCACTCTGGCTCCTGAAGATGTAAGCAATAAAGCTTTGCCGCAGAAGATTCTGGTTTGTTGCGTCTTTCCTGGCCGGTCGTGAGAACGCGATTATTAACATAACAAATTGGTGCAATATGGTGATTTGGAAGACTCTTCTTGATTGATTCATCTTTAACCATTCCCATCTTGATATATCATATACTCAGTTAAAATAAGCATTTCTGGAGATAAATGTGTTTTGTTTATGACTATAATCCCAGCAACAAGGAGGCCAAGAGTCCCCAAAAGACTCTCAGGGTCCATAGAACTCTCCTAGAGATAGGATATCTTAGAATATGAAGAGTAACCAGTACTGACGTTAGAGTTCCAGTATATCTTTCAGCCCCAATATCTATTTTATAATATACATCAACACAAGGGGAAACTATAAATTCATGTTCAAAGTTCAGTCCAGAATGACCCCATCCTAGGAAGCGTAGGAGTTAGAGCTTCTCCTGACTCATGTGCCTTCTGCTCTGGACTGAGGTGAGCAGACCTACTGGGAAGGCAGCATCTCTCTCTCTCTCTCTCTCTCTCTCTCTCTCTCTCTCTCTCTCTCTCTCTTTTAAGCTGGATACACAAAAGATAGGAAATTGCCCCTATTTCCCCAACTTACTTTCTTTCTTTCTTTCTTTCTTTCTTTCTTTCTTTCTTTCTTTTTTTTTTTTTTTTTTTTTTTTTTTGGAGTTAAGATTCTTTACTAGATATTAGTTCAGGCAGATTCCCGGGTTCTGCGATCCCGTCTCCCTATAGGTCATAGTGAGAGGGATTCTTCAAAGAGCCTGTGAAGCAGAACTGGAAAGCCTCCAATACATGCTGCTTCCATGTTTCCAGGCTGGGCAGCAGGGAGGAGAGGCCCATGATGTGCCAGGGCTCTCCATCAGACACCATGGAGGTTTGGTAGGAAAGCAGCTATACACCTGCCTCTGCCAGAAGGCCGATCATAGTGGGCAGCAGCATCACAGGGTTGGAGGGCTGAGCCCGGAATATGAGCAGGGATTGGCCCCTGCGTAGTGGCACCTCTTGTCTGAGACAGCTCCGTTGAGCATCTGCAGCATTGGTGTGGTGCCCCGGACCAAGCCCATAGCTTGGTAGGGGGCACCTGCCAGGGCCACAGTCAGGAGGCATTCCCCGCTGCCCTGCTCCCCTGGAACCCCAGGGTTGTGGGAGGTGGTGACATTGAGGCCAGCCTCTTTCACCAGTAGCTTAGTGTTCACCAAGTTCATGTCTGCCTGCTTAGATGCTTCTCTCAGAAGGCCAACAATGACTGCAGGGCTCAGGCAGGTCCCAGCATTCTTCAGAGATGTTCCCTGTGTAACCACCTGGATGGTCCCTTTAGGGGAGCCAGCCCAGGCGTGCATCAGTGTGCCCAATGCTTCTGCCAGACCAATCCAAGGCTTGGTGTGTGGAGAGAAGGCACTGGTGAGGGCCTGGGCGTTCACGACGCCTGTTAGAGATTTCCCCTTCACCATGTCCACAAACTGAACTGTGATTTCCTCTCCACAGTGGCTCTGGGCTTCCTTGGTGCTGGCACCCAGGTGGGGACAGCTGATGACATTCTCGTGGTCCACTAAGGCCCGGTCCCGTGGTAGCTCTTCTGTAAACACATCCAGTGCAGCCCCAGCACACTGACCAGACTGCAGGGCACACAGCAGGGCACCTTCATCCACGATGCCATGTCTAGCACAGTTCACCACTCACACACCTTTCTTGCACTGAGTAAAGGTGCTGTCATTTAGCAAGCCTGTGGTGGAGGGCAGGAGTGGGGTATGGACAGTTATGAAGTCACAAAGAGGCCAGATCTCTTCCAGCGGCAGCTGCTGAACACCAAAGGAGGCAGCGACTTCAGGAAAAATGATGGGGTCATAGCCTTCATTCCAAAGGACTGCATTCGGGTGGCCACCTCTCTTCTGATTCTGCCGAGGCCAAGAATTCCCAGTGTCTTCCCGTTCAGTTCTGTCCCCATGAACTTCTTCTGGTCCCATTTGCCATCTTTCATCGACGCCGTTGCCTGGGGAATCTGCCTGGCCAGGCACATGATCATCCCACAGGTGAGCTCCACAGCACTGAGGCTGTTCCCGTTGGGGGTGTGAATGACTAGGATGCCCTTCCTCGTGGCAGCCTCCAGATCCACATTGTCCACGCCTGTGCCAGCCCTGCCCACCACCTGGAGCTTCTCTGCTGCATTGATGACATCAGCAGTGACCTTAGTAGCTGACCGGACAATGAGGCTTTCACAGTCCTGGAGTTCAGCTATCAGCTCCTCCTTGCTCAAGTTCTGCTTCTCCACCACCTGCAGCCCTCCATCTTGCAGGATCTTCCGGCAGCAGGGGCCCAGGCTGTCACTGATGAGTGCTTTGCGCAGATTTGCGAAGGCCATTGCTAGAGTCTGGGTGGGCAGAAGCACTTAGTTCAGGAAACTGCAGGCAGGGCTGGCTCGGGTGACTGGGTCTATTTTCCCAACTTTCTATAATGAACCAATATTAAAAGTCTCCTTTTCCAGCCCATGTCAAACTAATAAAAGGTCAGAGCACAAGCCTCACACTCTCACCCAGAGCTGAGCCTGTCTTGTCCTTGTTCTCGTCTTGGTGTCCAGTCTCTAGCCATTTGTTACATAGCTGTGATGTTATCCTGGCCATCCTCTTGTTGTGCAGTCATGGGCTGCCAGATCTTTCCCAAGGAATTTCCTATATTTACTGCTTCCACACACAAACCCTCGTGCAGACCTTGGTCTCACACACTAATCTCCTCTTCTGAGATATCCTCTCTTTGGAAGTACACCTGTGAGTTTGGGTCTCTGGCTGCCTCAATGTGTAAATAGGGTCAGCACATGGAATTGTTTCTTAGTGGGTTTTAACTTTGAAATATCATAAACCACTGCACAAAAATTGTTCATCTCTCCCCCAAATTTAAATGTGTCATGTACTTTTTAAACTATCAGTTTAAAATTTCCTTAGGTATCTTTGTTACTTGACAGAAAATACACACACACACACACACACACACACACACACACACACGTACACAGACACACACACATGCACACACACACATGCACACACATATGCACACACACGCACACATGTACACACACACATGCACACACATGCACACACACATACATGCACGCACACATGCATACACACGCACACATGCACACACACACACGCACACACACACACTCACACATGTACACACATGCACACACGCATGCACACACGCACACGCACACACACGCACACACACACACAACCGATGTCTGTCTTATGAACTGATTGTCCGTGAACTTGTTAGTAGCACACTGAAATGCACATCCCTGAATATGGAAATGACCACATGGCAGGGAAACAGGAGCTGTTCTTTGAAACGTGTGAAATAGAGCAGCACATTCTGGCCATGGTGAATAATGTCCCCAAATCTATTCTTCAGCTGTTCATATGCCACAAGCTAGCACCAGTGAAGCATAACAGGGCCAGATGCACGCGCCTTCGATGTGAAATGAGGGCAGGGATGATTTGTGAAGGCCCTTTGGCTAGTTGATGTAGCATGTCTGGGGGGTCATCAGTCCCAGGTTTCAGTGAAAGAGTCCCCTCTGGTGCATCCATGGGCAAGTCACAGCTGACTGAGAACTGCAAAGGACTACTCTTCCCTTTGGGGCATATTTTGGTTTCATATGAATTTTGAAATTTCAAGCTGCTTTTGAAAGAAATTATTTCATCTTTTACACATTTGCAAGGCTCACACAAGCCACAAAATTGCTCCTTGGTGATACTGACACACCATGGAGAGTTTCAATGAGGAAAGGAAAACCAGATTCACATAATGGAAACTGCTAAGATAAAAACAGAAACAAAACAAAGCAAATGACACTAATTCCTCATCTAAGGACTGTGGTTAGAGATACTACTGAGACTTTATATACATATAAGTTTACATGTATATTAAATGTTGCATATGTTAATACTTCAACACACACACACACACACACACACACACACACACACACACACCTTATAGGACTACTTCAGGCCCAGATTTAAATAAGATCACCAGATTTTGTAAAAAGGGGCCCAAAGTTAAAAAAATCTGAATAACAATCCTGGAAAATTGCTGTGGCAATGTCTGACTTTAACTACTCATTATAAATTAGAAGAAATACCATTCTTAATTTGTTATGTGTTTTTCTTCAAGTAAGAGTGACTGAGTTTAACAAAACATTTTTTACAAATTATTTCATAAGAAATTAAAACTCAAATACTGTTATGATTTGCATTCATACACTTGGAGATATGTACATAGGCAATTTATGAATAAATATAAATATATGTAAAATATATCCAATATTTGAATAAACTGAATAAATGTAAATATATATAAAATATGGAATTTGTCAATCTTACTGATTTCTCAAAAACCTAAATCTTTATTTATTTCACTGATTCTTTGTATTTTTCTTTTTGTTTCTATTTTATTAACTTCAGTCCAGAGTTTGTTTCTTGCTCTCTATTACTTTTAGGTGTGAATTCCTTTTCTTATTTCTCTCTCTCTCTCTCTCTCTCTCTCTCTCTCTCTCTCTCTCTCTCTCTCTCTCTCTCTCTCTCCTTTCATCCTTCTTTCCTCCCTTCCTTCTTCCCTTTCTTTTTGTTTTTGCTTTTGTTTCACTTTGTTCTTGATCTAGAGGGTTCAGGTGTGCTCTTAAGTAACTAAAATGAGACCTCCATTCCTTCGTTTGGTTGGTTTTAGTCAGTCAGTCAGTGCTATAACTTACTTCTTAGAACTGCCTTCATTTTGTCCCATAAGTTTAGGTATGTTGTGAATTCATTTTCATTAAATTCCAGAAAGTCTTTAATTTCTTTCTTAATTTCTGTCTTGACCCAGTTTATATTCTGTAATGAGTTATTCAGTTTCCACGAGCTTGTAAGCCTCCTTCTGTTTCTTGTGTTGTTGATATTCAGCTTTAATTTATGGTGGTCTGTTAGGATACAGGGAGTTATTTCAATTTTCTTGTATATATTGAGACTTGTTTTGTGACAGAGTCTATGGTCAATTTTAGACAAAGTTGCAGGTGATGCTGAGAAGAAGTTATATTTTTCTGTGTTTGGGTGAAATGTTCTATAACTACCTGGTAGCTCCTTTTGGTCTATTATACCAGTTAGCTACAGCATTTCTTTGTTTAGGCTTTTGGTTTTTTTGCTTTTCTTTTCTTTTCTTTTTTTTTTTGGATGACCTGTCTATTGGTGAGTGAGGGACATATAAGTGTTCCACTATCTGTGTGTAAGGGTAAATGTATGATTTAAGCTGCAGTAATGTCTCTGTTATGAAACTGAGTGATCTAGTGTTTGGTGCATAGATAGTAAGAGCTACCATATCCTCTTGGTGGATTCTTTTCCTTTGATGTTTATGTGGATGCATATGGACTATTCTTTCCTATCTTTTCTGATTAGTTTTGGTTTGAAGTCGGTCATATTAAAATGGCTACACCAGCTTGTTTCTTAGGTACTTGGAGCATCTTTTTCATCCTTTTACCCTGAGGTAATGTATATCCTTGTTTTTAAGATGTGTTACTTAGATGCAGATGAATGGTTACAGTTTCATAACCATTCTCTTAGCCTGTGTCTTATTGAGGGTATTGAGACCACTGATTTAGAGAGTTATCAATGAGGCGTATTTTTGATTCTTGTTACTTTGTTCTTGTGGTGGTTTTGTTTGTTTGTTTGTTTGTTTGTTTGTTTGTTTTTGCTCCCCTCTTTTGATTTGCTGAGCTGGGATTATTTGTCCTGTGTGTTTTCTTGGATGTGGTTAACATTTTTTTAAGTTGAAGTTTTTCTTCTAGGGCCTTCTGTAGGACTGGATTTGTAGACAGATACTATTTAAATTTGGTTTATCTTAGAATATCTTTCTTTCTCCATCTGTTGTGATTGAAAGTCTTTCTGGGTATAGTAGTCTGAGCTGGCATGTGTGATGTGTGGTCTCTTAGAGTTTATATAACATATTTTCAAGCCCTTCTGGCTTTTAGAGTCTCCATTGAGAAGTCAGTTGTCATTCTAATAGGTCCGCCTTTATATGTCACTTGAGTTATTTTCCCTTGCAGCTTTTAATATTATATCTTTGATCTGTACATTTAGTGTTTTGATTACTATGTATTGAGGGTACTTGCTTTTCTGGACCAATCTCTTGGTGTTCAATATGCTTCTTGTGTCTTAATAGGCTCCTCTTTCTTTAGGTTAAGGATATTTTTTCTATGATTTGTTGAAAATATTTTCTGTGTCTTTAATTTAATCTCTAGATTTCCTAGATTTTGTAGATTTATATATTCTTTTAGATTTATCTTTTTCTTGGTCAAGGTATCCACTTTTTCTCTTGTGTTTTCAATGCCTGAGATTCTCTCTTTGATCTCTTTTGAGGTTTCTATTTGAGTTCCTAAATTTTCATTTTCAGATTTCCCTGTTTGGATCTTCTTTATTGACTCTATATTCACTTTCAGGTCTTAAACTGTTTGTTTATTTTCTTCCACTGTTAGTGTTTAAAAATGATTTCTTTAAGGGATTTATTCATTTCCTCTTTAAGGATATCTAACATATTCTAAAAGCTGTTTTAAGGTCTTTTTCTTGTGCTTCAACTGTTTTGTATTTCTCAGAATCTATATTAAGGTTGCTATGTCTACTTGGTATACATTTCCTAGACATTATTAATTGTAATTTCCTGCTGGCATCTAAGCATCAGAGTTTGATGTTATTATAATTCTAGGTGCCAATATATGATCTTCATTTTGTTGGATAAGTATTTTTTTTTTCTTGGTTTCTGTTCTCCTCTTTGATTTTTAGGAGAGTGTGGTTGCCTGGTAGGGGTAACTTCTGATATCCTGCAAGTTGTGGCCACTAGGTGTTCCAGATACAATATGTTTCTAGGCATGGGGAGTTTATATTTAGAAATGAGGATTTGATATAATAGGGATTTGAGGGGATCCACAGGAAAGAGAAAAGAGGGTTTTTCGCAAGGAATTGCTTAGTCCTTTGGGTTAGAAAATGAGGAGAGACCACATTAGGTGGATTACTACAGACAGAGGATGAAACTAGGGGAATGGATTTGGAGGAAAGGAAGGAGAATGAGGATCTGAAGCTCACCTACCTGCTTTGCTACCCTGTTCACTTTTCTAGCCAGCTTAGATGTTGGGTTTCTAGGGAATGCCCATTGGTGTTAGCCGCCCAAGACAAACCGATGGCTGGGAAGATCTATGAGATCTGCAGGAGATGGAGACAGAGAGGAAGGAAGGCTGTAGGAGGTGGTCTTCTAGGCTATAGGTGGTGGAACTGGAAGTTAAGATTAGAACACTGAGTTTAGAGGAGATTTGAGGGTATCTGACTTGCTTTCCTGGACTGTACCATGCTATATTTTCTTTATTCCCCCATTTATTCACACTTTGTTTCTTGTATGCATCTTCTGGAAACAATAAAAAATGACAACACACATTAAAGGACAGACATCTTTAGTAGAACTTGATCCTCATTCTTTTGGAAATATACCCAGAATTAAGATTTCTGGGTCAAATATTTGTTATGTTTTTCAAAGAACTGCATAGTATTTTCTATAATGGTCACACTAATTTATATCTCTATCAAGAATATACAAGGGATCTGTTTCATCATCCTTTCCAAGACTCACTTTTCATCATTTTTATAACAGTTATGCTAACATTTCCACATTAGTGATGTTGAGCCCTTTTAATACTTATGTATGGGTCGGCCATTTGTATGTGATTTGTGGAGAAGTGTGCATTCAAATTCTTTGTGCATGTGTGAGTGTGCACATGTGTGCTTGTGTGTATGTATGTGTGTTGTATGTAGTTGTGGGGGATCCTAATACATCTTACATACTAGTCTTTGGGAGGTATGTTTTTCTAATGTATTTTCTCTTGTTCCATAGATTTCCTTTTCCTTTTGTCAGTTGTTTTCTTTGCTCCTCTGAAGCTCTTCAGTTAATATAACCCAAATCACCCACATTTGTTTTAGTTTTTATACTTTGCTTTATAGCCAAAACTCACTGCCAAAAGCTATTTTAAGAAACTTTCCACCTATATTTTCTTTCACTAGATTTGTGGTTTTAGGTGTTATGTTTAAGTCTTTGAAGCATTTAAATTGATTCCCTAAGTATTGGCATTAGAGAATTCTCTCTCTCTCTCTCCCTCTCTCTCTCTCTCTCTCTCTCTCTCTCTCTCTCTCTCTCTCCAACCTTCTGCTCATGCTTCATGCTCTAGTTTTTCAACATCATTTCAACTCTCTTTCCCTGTTGTTGATTCCTGACATCCTTATTGAAAATCATTTGATTGTAGAAATCTGGGTGTGTGAAAATGTAGGGTTTTAGGAAGATAAAGGACCTTATGATTAAAGGTAGCAAAATGAATGCTTCACAGAAAAGAGACTGATGTTGCTAACTGCTACACTAGACGGCTTTATATTAATTTCTGTCAGAGCTGAAGGGACTGCCTTCATATTGTATCAACAAAACCTATTCTAGGATTTCTAGGGCATTCTACAGATTTTAATCAATTTTCATGTCTATAAATGCACATAATAATGTCATTCATTGCTGGTTCCTCAGATAGTACTATGTCCAATTTTCTGAGGAACCACCAGACTGATTTCCAGAGTGGTTGTACCAGCTTCCAATTCCACCAGCAATGGAGGAGTGTTCCTCTTTCTCCACATCCTTGCCAGCATCTGCTGTCACCTGAGTTTTTGATCTTAGCCATTTTGACTGGTGTGAGGTAGAATTTCAGGGTGTTTTTTTAAATTTAATTTTATTTATATTTCATTTTTTACACTCCATATTCCATTCCCCACCTCTTCCCATCCAAACTTTTACTGCTCCACATCACATACCTCCTCCCCACCCCACCCCATCTCCATGTGGATGCCCCCAACCCCCATCCCACCTGACCTCTAAACTCCCTGGGGCTTCCAGTCTCTTGAGGATATCTGAATGGACACAGACCTAGAAGTCCTCTATTGTATGTGTGTTGGGGGGGCCTCAAAACAGCTGGTGTATGCTGTCTCTTTGGTGGTCCAGGGATTGAAAGATCTTGGGGGTCCAGATTAATTAAGACTGCTGGTCCTCCTATAGGCCCTTCTCTTCAGCTTCTTTCAGCCTTCTCTAATTCAACAACAGGGGTCAGCTGCTTCTCTCCATTGGTTGGGTCAAATATCTGCATCTGACTCTTTCAGCTGCTTGTTGGGTCTTTTGGAGGGCAGTCATGAGAGATCCCTTTTTTTGTGAGCACTCCTCAGTAATAGTGTCAGGCCTTGGGACCTCCCATTGAGCTGGATCCCACTTTGGGCCTGTTGCTGGAACTTCCTTTCCTCAGGCTCCTCTCCATTTCCATCCCTGTAATTCTTTCAGACAGGAACAATTATGGGTCAGAGTTGTGACTGTGGGATGGCAACCCCAACCCTCACTTGAGTCTTCCTGCTGGAGGTGGGCTCTATAAGTTTCCTCTCCCTATTGTAGGACATTTCATCAAAGGTCCCTCCCTATGAGACCTGAGAGTCTCTCACCATACCCAGGAGACACTCCAACATGTAATAAGGACACATGTTCTACTATGTTCATAGCAGCCTTATTTATAATATCCAGAATCTGGAAAGAACCCAGATATGCTTCAACAGAGGAATGGATACAGAAAATGTGGTACATTTACACAATGGAGTACTACTCAACTACTAAAAATGATGAATTCATGAAGTTCTTAGGCAAATGGATGGAACTAGAAAATATCATCCTGAGTGACATAACCCAATGA